>NW_026533254.1:3143935-3245055 GCF_026225885.1 Hylaeus anthracinus
GCATTTAATTAATACTCCACAGGTGTAGTAATTCAAGAGTTCTTGAAGATATTATGAAGATATATAACAGAATTGAATTGTTTTTATTCAGTTTCCTCCCTTTATCAAGGATTTAATTAATATGCCAAAGTTTCGCTGCATTTTATGAAAAAGTTTCGAGCAAATTTGAATTACGAAACAGATTTAATAATAAAACATATAATCGAGAGACCATAGCGTCACCCTTTCCTCTACGCGATGGTAAATAAATGATCGACCGCAGCGGTAATGGATACTGGATAATTTAATTGTTTCTTCGACCGTGGCTGGCGTCATTCAATTATGAAGCGTCTATTGCCACCAGCGGTCAATCATTTACCCAATCATTATAAGAGACAACGCTTGTTTTTCGTCGAATGAACTTGGAACAAGAGAGGGACGCATAAAACGGTAATTAATTCTGGATGGATTCGATTCGAGACGGAGTTGCCGCGAAACTATCGAACTCTGTAGGAGAGTTCGCAACCGATAAATGTAACTTTAATGTACTTACTGCGTAATTATACGATCTGGACGAAATTGGAGAGATGCAAACATCGTTTCCGAACAGCTTCGAATGGTGAATCGGCATAGATTTCTAAATTGAGCAGCGTTTTCAAACAATTAGGTCGATTAGTATGTCCAGAACGAACCAACGTTAGGGACATGATCAGTGTGTCTCGATGAATGATTCTCTAAGTAGCTTTAGAATATCAATTGACGATATTGAAGTTTGTTTTGAACATAGCTCGTGACATCAGGGTTCACTATGATGTTTTGGGAGCACCTGAATAATAAAGGCTTTTCCAAGAGGGGCTTTGGCATTTTGTTCTTTAATGAATTACAAATTAAATATATCTGATTTTAATATAGATTTTTCTATTGATTTTTAGGCAATTGAATATGAAAGATGATGTTTCAAAAAGGGAACAAAATCCTGAAACTTTTTGTGAAAAATCCTTTATAAGACAGTGGATCCTGTCTAAGAGGCGCCAGGTTGCCCTCTAAAAATCAGTTGATTTGAAACACTGTCGCTGAAATCATATGAAAGTCAATAAAATCGGATTATTATTTGAATTTTATTTAATGAAATTGACTATCCGACTACAAAAGTTATTACCACGGCCAATACCGAGTTTGAAGCCTCTTTATTTGAACAAATTTATTTCTTAAAAGTTTGTTTGATTATTGATATTACACCTACTATTTTTTAAAGTTTGCAACGTCAAAACCGATGAAAAAATATTGAACACATTTTACACGTATGGTTGCCTATTTTGGAATTCTCTGTAGAAATACGATCGAAAAAATGCAACGTTGAAATGTTACATGAAAAATAATAAACACGACGAAACCAATAACAGGTTGACCGTGGTGACGTCGCGATGCATGATCAATTCGTCGATATTTGTTTAATCTGTTCATCGAACTGTGTTTACTATTAAACCGTATTTGCGATTTAGTTACTGCTGAACTGAATTTTCCATCGGTATATCAAACCTGCATCTGCAAGAACGGTTGACATTTTGCGATATTGAACAAAATAATTATTTTTACGTTGCATACTTTTAATGAACATTTTCGGAGCTACGTTTACGCGACACTTTTCCCTTATCTCTTCTTATAGAATTAATTAGCACAGTTTAGATTGTTAATTGTAATTTATGAATATTCTGTAGAGTACGTTATAACAAAGTTGCCAGTTTTTTTGCTCTTTTTGACTTACACGGGAAGTTCGACGATTGATGCACGTCGCAAAATTATAATTTTTGCAGAAATTCAGTTAAGGAGGACCTAATAACAGCGTGAAAAATATTCGTTTTTGAACAAATATCTTTGACAACAATTTTATACCGAGATGTACAACTTTTGTTTAAAATATCTTTTCAGATATTACTTTTTTGCAAACCATTTTTTTTTCTTTCCTTTAGGAATTCCTTTTTCATAAATAGTAGAAGTTGCTCCTATGTGTTACTTAACGAAAGATGCTTCATTTTGACGGAGGAAGTGGAAAACTATTTTTATAGACAATTTTCGATTTTGACCAAAATCGACAGGCAACCCTCCAGCGAATTTGTACAAAAACCTTTCTTGCATTTTTAAAAAATTACATTTTTACTTTAGAGAAAAGGTTTCTATATGTTTTTTCGTAAGGGTCTATAAGATTTACAATGACACAAAGTTTCAATCCAAAATGTTCATTATTAGCAGAGTTATGAATTTGTTAAGATTAGTCAACTTTTTATGTATTTGTTTGTCGAAAAGAAACTAAAAAATAGACTTTTTTGCAGTTTTATGTTTTTTAAAAATTTTTCACTCAAAAGCACGCAGTATTCTGTTTCGATAATTGAAATCCATTTGCCCAATCAAAAGTTATGATTTTTTCAAATTTTAGTCGAGAATTCTAGTTGAAACCGGAACACGGTATGGGATACGTATCTATAGCGCGCAATAGCTCGAATTTGGTAAAAGATAGAACAAAATTATTTAAACGATAGTTGCACAATATGAAAACGTTCATAAAATTGCGAACAATTTTTATGCAGTGTGCGAGGAAAGAGTATTAAAAATAAATTTTTCTTTTAACTACTTATAACGCCGTTATAGAATATTAAGAATCATTAAATTTGGTATTTAAAATTTGTTCAATATCTCTCATGATTTCCGAGATATTAGCAAAAATATAAATAGATACACATATATACCAAATTTATTTCGATGTTGTGTTTCCACCCTTATAACCGTTTTTGGGTCCAAAATGGAAAAGAGCACAGCAATTAAGTTTCCATGAACTTGGTTTCTGCAAAAATTCCCATGTTAGAATGTAAACAAAATCGGGCTCAGTTCCGAGATAAAACAAGCTCCAGGGACGAATAATAAATAATGAATGTAAACAGATCCAACGGTATGCCGAATATTTATTTTTACTTTCATAGTTTTTAACCAGCAACTGATACATACGCTTGGATTTCAGGGACACGAGGGAAACTATGTTTGCTTACCGCAGGGAAGTGGGTTGCAGCATTCTGTTGACAAACTGTTATTCTTCTAGTTTCGGTTGACTTCGAGCTAATAATGTCGTGGTAAACGTGTCTCTCGCGAAATGAAATTGTACAAGCTCTCTGGGACTTTTGATTTTTGCGTCACATCCGTTCCATCGTCATCGATCATCGAAAGTTGTATTGAATGTATGTATTTTTAACTTCGTAGCGTAGTGGCTGATATCAATGTGAGTTCGACGACATAGAATACTGTACAGTTATCGTCCCTGGATCGTAAAAATAAAGTGCACGTCTCGCGAGAAGAGTTACGCTTTAACCTTTTGAAGCGCTGAGGTAATATATTACCGCATCGAATTTATGCAAATAGGTTTCACATTTGTAATATTTTATCGTATAAAGTGATATTAGGTGACTTGAGGCATAAGTATTAAAGGTTTCTCCATTTGTCAGAAGGAGAGGGTATTAAGTTTAAAGTAAAACCTCGATAGTTGCAGGGGAGCCTCGTTCATTGCACGCTGTCGACAAGTAGAGATCGCTAAGAAGGAAAGCGTAAGACCTTTAGGTCACCGATTTCGTTGAAACTTTGTATATTGGTAGATTTTCCTATCCTCTTTACGAAGATATAGTATCATAGGGGCTGATGCTCAATCCTTTGTTAGATATTTATGATCAAAGTTTCAGTATTATAATAAAGAACGATTTTGTAAAACTTGCTTACAAGTAATACGGTTGCTCAACGGTAACGTATTGAAGTTATACAGTGCCAGCTAGTTTTTTTTCTTTGCCTGGAATCAAAGAAAACATAACGTAAAAACCATTTGTCACATAAGATAAATATTGAAATAAAAGACAAACACATTTTGCATATTGAATAACAGTTATGTTGTTACATGAACACTTTCTTCGATCTGTTTTGATTGGAAAACATACTTTTTAAATGTTTCCAAAAATATCCCTTTTTATAGATACGACTTTTCATTCAATATTTATCTTATATGACAAACGGTTTCCACATTATGTTCCCTTTGATTCCAGTCACTGTCGATGAGAAATTAATATGCTTTATATTTTTGTTTATTATCTCGTCCTTTTATATAGTGATTAATTCTTTTTAGTATCATATTTATTGTATATAATGGTAAATTTATATTCTTATATTTTTTATGTAATAAAGTTTTAGTAAGTAAAAACATTAATACTCAAAATTGATTGAAAATTCAATATGCGTCTTCAAATACAAAATCCAGTTACCTTACATAAGTAAAATAAAATAAAGAAATAAAATCCAACCGCAAGGAATCCAACCCAAATTGGCACCATGTAAGTTCGAAACACTACCGACCAGTTACAATCTATCTTACAATCAAATTTTACAAAAGTCAACTTTATTGTAATATTGACGATAAACCTACAATACAATAGATATGTAAAAAAAGTACCAGTATACAAAGTTTCAACGAAATCGGTGACCCGAAGGACTTGCACCCTCCTTGTAAGCAACAGTCGAGGTTGAAGATATACGTAGTGATGATATGCTATGCAGAGACGCTATTCATTAAATTAGTTACTTCAGTTATTGCAGCAGTAGGTACGAAAAATTCTCCAGACTTGTTGGTCCGACGACTCCACTATGTACAAATATTAGAATAATTCGTTGTTAGATCGACACTAACGCTTGGTTGAGGTGTAAAATGGGTATATATTAACCCTTTGCACTCGAGGCCTTTTTTTCTATTATCACGAATGCTAAGCTTAGATTGACTTCTCGAATGAGATCTCTAATTTGAGATTTGAGAATCAGATCACCTTTGCCTCAACGACAATCATTTTATAGGCACTTCGAGTTCCAAAGAAATTAAACCTAAAGAAAACCTAGTGGTGACTGAGAATCACCTCTCGAATGCAAAGGGTTAATGCAGAGAATGGTTAATTGTTTGGTTGTCGTGGCATTTTTCGTGAAACTCGCTAAGAATTCTCCAGAAGAAAAGAAACTTCGATGTTTTTAACCCGTTACACTAGAGAGATCCGTTAAATTCCCATTTCACTTCTGCAAATTCACCTGATGAATGATAAATTGAGAAGATGGTTTCTATTCGCGGCAGAAGGCAGTCGCGACTAGAGTTACGGCGGATAATGACGAGTCAGGCAAAAGGGATGAAATAAAAGGAGAAGTCGTATGTCGTGGCCGTCGGTTCCTCTCTCCTGTCTCGTTGCCCGATCCGATCCCTATCTCCAGTCTTTTTCTCTGCGTGGCAGCTTCTCTCTTATCGCTTCGTCCTCGACGGCCGTTTCTGGTAGCAACAAAGGGAGCGCCATGGCTCCTGACTTGCAGCATCCCGAAATTGAGACGCGAGACCTGACGCATGAGCATCATAAATCTTTCCCTGGCTTGTAGCGCGGCATATCTATTCCCTCCCTCGTGGCCCCTCTTTGCCTATAACATCCTCCCATCCAGTATCTTCGAGGCTACGGTGGCGTTATGATGCTGCGAGCCTCCGCACACAGACTTTTCGCTACCCTGTGACAAACGATTCCTGACCCCTGCTCTCCCCCCCCCCCCCCCTAGCCGCGAACCTTTTCGAAGCTCGGATAAAAAGAGGCTAGGCGGAAACACATACGTCGATAGACGAGAATTCCTCGCGAGGAATTGAAAGAAAAATGCCGACGGTTCATACCTCCGTCTCGTTCGGGTCGTGTGACTCTAATTGATTGGACAGGAAGTTAGCGAGACATCGAATACAAACATTATAGTATTTTCCATGATATAATAATTAGACTGCGGACCTTTATGCAAATGCATATTTTTATAGAAGATAGGTAGACGAATGGGATCTGGACAGAAATTTATGTCATGATTAGGTGATTCCAAAAACATATTTTTTATTTTGCATATTTTGCATAGATATAGATAAAATGCATCAGTATTAAAACGAAACGTACAGTTTAATATATTATTCAAAATAAGCAAGATTTTAAAGGGTGAACACATTGAAGAACCAGGAGAGGTTCTGGCACATCATTGGAGTCAATTTAAATATGCCCCTATAACATTATGTGATGTAGAACGCTCTTTTTCGGTGTATAAATTAATTGTAACAGGTAAGAGGCATCAATTTACAATCGAAAATATTGAAAAAAACTATTGCTGTATATTGTAATTTAAATTATAATAAATAAAACAATAAAAAATAGTTATTAAATAATTCTGTAGTGATAATAAGTAGTTAATATATAATTATTTTATACATCTATACATACATTCCCTATACTTATATTTAAGATATACCTTGTGTACAGCTTGCATATATTTGTTTGCATATATTTTGCACATTTCGACATATTAGAAATGTATAAAGATCCGCAGTCTAATAATAATATTCTTTCGTTCCTCGATCAAGCGTTACCTTTGATTTATCCACGAATTATTTTAATTTTCGTAGCAATTTTCTTGAAAAATGGTACAAGAAATCCTACGATTAATCACACGGACAATATTCTTTGGATTAATATGTAATGCGTAAAATGATTAATTGAATCAAGTTGGACAATTTAAATTACTTTAGATTACCTCGTTATTTTTCACCTTCACTAAAACTTATAATCCTTGGTTGTCCTGTAATTTACCCTCGTTTGTTTCCGGAGCGTATGTTTTGTAATTTCAAGTGTCTCGGTTGTTGGACTTTATTAATCCAAACAAAGGTCTGTAGTACGCAATTTTCAATGGCGGTTACTCGCGAAATTGATCTCTATACCTCGCTAAACGGAAGAGAACAAAAATACACACTGGTGGAGTCTATACGTCGCTGAATAAATAAACGGTTCTTGTCTAGGATACAGGAAGCGATCGTTCAGCATCGCGTTTCGTTCGATTTTCTACGTCCCAGGGAAAATGATGAGACCATCAGGGTCATGGACGAATATCTTCACACTGTTACCTAATCGACAGCTAGACCCTTAGATAGATTGATAGGTTCGATCATTTTTCAACATTTTTCATTGGTATTTCATTACACAACAGCATAAACAACACTTATCCGCTGTTCCTAACAAAAATAGGACATCCACGTTATAAAAAGGTCACAGCACCATTGAGGATAATTAATTTTGCGCCAAATCTTCCCATCAGAATTCTTGCGGTAGAGTGTTATTCGCGTTTGCTCCGATTTGAAAAATTGCGCACTGTAAGGTTAATGTAGCGTGAACTACCACTTTGATGGTGGGGGGCTAAAAAGTGCCCGTCCGTTTCTCGGTAGCTCGTGAAACTGATTGGGATTTTACAGTTTTTCACGAGCAAATGCCTCCTCATTCCTTTGATATCGATGAAAGCATTCCTGTGTTGTCTAATTCGGAGCCATTTCCCTGCTCCTTCAAATGTATCTTTTTAACGAGCCCTTAGAAGTCGGTAATTGCCAGCGTAAGCATCGATTGATTAGCTTCAATCGAATTTTATGCATAGCGTAGGCCATGAATGGGTAATTAGGGTTGTTTCGGGGCGTGGCGAAAACGTGAACTAGTGGCGACACTAGTTTCTGTTCTTGTCTCATTGACGTGTCTAGGTCTGCTACAGTGTATTGTTAACGCAATTTATTATTATAATATTTCGCTGTATCACTGCTTACACATTTATTAATACAATAGATTCGCATATACATACATGTAATAACTAGACTGTGGATGTAAACAAATTTATAGATATATAAAATACATTTAGAAGTGAAAACAGACTATAGTTTAAATTTCTATTCTTGATTCATGTATACATCGTGTCCCAGAACTGTTGACACGATTCTGAGCAACAATCCTTTGCAAAAATGTGGGATGGGGCTTCGTTTTTAAATTATTGACGCGCGCTACTCGGGCGCTGTGATTGGTAGGCGGTTTTTTCTTAATAATTCAAAACAAAACCTCATCCGAAATTTTTGCAAAGGAAATTGTTGTTCAGAATAGTCTCAACTAACCCCCATTTCTGGTTCTTACAGGAGTTCTGGGACACCCTTTATACAAGGTAAGCACCCGCAGTCTAGTAACAACTTGTGATATTTTGGTTTTACTAGTCTGTTGTTATCGCAATGTCAAGTATTCTTAGGGGTTGGATTCGTATTGAACTCTATACATAGTGTCCCAGCAAGCATAAAGGAGATGATTCTTCATGCAAGAATAAATCCAAAATGTAGAATACAGTCCTTTTTGTATGACACTCTTTTGTCGAGAAAAGGGACTTTGGGTATTCATCGAGTGTGTGCACAAGAATAGGTTATATTCTGAGAATAATTTGATTAGAAAAAATTGTGGAAAATCATGCCTTCATTAATGAATTCCAATCATTATAATATTTGTTATAATGTAGTGGAATAATATTATAATATTTAATACAATACATTTTTAATGAATATTTACAAGGCAAATATCTAGACTATTAACACATTTGTTCTTATAAACATCAGACCTAATCTCTTTGAATGGCAATACAAAATTCTATGATTGTAAATATTTTCTGTGGATAAATGATTTTATACATTGTGCAAATTTAACAATGTATTGTTTGAGATTTTTAAATTATTAGTATTCTGTGAATCAATTATTTACTAATACATCGCACTCCACCTTATTCGTCGAGTGTGTAACATTTCAAAATTTCTCGTTCCTGTAATATTTTTATATTTATACATGTATCACGCTAATGAATAATATCAAGGCACACTATCAGCTATTCAAGCTATTACAGTTGTACTTACTCCACGTGTATTCTCATTTGCATATATATAGCTTCATTTAATAAGTGTCTAACGACTCAAATAACGACTCAGTTTATTCATAAGCCTTATTTTATAAGTGTTTAACGACTTATTTAATGATCCAGTTTATTCATAAAATGCACACGATAAGTGCGAACACTTGGATTCTTATCTCGCATATCAATGTCCTAAGCAATTAAACTTTTCGTGAATTTTTTATTTCACTTAAATTTTAAGAATGTTTAGCAATGATTTTTCCGATTTTATAGTTTGCGAAGTTGACCAGTTTGGTTTTAGAGAAGCTTACACATGCAATTGCACTAGATTGTCGTTGCTCTAGATACATAGCAATAGAAAACCAATTTTTGTTTTACGTGTACAATAAAATAGTGAAAAGTAAAAAAAGATTTGTGAAAAGATAAAACAAATTAATGTTTGTAACATCGATATTTTCTATTTTATACTTTATGGAGTTATACAATTTGTCTTGTTAGAGGCTTATACACATGAAATTGCACTGGATAGTCGTTACTCGAAATACCTAACAATTTCAAATCAATTTTCGTCTTATATTAGATGTAGAAAGTTATTCTGTGTCTTCCTAGAGTAAACTTACCTTGTACATGTAAATAAAAACCATACAACTTTTAATCTTCCCTCAGTCCTACATCTCAAAAGAGTATACATGGCTGGAAAAACAAAATATCGAGTAAATATTTCTGCTTAAACAAATAAGATTTATAAATCAGTGAATATAAAGGCACACAATTAATTTCGATACCTAATATACATATATAATAAAGTAGTGAAATACAGACTCGATCAATTCACTCTTTATTTTTGTTTCTAAAGAAATTGATAGCAACCCAAGACTTTTAGTTCACTTAACATTTTTGCTACGAATGTGTGCAATTTGTTTCACTGTTTTCCTTTGAATCAGCAGCTGCTTGAACGGAGTAATCTACGATAGAAGGGAGAAAGACGATGCATCATCCAAGTATACGTCTGAACCGCATGTTCATAACCCATGAATATGAACAACTTCCGGGAGCATCCTTAGCAGAAATTAAATTTGCAATATTTTCCTCTCGGAAGCTTTTAGGTAGCTATCGATCATTCTATCCACTTCGGGTGCTTTCGTCGTGTTACGCGTGTTTAACGGGGATAATGAAGAAGGGCATTCTAAGCTGTGACACCGCTTTTAAGATAGAAAAAGATGATGTTTGAGATTACCTCACGACGTAAACCGTATTTCAACGATGTATTATGGTGTATACTTTGGTAAACATCTGGAAAATGATATCGTTTCGCAATAAACTGTCGATATACAGGCGAAAAGATTAATTTTTGATGTAAGCACAAATTCGTTGGATTATTTTGATTCTCCGATAATGATGTTTAGTTTTTGGATTTTGTATCAACCATTCGCGGTTTACTTTTTTAACGAAAAGCTATATTTCCACGATAAATTATAATTAATTTTATTTCGTCTGAACACAAGTTTTCCTATATTTTTAATCAACCGTTGTAAGGAGACGTTTTCTTTGCTAAACTATGCCTGTTGGATAAATAAATTTTATATTTAGTTAAACTATATGAAATACGATTACACTCGTGGCTAACATAAGAAATGCATGATGAGCGAAGTAATTTTCTTGTAAACATTGGAATTTGCAAAATAGTACAGGAATCTTTCAGTGGAGTACCAGGAAAATGTAATTTTCACCGATGAAAGCAGGATTGATATATATCGTTCCAATGGACGCTACACAATACACAGAAAAAAGAATACGGAGCATGAAAAAGAAAATTTATATCCCTCGGTGGAGGTTCCATATTAGTTTGGGGCTAGTCGAGCGTGGGTGGAGTTGGATTTCTGTATTTTATCGATGGAGCTATCGACCACAGGTCTATATTGCTATTCTAAAAAAAAAAAAAACGGCGCCACCGTTCCAGCAGGTACAAATAAAATGGAAATCGATGACAATTTCGTGTTCGTACAAAGTAATCGATGCATGTACTGTTTAGACTCACGATACTAAACAGTAACTTTTGTACGACACTTTAGGGAAAAATATTCATACAACTCTTGCAATCTTTGTATATTGTCAAAGGAAAGTTATAAAATTGTTCCGCTATTGTAACGTAACTTAATACTTACTGCTTTAATTAAAATCTATTAATAAATTGTACAAACTTGTGTCTCAAGTTAAATACTTCTTTCAACCAGTGTATGGTCCTGGTCCAAGAAAGATGGCCCTTGGCGACTCCCAAACTCTTTTAAAATTACGTACAAGAGGTTCTACCTCCTTAATCTAATAAGAATTACGATTTGAGACACAGTGATATGAAATGTCTCTTCAAACCTGTAATTTAAAAAGCGTGACACAGTTTATGGACCACGCTAAAGGTCGTCATCTCGAAGCAGGACAATATCTATATTCGCCAACGGTGGCGATAAATTTCGTCAGGTTAGAACAGAAGCGGAAGATGGATTCGTTCCACGGTATACTTACATGAACTTTCGGTAAATGTATCTACGGATACACGGTATAGTTACGGAACGCGTCCTCGAGAAGTTTCGACATGGAACTTCACGCTTGAAACGACAGCGACGGGGAGACGAAGTCGAACAGAGAGCGAAGGAGCTGCAACAAATTGAATGCCGCATTTTCCATCGACGACGTTGCCCCCCTGAAACTTCTTAGAAGAAGGTGCGATTTACGATTGGTGCACGTGCGTCAACCCTGCAGCTGCCAGGAACTTTATGCTCAAGGACCACTCTTGCCGTCGACAAAACTTATAGGGGGCTTATACGAGGGATGTCCGCCCCTGTTTCCCTTATTTCTCGTGACTTCTCGAATTCTTTTCTACGATGAAAACGTTCCTGACAAGGACGCATGTTCTGCTGCTTCCAATTGCTTAGGGACGCACGTGGAATTCAAAATTAGTAGTAGAGCTTGTTAACGGATGCCAAATATTTTATCGCTGCCACGATTCCCATTTGGGGATCTTGGAATCTTACGTACACCACTGGATATTAGAAATATATTTGCTACGTCTGACAGTTTAGTTTTATTCTATAGTATACAGGGTTGTCATTTTATCTGAAGACATTGAAATATCTCAAGAACTTGTTTTAATCTGATGTATAGTTCTGGAGATGTTTCAATGTCTTCAGATAAAATGACCACCCTGTATACGATAGAATATAACTAAACTGTCAGACGTACCAAATATATTTCTAATGTCCAGTAGTGTACGTAAAACTCCAAGTTCCCCAAATTCAAAAGAACTGTTGATCTGATGTATAATTCTCGAGATATTTCAATGTCTTCAGATAAAATGACCACCTTGTATATGAGCCGTTCACTGCACAAATCGGTTAACTTTAAGGCGCGTGAAGTTGGTCCCTCCCAATATTAAAAAATTCAAAATTTTCTTTTTGCAAACCCTTGCCCATCAATGCCTCGTTGGAATTTTCGTTTCCCCCCTTTTAGTTTAAAAATTATAAGCAATTCAATTTTGTCAACGTGACGTTACCATACCGCTCCTCTAAATTGAATTGCTTGTAATTTTTAAACTAAAAAGGGGCAAACGAATATTTCAACGGGGCATTAATGGACAAACAATGCGCGATGAATAAACGTTTGCAAAAAGAAAATTTTGAATTTTTTTTAATATTTGGGAGCCGGTGTAAAGTTGGTCTCCCCAGAATTGAATTGCTTATGATTTTTAAACTAAAAAGGGCCAAACGAAAATTTCAACATTGATGGACAAGAGTTTCCAAAAAGAAAATTTTGGATTTTTTAATATTGGGTGGGGCAACTTTAGTCACTTAAACATTGTAATATTACCGACGATTATTTTTTGACTATTCTCTCTTATTAATTTTATATACTGTTACATGAAAGTTACATATGTATTTATGCATTCTACAATATTTATTTGAATTTATATTATAAAGGGAATTTTAAAAAAGCATGTACATTATTTCATCGGATTTATCAACTTTTTGTTTTACGGAGTTAGTCGATTTTTGCAACGAACGGCTCATGTATCAGTCAATATCGCGTGTAGTAGAAACTCTATATTCTGTACTTCGTTTCTTTACAACAAGCGAACACGTTTGAAATTCATCTGTAAAAACGGAACCGGAACGGGAATTTTGCAGTTAATGGGTTAATAACCTCTTAATAACGAGGTCGTTGAGAGGAGGGCTGAAGCAGTCAGTACATCTTTTTCTGTTAAAAAAGTGGATCTTACCAGGCAATATAAACGGCTGACAAACTCGTACCTACGTCGCAACGTCTGAGGTCTACTTAACTCTTGTCCCAAGGCACTTATTACGAACAGACATCGGACGCAGATAGAAGCCTCTCCATCTCTTCAGTTATCGGTGATGTTTATGTGGAATACGTTGAAGAAGGAATTTTTAAAGAAGCTGCACTTTAAGCCACCAAGTGGTTCAGATATCTGAATGGAATTTTTTAAATATGGAGTTATGGTCAAGATACAGTATTCGATTTTTCAGACTTCATGAACTATTCCAATTCTGATATTCAGTAGAGATAAAAACCATAGCTAGCTAAATTAAATTAGTGTTCGTATAAATACAGACTATTATTAAATAATTAAATTTCTTTAATCACACCAAAACTGTTAGTTATCATGAGTTTAGTTTAGTTTAGTTTATTCAAGTTCGTTATACAATTTCAGTTAGGACTAGCTACCACGAGTTTGAATACTTTTTTGTTTCAAATAAAATAATTCATGGCTGCAGAAATTAATTTGAAACCACAGGCTGGTCTTGTAATAAACTTTAATAAATTTAAGAATAATCGCTATGCAATTTCAGCTAGGAGTAGCTATCACGAATTTGAATACTTCTTTGTTTTAAATAAAATGATCCATGCCCGAAGAAATTAATTCGAAACCACATTCTTCTAGTAAGTTTCGTAAATTCAAGTAAAATCATTATGCACTCTCAGCTAGGATCAGTTTTCAATCCGATTACAGCTAGTGCAGGCTAGCTCTGCACTCCTAGTATGAGCCAATACATCAATAGTTGTCGTACTTCCATTTGTCGACGAATTCAATTCTAAACAAATCTAACGGTCTACATTTACCATTGACGAGACAACTTCCTCTGTTGCTCGAGTCTTTTCAAGGTGAAAAGCTAAGGAGATCACCAGCATCGCAGTCACTGGAGCTGTTACACTGGGTTAGTTTGAGGTTGACCGCCGAGTTGGGTGGGGTATCGTTTGGTTAGTTTCATTCCCTTTAATCCATTTGGAAACAGCGACGTACTGCTTCGTCAAAGGTTGAAGAGCAACTTTCATCGACGACAGAGTGGTGTGTTGAACACTTCAACGCCCCATACACGATACGATCTGTCGTACGACAGATCGTACGAACACCACCAGTTTTGCTATTAAAGAATAAAAATACCAAACTCCGCAATTTTTATCAGAACTTTGTGGAAACAACTTCAATTGCTTCCTAACGGTTTTGCGATTAAAATGATATCTCACATCGCATAAATCGGACTATTTTTAACAAAATTACATGAAAAATTTGATTGCATAATTCAAAGAAACTTCGTTAAAAATAGTCCGATTTAAGGGATGTGAGATATCATTGTAATCGGAAGAACACCAAGAACTCCACTACGAAAATTAGAGTAATTCGCATTAGATCGAAAGCAACAACTGATTGAAGTACGAAAGGAATTTACACTAATGCAGAGTGGTTAATCGTAGGGTGATTGCGTTATTTTTTGAGAAAATCGCAAGAAGTTCTCCAGTCGTATCGGTCCACTAGTAATTCGTTATGACGAGACATATTGTCCAAGATTCACGTAACAGCTTTTCATTGCTTAATATTAATGTATCTAAATATTTTATTAACACATCCGTTCCAAGAACATACTCGATACTTGAGGTTTTTGATACATGCAAAATTGTAAGACAATACTATACGATCTAAAGATCATCTTTGGTCTCTGAGATTTCCCGTCAGGCTTGCCAGTTTCCCGAGGAAAGCGATGAGTTCGATAAAACCCGACGATAACGTCAGCTCGTGGAACGGATTCACCACCGTGTCCGATTAAACAGCGACCCTCGGTGACGAGGGACTGACGGGAATGGGGACATTGCTGATTCGAGCGAACTCGTATCAATTGAAACCTGTCTCGATCTGATTCTCGCTGTGTTTTCGTGGCCAAAGGCGGCATTCAGAGAAACAGTCCAATTTAGATGGAGAACGGAGGTGAATAATGAAAAACAAACAAAGTGACGGAAATGGAGTGTAATGGAGAAGGAAGATCGCGCAAAAGAAGAGGACGGTAGGATTGGGAGGGGCGAGACGGAAGGGAACAGGGAAAGAGTTGCGGAAAAGGGGAATAGAAAAGCATAAAGGGAACGAACGAGGCGAAAAGACGGAAAATATGGAATATGCATCGACAGGAAAGAGAGATGCAAGAAAGAGGGAAAGATCGTCGAGGAGCCGAAGCGGTAGAAGCACTTGGCTCTGAAATGGTTGAATTTGCATGAATCGCGACCGGTCGTTACGTTTCAATGCTTACCTGGCCGCCCTCGGCTCGCTCAAATGTCGTTTAATTAGTCGGAACGGCTTATCCGTGTGTATTTATGACGACCAATCTGCGAAGCCTTTCTTCGATCGTTAGATGCGCGATTACGAATGAAAGTAGTTCGTTTCGGTTGGATGGAAGATAATGCACCACGGACGATGACACACAATGAAAATCCACGAACAGGCTGGAAACAAAGAAGGTACATATTACTTTGTCCCTCTTCTCGTCTCAATTACGAATGGAAAGCGATACAACGCCGATTACACAGGGGAACGTTGATTAATCGAAATGTCGATTATATAGCAATCTGTTATCGAATCAAGAAGGGAACTAATCAAGCCTCGGCAATGCGACGAATCATGAGTATGAAATTACACGTTTAAGCGTGGACACTGATACTCACTTCAAATCGACCAATTTTCGAAACGCTAAAAGTTAAGTAGGTAGCGTTAAATGTAAAAGTATTGACTGTGGAAACGTGAAAATTTATCAATTCTTGATGCCAATACGAATCAAAATGTTCTTTTTCCATTTTCCAATCGGAGGCTTCGTTATCGAGATATAAGCAGTTCGGTTTTTTGGCGCGTAAATCCATAGTCACGTGTTTTTCGTCGGTATGCGCACGCGCGGCCAGCTGATTGGAATATAAATGGCGCGCGCGGCGAGTCACATTAAATGTGATATTAAATTGTTTGTATCCGGGTAATAAAGCTTTAATTTGTAAAATGGTAAGGGACTTTTCGATTTATTTTTACACAGAGAATCGTCCCATACATTTGCTATTATCTTGAATTACATGTGGCAGAGCAAGACATCTGGAACATTATACCAACAAGTGTTTTCAATTCAAGATAAATGTGGCGAATAATTTTGTACGAACGTTAAATTTTCAATTGAGACAAACACCAATCTGATGTTCTGGATAGAGGCAACTGGAACATTTACTATTAGTAATTTTTTATTTTCAAACTTAAGGGGATAATGTATACATCGAAAGATGCACTTTTTAGGAATTTTTAAAAACTAAACGTCTTAATAAAAACTTACAGGTCCTCAATCATAGATTGAACGACAGTGGTTGAAAACCGACTTACTAGAATACAGAAAAGGCAAAACTAATTTATTATTAACGCAAAACTAATCTCATAGCTCAGCGACTAATGTAATCAAACGCTAACACAATCCCGTAGCTCAGCGAATAGTGTAATTAAGCACAAAGCCTGTCGTCTTCAATCATTTACTCGATTCCGTTTGATTACATTTAAAAGTGAGAAACGAAACCAGAATGATTTTCAATCGTAAAACTTGTTAAACTTTTACTTTTGGTAACCATTTGAAAGTATTATCTCGATGCAATAAAAGTCTTAAAAATGTCTATCGAGCCACTTACATTTTAAGAGTTCAAGCGTATAAGCATCCACCTTAATTATTATATAAAATCGATTAATCTCTGTATTATCGTGTCAATATTCGTCGACAATGGATTATTGTGCGTAAAACGTAAGTGCCAATCGAAGCAATTAACATGCACGGTCTTCTAATTACAGATTTTCTATTTTTTTCCCATAACGAATCGATTATCGGAGAATTTATTTATCGGAAATGTTTTGTCTCCGTATTATTTCCGATAATCGCCATTCTACTGCATTCGAATTAAGCTTAACGATTCGAGAGGATAGGATTGTTGGCTTGTTATCGTCGCGAATATATTTGCGACGATAATACGCACATTGCTGGCAAGGTACATACTATGTACATTAAGCTGTCATGGCGGGCGGATAAAATACGACAGCAGGGCCAAGAATATAGTTTAAATGCCGTTCGTATTACGGGATCTACGTACACCTTCGCTTCAAGAACGTTCATAAATGTCGTGAGGGGGGTATAAAAAGTACTTTATAGTTACCCAATGATAATAAAGAAAGCGTAGTTTATCACCGCGATGAAAATATACTTTTCCCGCATTTCCGTGGCAAGTAATACTCTTGTTCTAATGTTGTCTTCACTGCTCACTATTTCGCTATTCGTACGTCGAGCTCGCGATTAACTGTAACCTGAGAATGAAACGTTAATCGTAGCATGACTTCTGGATTGTATAATTCGCGATGTTTCTTGGATTTACATTTGACTGGATCTATCAAGTTAGTTTATGGTATTTGTGACAGAAAAGGAACGTTATTTGTCAAATTCATTTGATATATGTACCGTTGTGAGAAGCGCCGAAGAAAAAATGCAGAAGTAGGACTTTAGCGAGGGCTTGAATTTAGTTTGGTACCGTAGTTAGCGAGGGCCTACATTTACACTTACAAGGACAGTTTTTTAGGTGTCCGTCTCAGGTTGTTTTAATTTTTGGATACGTTTCAAAGGACCGAAAAATAAGATTTACGTATTTTTTTATATTGGTCCGTTTTCATGTTTGAGGGGTGAAACGACCCTATAAAGTTTCAGCTGCAATAGGCTATTACTATAAACAAACTATTTGTTACAAAATTTTGGGCCAGATTTTATATGCAGATAGAAAACCATGAAACTTTTTTTCGGTCCTTCAAAACATATCCAAAAATCAAAACAATCGGAAACGAACACCTAAAAAGCTTTCCTTATTAGTAAAGTTTGGCGCTTTGTAAGATCATATAATTAATGAGGCCCTGCGTCTAGTGATCAATCAATTTATCATTTTAACATACTTTAAAATAAATACCAAAAAGTTTCTTGGAAGTTTGCCAATTCTTTTCACATTTATTTTCAATAGATAAGAACGCGTATTAAACTTAATCAAATGACGAAGAAATCAATTCAGTTCAATTACAGTTTTTCAAAGACAAATACCGTATTTTACGGACTATAATATAAATATAATAAATATACGAAAAAGGCCAGTGTTTGATGTAAAATTTCCGCCAGTCTTAAAAATGGCCATATAGAGACAATTTAATAATAAAAATGTTATTTTTTTTTTAACTAACTTTAAATCATACGTAGAAAATAATAACAGACAGCAGTTTCTTTAAAAAAGGTCCGGTGTATTTTTACATCACTTTTAATTAAATAATATTGAGATGTAGTGGGAATAATAATGGGATTCGTTAATAGTTTTCGTTTATTTCGAGGAACCGCGGACAGGAGTGGTTTGAAATACTCTGCAATAACGTAATAGAGTATAGAGGGTTGAAGCACTTTGCCAGAAGGACATTTGCAAACGAGTATCCTCCTTTGATCAGACGACAAAACTGCGGCGTATGTTAATGAAGTTGCCGTCGCTTGTATCGCGCGCAATTAGTACAGTTTTGTGTATGTAAAACTCAGCTCGAGGGTTCGGGGGTGGACTGCCACAGTTTGGAGCAAGAATATTCATTGAAGAGCACACGGTAACGCAGGGTCCAAGAGAATCGTGAAATAATTTCAAATACAGCAGTCATGGGGTTAATTTCTCTCTGTATATTCTTTTTTCCATAATTAGACCAATGTTTAATTGTCTTGCTCGTTTAATATTTCAAGATAATATGCTAGGTTGACGCGATGTTTACATCATTGGATAATTATGAGCATAGGTGGGGACACAATTAAAAGAGAATTATTTTATTGTGATATTTTATATTTTAACCGTTCAGAATTACATTTTTAAAACTTACTAAGAGATTAAACCCATGACTATCGTATTTGAAATTATTTCACGATTGTCTTGGATCCTGCCGCTGTGTATCAATCGTCAAAGTTCCTTTGTAAGTGACGAGAATACAGTCTGCAAGTCACGGAATGATGGACAGCACTGCAATTCAACGTACACTAAAATTGGTGATACTTTTTCGATCTAGTACCAACAGGACAACGTATTTACGTAAACGCAGACATTCTTCTCGAGTAAACAGTTCCCAAAACTGCCAGAGATCTCTGAGTGACGGAAATACAGGTAATGCTGCAATTCAACATGCATATGCCATCGAAACTCAAGATTAAAAGAATATCAAAATGCCTAGGTTAAATATACTATAATATCTTGACAATATCACTCGGTGCTTTTCAATTGGAATATCAACTCGAAGGCTGCTAGTCGGCTGCGGTAACTAGTAACTTCTAGTGACAATTAGTTGAAAGTTAGTAACATTATGGAATAACTATATTAGGTAACATTCGAGTTTTTTGAATTTGAACTGGTATTAGCAGAGATTTCTATAAATATATTATTTTCCATGACGGATTGTGACACATTGTATGTATTATTTTTAGTATTAAACTTGAGAGAAACAAATAATTAAATAACGTAGGTAGATTTCGCTACAAAATCTTATAAACAACTACGGTAAAGTCTCCACAAATGCACAAATTTCTCTCTCATAAATGCCCTGAAACCATCCCCATCACAGGAGGGTATACCATATTCGTTTGCATGCTTAAACACATTTGTATTCAAAGTCGAATATATACGTTCTTCGATAAATCGTTTTTGGCTCTATTTTTTTCGTTGTTCAGATTTTGCCTGTTGAAATTCGCTTTTTTGAGACAACCGTCTAATTGGGAAAAACTAGTCCGGTCCCAATGTATCCCAATAAACCGGAATCCACTGTATTAATATTTTATTTATATCATGCACGTATGTACGTTGAATATAAAGTGTAAAATATTTCCTTCTTTTTTATTTACTGAAATACGCAGACAAGGAGCTATAACAGTGCAAACGATAAAAACTTCTACCATGAATTAAAAAATACTTTGTTCCGAATCGTGCACAACGCTACACTTTGTGCATTTCTGTGCACATAGGTGTCAAGATTCGTTAAGCAATTGTTAACACTTTTTTACCGGGAGCCTATTTATAGGCTTTTTAATTGCAGGATTTAGTTATTCGAATTTATTTACTGTGTTGATGGTTGTCTACTTACAATGTTCAGTGTTTCATAACAGATTTGGCTTTCAATGTACCTAGTAACAGTATGAAGGAATTATTGTCAGCCTAGATTGGCATATGCTACTGTAGAAAATTCTTTTTTGAATTAAAGTCTGCTTCTAAATAGCCCGGTAGATAAAGTGTTAAGGAATTCCTGAAGAATGAATGATTCAAAGTTTGAAAGAAAAGAAAAATAATTTGTCCCGAATTTTTGTGTACCCTGTCCCAATGGGATGTGGGGCCGTGACAATCATCGGGCGGAGTTATCGAATAAGCGGACGCCATGGAAAATTCGAGCGTAGCAAAGCGCGAGGGTGAAGGAGAGGGTCGTGGAGCTATTTCCCGTCTGATTGGATTCGAATGCATCGGGATTCGTGTGCAGGGGCGCGGCATACATACATCGGTGCCGTGTAATGTACCAGGCACGTGTAGTACTCCGTGTACCGAGATCGTCGAATGAATCACGTTCCGGCGGACAAGTACTCGCGATTCCCCGATAACGAATTTTGAGACCAGTGCAAACTAATTCAAATCCAAGATCAACGGTAGGGCGTATTCGTGCTGGACTGGCAACTCTCGCTGGTTTAATCGAAAGGGGGTAATAGGACGCGTTGCGATCGATGATTTCCTAACGAGAACTCGCAACAATACCAACGTCGCGATTTTCTATTAGTTTTGCGTATATGGAACCTCGTTTATGCCGTTTATTATGAAAATTTAATCGCGCATTGAATTTTTTAAATAACGCACCTTTCACCGTTTGCGCATATTCCATAATAGATGCCTAACACTTCATCGAATGATAGCGTTTGGATGTGTAATCAAATTTAATAATATTTTTTATTTTCGTAACATTACCAATTTACAACATTTATTTTATGTATTAGAATCGTTTTTAGATTAATATTTGTACAATATTTCATGATTCATATAACGATAGGAGCATACAATGCTATCTCAGTCTAGCCTGCCATAGCGAAAAGATGATTAATAGGTGGTACCGGTCGGTGAAGTGTTGTTACATTTTTATCTGTTATAATTTCACCAGATATCAGCTCCCAGCACTTTAAGAATTGCGATCTTCTTTAATATTAAAATTATAATTAATGTTTCTTTAATATTATACAGAAGAAATTGAATTTATCGTTTATACCTTTTATATAATATTAGTTTGTTCAATTTTCGTGAAAATTTATGAAGTACTAGTCGAGACGAATGGATTTGAACACGAGTAGAATATCAACTAAAAAGAAATATTAATTCTACATGAATTCTTCATATCTAATGAAATGTTTTTTATGTATTTTATATGAATTATATACCATATTTTGTGTTACATACATAATGATTTCTTT
The DNA here is from genome assembly GCF_026225885.1 of Hylaeus anthracinus. Taxonomy (NCBI): domain Eukaryota; kingdom Metazoa; phylum Arthropoda; class Insecta; order Hymenoptera; family Colletidae; genus Hylaeus; species Hylaeus anthracinus. The sequence continues at coordinate 3,165,526 of NW_026533254.1, forward strand.
CTTCTAATTAATTTCGCACAAATTTCATAGTGTTCCCAAATAATTTGCTTATGTTAAAAGGTTAATTCCGAGAAAGAGGTATAGATGAAAATAAATCCGAGTAAATTAATGAATTTTAACGGAGATGCAAAAATTAATATTATGACTATGGATAGATCACGTAGTTTCCAGTTGTTACAAAAAGAAGTTTGGCCTCGTAGAAATTTTCGCGAGTATTGATCGGGCAGTTAACGCGTTACTTTGTTTCTTTTCAGTCTTTAGATATTAAATTTTGACGCCAGCTGGGAGGCTATGAATATTCTATTTCTCACCCGCTTGGGATAAAAGTGATTTAACTGTATGGAATGTGAGATTAGCTGGTGGAATGGAGAGGATTCTTACTCTTTTGTTCTCATCGTGGTTGGTGCACACGAATCTAGACACTCTTCCTGGTTAATCTTTCGTTTTATGTATTAAATGTAGTATTTATGGTCGGATGGTGAAACTTCATATATCACTTTTTCGTGAAAATTGTTATACATGTGCTTGTTTCATGTGTATCTAGATGAGATCTGGAAAATTCTACTTAAATAAGAATTTTGTTTCTCTACCACTTGTTAACAGTCTGAAAAATATTAAACTATCTATCTTGTACTTTCATCACACGGAAAGATAATGACTGATAATATCAAAAAATACCTAAGAATTGTCAATTTAGTTTATTTTAAGACATACTATGTTTTAACAAATTTCTTTTCACCAGAATCTCAAGCAGGTTTCAGAAAATGAAAAAGTTGCATACGTAATATCTACATATTAAAGAGAACTGCAGAGAAAAGGATAAGTACAAAAGTTGTGGGAAGTGTCAAAGAAAAGGTATAAACAGGACCCTGATAAGCGAAATAGAACAAACATACGAGAAACAAGAAGTAGAATACAGATAAGCAAAAATGAAATGGAGATGTTTTGGTAAAAAAGGAACTTGAGGCAGGGATGTTCACTATTATCCATATTTTTATCACAGGGAAAAATAATATTAAGTTGGTACATATGAAATGTCGTTTATACAAATGAAACTCTAACTATATAAAACTATTTTCAACAAAACATTGTACATTTAACTAAAATAATTTTCACATAATTCTGTATTTTTATCAATTACTCTGCATCTCTTCTATTTCATTCCAATAAGATATTCCAATAATTTTCTAATAAAAAATCACCAGCTTTGAATTTTTCAAGTCAGCGTTGAATTATTGTAACATTCACGTAACTTTCTTTAAAAGCTAACTTTTTGTTTTTAGCAATTTTCATCACCATTTTCACAAGTTTATACTCATATAAAAAAATTTCGCGAATATTCCAAGTATTCATAATTGTTGATGATAAGCTTATAATGTTTCTATTTTATATTCTAAACATCTTTAGTATTTTAATATGTATGCCTTACACATTATTTCTTCCTCTTTACTATGATTACAATCAATTGATGACAGAGTAGACTAAAATGGATGTTATTGGTTCGGGTGATTGAAACTCTGCAAAAACGACATTTCATACGTACGAACCTAATAACTGTAACTATATAAAGAAATATCAAATAATTGTCGATTCAATTTATCACATGAAAGTTAATCTTCCCTTAATTTTTCCAACCATCCATCGTTATCCTCTGGAATGGATTGAAAATCAATTGGCCCCAACACACATCCACCGTTGGTTTCATTAAATTTAAATACTGCTTTGACAGAGAGGTTTCATTTCGCACAGTTGCATTAATGTTCGAAAAAGTTGGGAATCGAATAGCTAAAAATCCGAGAATCGAAGAAATTTCAGAATCAAACCTCGCTGGAGATTTAAAAAAATTTGATAAATTGCTTACCAAATTTAATTTTACATAGAAGTTTTAAAACTCAGGTGGTGTTGGTCCGTTTACCAGTATTTGCACTTAATCGGATGATATTTCTCTTGAATCCTAAGCGCGTTCGGTAAGTACATATTAACATACCGCGCGGCACACACGGCACTTAGCAAGAAAAGAGGATTTTCATGTCTGTAGGATTTAGCTCTTCTAATTGGATATTATAAAGAGGAGATTATTGACGTAGAAGTGAAACGATCGCATTATAAAGATCGTGTTTATCGAGAGAACGAGAGTGCCTAGAGAAAGAAGCTTGGAGACTCAGTTTTTTTTCCGTCCACCAGCAATTAGGAATAATTGTACACATATGGCTGGCAAAAGAAAAGCAATATCGATAATGTATTCACGTAAATTCCTGGGATGCATCATTTTAAACGATTCGTTTAGCAATGTACATTATATTCTATTCCTTTATGGTTTATGTAAATTTTCTTTATAGTTGAGAGCTGTTCATTAGTCGCTGAGTAATTTTATTACGTTTGTAACTTAAAGTTTTATCCTTCGGTAATTCCTTTGAAGAGGATCATGGATGATGAGATTGAAACGTTAAGTCAAGTAAAGTAGGGTATTATGCATGTTAGCAGTAAGTATGTCATTAGTGTTATCTTCGATGGTTGCTCGTATCATCTTACTCAAGAATTTTTTAATAAATTATATGATCTTGATTGAGCAATTTAACACATATCTTCATGTATATTTACATAAATGGATAGTTGAGAGAAGAGAATCGAACTCCAGGAGTACCTATATAAGCAGAGAAAAGTTAAAACAAGTAAAACTATTTATCTTATACATGAAAATTTAAGTAAAGATAATCTTTTCAAAGGTTACTAAATTCTTTATGTGATTCTAAAGAAAAAAGTCCTTTTCTATTTTGCAATCACAGACTTTGTTATCGAAATATAAACAGTTAAAGTTTATGCGCGAATGAACGTCATGGACACGTGTTCACGCGTTTGGTAGCGCGCATGCGCGACTCCGCAATCAGCTGACTGAGATATAAAATGGCGCGCACTGACTGAGGATCGTGGAAGTAATCTTCGACTGCTTGTATCTCGGTAACGAAGATTCGGATTGCAAAGTGGTACAGAACTTTTCGATTCCTTTCTACACCAGGAATGTGTATCGAGTAGTATTTATCCACTTATATCTCGGAAACAAAGGTTCGAATAGAAAAACAGTAGAGATTCTCACGTCTTTTAAACACGATTCTCTGTTTCTCGTAGTCTTAGCATAAAATTTATTTAAAAATCATTCTTAACTCGTGGACCATGCAATAATGACACATTTGAAATATTTAGATTGAAATTCAGAGGTGGAATCGAAGCTCGAGTCGACCGATTCGGTTTTATTTACGAAGATTCGAAAGTGGGTCGCGAGTAGGTAAATTTAATAATTGCACGGTGTCAGCTCGTGGTACGAGATAGGGAACGTCTCCTGTAGAAACGGCAAATATTTTCTCCCGACCGCTTCCCCGAAGTGTCTAGTATCTAAGCAAGATATCTGTTCGCTGTCTCGTCGCGTTCAACCCTGCAGGCATAACAGTTTCCTCGGTAGATAGCGGCGACACACGGCGATGCGGCTCACGCTGTTACGTGGTGCTGACAAGCTCCGACGTGTAACGGCTCGTTCAAATCCGTCCATGTCGTCGATTTTCAATAAAGAGAGATCGTTTCTATGGTTACACGCGATCAATTGCTATCCGACTCGACTGTCACTCGTTTCCCGTAAATTCCTGTTATTGCTTCAACACGGCGCCCCAAGAACTGTGACGAAGTAATCGAGCGTTTACCTGCTCGAGTTGGGAAATTTTATTCAGAATGAGCAGTAAAAAATGCAGAATCATTTGAACTGAAAAAAAGCGAATGGTTCAACTGTTTATACGAACAGCTGAATTTTGATCCAGGGTGAGCTAGATGGGAAGGATTTAGTTACTTTTATTTCTAAAAAATGGAAATGCAATTTTTGTTCTTTATTAGGAGTAAAATTTGCCCAGGTTTAGTGTACGTTGGATTAATTTACAATTGTTTTCGTTCATTTTGTCAACGACACGATTTCCAGTGCGATAGTACATTCGGTAGGTAGTTCGTTCGTTACTGATATTGTCAGGTGATCATTTTGTGGACGGATGTGAACAATGATTGATCCAGAAATTTGTTAAGGATCCAATTAAAAGATGCACGTTTTTGACATTTCGTAAAATTTTATTAAGGTACAATCAGTGGAAGAAGTATTCGTACAGCAACCAATTTAAAATAAAATAAATAAGAGGTTAACATTAAAAATAATAAACTTTAATTTAAGCAAATTCTACTCTAAAAATACGTAGCGATATTGGTTAATTATTTCTTCTCCTAAAATTTATTAATAAAATAAATATATGAAATTTTATTTTGAATTGGTTCCTGCACGAATACTTATTACGCTGACTGTATATAGAGAGAATGTATATTTACTATTTTGTGTGAAATTTGACGTCCAACGAATCAAAAATGAATTATTTCTGATTGGAAAATAATCTTACGTCTGCAAAACTGGTAAGCTTAACCTCTTAAGGAATATTAACATATACATATGTATACGTCTTCTTTTTAAGTAAAATTACCGTTATTTACGGCCATAACATACCTATTAGAATGAAAAAAATATACAATATTCAAGTGAGACAGTATATTTGAACATTGAAATCGGTTTATAGATAAAGATTGCTTTGGTTTGTGTGTATCCAATTAAAGCGAAGGAAAATCCTTTTAAAATTCGCCCCTAAAGAGTTCAGTAATCGAAATTGATTGAGATGGACGCGAAGCAACGTAGTTTACTCTATTTCATACTATGCTATTGCATCGAGTAATACTTCCAGCCTCGAAAAGAATTTATAATTACTTGCAACACCGGATACTTATCCGTTTTACAGCCATTGAAATTATTCTATCTCTTAAATTTCTAATAATTTCCGAATAAATGTAGTTCTTGGGCATTCGGATGGAATTCTGTCTCATCATCACGAGTCGTACAAATTTGTCTTTCGGTTAAGTTCTTATTGCTTCGACAAAAGATCCATTGTACGCCTTATCCGTGCCGCAATTTGCTTAGACATTTCGCAAATTGGTATAATAGGATGCAAGTTAACGCTTATTTCGTCGGAAAGCAACGTGGAACGAGGCAAACTTTCCCCTCTGCGGGGCAAATTTGTCTTCCATTAACTGAACGGCAACGAATTAGGAAAGAATGTTCACGTGAAAGGAGAATCTATTCTCTTCTATAACGTTCTCTTCTCGGAGGAATGTTATGATAGATACGTCATTCATTCCCAATGATAGCTCGTAGGATTTATGTGTTAGGTGTAGAAATCAATTCTGTTCCTTTCTAAAGTAAACTTACCATTTATTTGTGAAGAAACGTCATGCAACTTTTTATCCTCCCTCGGTAACACGTTCCAAAAAGGCAAGTATAATTGTAAAAACAAAATATTGAAGCATCCTTGTGTTTCGTTTTTACAAAGGTTAATACTTTAACGCCTTCATGCGTGAGCATTTTTTTAAAAATATACACGGTTTACGGGTAAGCTTTGTTTGATAAAATGAAAAACAGTTCAATGCTTATACATGTGTTTGGTTATTTGGTTACGTACTTTGATACATGTACTAATAGTACATTTTATTTAGTAATATTAATGATATCAAATAATTTATTTATTGTTATATATTATATGTATTGCACAATATTCTTTCATTTTTGCTTGACGCGAATCTAAATATTGTTCCTATTATTATTTTAATAAATATTTAAACACGATACGGTCAACAGAGAAAATGTCTGCTTTCTCGTCCACTGTCATCAAATTTACAAATAAATTTATCGAATCTACTACTCAAATTTATAACGAAAAATGGCACATAATCAAGAAAAGAAACGGAAAGATTGCAACGAAACCTCTCAAATGCCTCAAGTTCAAATGCATCACCTATTCGCGATAAAAGGATACACAGTGTCCTCTGGAGTGTTAGAAAGAGACAAATACAGAGCTCGAAAGGTGATTATCCTTTCGAAAAGCGGGTATTCGGCGATCGTAGGCGATGATGATCGCCAACCGAACGCAGAGTATCGGTTGAAAATACATTGGCCTCCCTTTTTAACGCATTCCTATCGAAGGGTCGATATTAACCGGACCCCGATACACGGTACACCCCATCGAAACGATGAAATATTGGAAAATATATGGGCGCGCTGAATATTACCGAGCTGTGAAATGCGTATTTACGATACGCTTCGGTTTCGTCGCCCCGGGGGATGATTTATATCCCGAAGAATTTAATGTATCGTAAACAATAGGGAAACGCGATACGTTATCGTGATGTATTTATTATTGGTACAAGTTGTCCGTCGATTCGTCAATCTACCGGTGAAAAACAGCGCGGTCGTTGCGACGAAAGGCTCCTCTGTAGTGGAAAACGCATTTTCACGCCGCAGGGGCGCGGGCTTAACGTGATTAATTGCACCGAAACGGTAGTTTCCATCGCTCGCGGCAGTCGAAGCGACAAAACTATCTCTAACCCAATACCTACTACAGGAGTAATTCACTTTGGGAAAGCCGAACCGTGGATACCTACATTCGGGTAGAATGGTCTCCGAGATTCGAGCCAGTCTCTCGTCGCTCCGATGAAAACTGTATGAAGCTCTCATCCGCAGCCACTCAACCGTAAACCGCATCCCGTAAATGAATTGTATTTCACAATCGTCTAGGGAACAGGGATTCTTTGTTTTTGCGTGCCCCTTCCACCTACCCCGATCGTTTCCCGAGGAATCGGTATCCTTTGTCGCACGGGAGCGTCGGATACCGATCGGTAGCATTTTTGTAGTTCCTTTTGGTCCGTTGCGTCGCTCCTAATGAAATTAGAAATAAGTGTGCTTGCGTAGCGACGCGTAAAAAGTGGGCCAACGCGCTGGTTGAATGAGGGTTGTATCGAGAAACGTGTCACGTCTCCTGTGACGTGTTCGCCCACACATGAGTCACTTCAAGTTTGTTTCAGCCATTCAGTGGTATGAATAACGTGTCCCTGTCGTGGTGAGGAAATGAAATTTTAATCTTGCGTTATTTGCTTCTTGCTTGTTGAACGATTGCAAGAATAGATTCTTCAAATTATTTGGTCTTTTCGTTCGGTCTTGGATCTGTTAGCTGCGGCTGTGTTAACGAATCCTGGAACTTGTGCTTATTTGTACAAAAATAATTGTATTTATGTATTAGTCTATACAGGCACTGTTCAAGTTACTCTGTATAACTGACTGGTACAACAGGTGTTAATGGAAATGAAAGACCTTTTCAAGGAATTGATTCTTCGGGTAAAAAGAAATCGAAAAGTCTTGTGCCATTTTGCAATCTAAAGCTTGGTTACTTAAATATAAGTAATCGAAGTTTATTAATGTGGCTCTTGGCGCGCGCCATTTGTATCTTGGCTGACCATGTGGCTACGCATACGCACTGACACCCGAAGAACACGTCACTTTGAGCTTTACGCGCGCAAAAACTGACTGCTTGTATGTCTGTAACGAAGCTTCAGATTACAAAATGAAAAAGGACATTTTGAATCATTTCGGTGCGAAGAATCGATCGTGAAAAAGATTTCATATTTTTTTATAACTCTTCAGAAACCATGATTTATCGCAAAATTGGAGCAAAATGTCTTTGATACAAGATAACAAAGAAAAGAAATAAACATTCTCATTAAAAGCCTCAATTGCTATTCTGTTATTCTTGATTCTCGACTTATTTAACCTGCTGTATCGTTTTCTAAAAGGACGACCATCTTTAGGTATACATCCCGTGAATGAACAAGTAAATGAATAATAGATCGATTAAATATTATGTATTTAAATGTAATAAAAATAATTACGTTTAAATATGAGAGAAATAATTTGATAATAAATATATTACAAAAAAAAATCAGAACTACAAACCACTTTTCTCTAGTAAGAAAACAAATTCTCTCGCATTCCCAGGAATTCCCAAGGCTATAAATGTATTGGTCATAGGAAAAAATTCGTCGAATCTCGAGGAACAAATTTGAAATCGTTTTGTAATCTCTGTAGTAGGAAATTTTAATATCAAAGGGCACGAAGCGACGAAGGTTCTCAAATAGCGTTCTTACAAGTAAAACAAAATTCTGGTTACGACATAGCTCCGTTAGTACAGCTAATTAAGCATGTGTAACCAATTATGCTCGCCAGCGACGTTTCGTCTATTCTGAAAGTATGTCGGCTAGATTGGAAGCGTTTAACGGTTCGGTGTACGAGAAAGAAAGAAATTGGTGAAAAGCGTGGGGAAAGATCGCGATACTGTGGCAAAGAAGATGAAAAGGAAAAGAGGAAGGGAAATTGTGTGAAGGATAAAGTAAGGCGAGTGTGCTCGAACCATTAAGGGTCTGCTATCTCGGTTATCTACGAATTGACGGTGGATTTTGAGTACATTCAACCTCTTCAGGGATGAATTACTCCGCTTGAAATAAAGGAAACTTCGAGGTAACGTCGACTCGAGACATCTGGCAATTGTGCGAGAAGTTTAATTATATACATTTATTTTTAATCCGATTTAGAGTAACTTGCACGTATATGCCAGTTTTCTTGATGTATTTAGGCTTACAATATGGCATTTCTTTTAATTCGACTGGAACTCTATTTATCTGAAGGAAACTGATTCCAGAAACGCAAGGAAAGTAGGAAAGAGAATCATTTTTAATTTTTTAGTCATTATTATTTCAGACACTCATGTGTATACGTACCATTCATCATTTGCAATAATGTTATAAAGGAAATTTACTTAATTTTGTGATACTAAGAAGTTGTTACCTTTTAAAATAGAATATAGTAAATAGATATATAGAAACATGCAGAGATAACTAACAAAGGAAGTTTGACAATTGATATCTCGAAACATATTCGTTTTTCGAAAAAATATATTCGACAACAATTCCATATTTCACCATGATGTACAACTTTTGTTTTAAATATTTTTTCGAAGGACCACTTTTTTCAAACGATATGTCTTCTTTTTCTTAGGAATTATTTCTTATAAATAATGGAAGTTGCTCCTACATGTTATTTAATGAAATATGCTTCATCTCGACCGAGGAAGTGAAAAATAATTTTTGTAGACAATTTTAGCGTAGCGAATTCTTAAAAAAATCATTTTCACATTTAAAAAAAATTGGATCTCTACTTTAGAGAAAAACTTTCTATATTTTTTTTATAGGGTTCTGTGAGATCTGCAATGGAAAAAAGTTTCAATCCAGAATGTTTATTATTAAGAGAGCTACGAATTTTGGAAGATTAGTCAACTTTTTATACATTTGTCTGTCGAAAAGAAACTAAAAAATAGATTTTTTTGCAGTTTTATATTTTTAAATTTTTCATTTAAAAATACGCAGCTTCCTGTTTCGATAATTGAAATCCATTTACCCAATCAGAATTTATGATTTTTTAAAATTTTAGTCAAGAATTTTGACTGAAATCTGGAACACGGTATGGGATACGTACCTATATTGCGCAGTAACTCGAATTTCCTAACAGATAGAACAAAATTATTTAGACGAGAGTTGTACAATATGAAAACGACCACAATTTTTATGCAGCGGTTGGTGGAAAGATTTATGGCGGGGAAAATATTATTGAAAATAAATTCTTTTTTAATTTTTTACGACGGTGTTGTAGAATGTTAACAACCATTAAATTTTGCATTTTAAATATTTTCAATACCTCTTATGGTTTCAGAGATATTAGCAAAAAATATAAATAACCAAATTTATTTTTAATGTGTGTTTCAAATTTTTTGGTGTATGTCAATTAACGAATTTCCCCTCTAAGTGACGAAAATACAATTCGAAATTGACGGAAAGACGGACAATACTGTAATTCGACATACATGTGTACTAAAACTCAAGATCCTTTTTCGATCTAACACCAAATGGACAACATACTTATATGAACACAGAGACTCATCTCGAGTAAACAGTTCCCAAACCTGGCAGAGATTACCAAGTGACAGGAGTACAGTCTAGAAATGATGGGAAGACAGACACTGGCTGCAATTCAACATGCATGCGCACCAAACCTCAATCTTTCATTCAACCTCGAAATCAATGGATCAAGATAATTCTTTTTCGCATACACAATTGCAACGAATCCGTTGTTTGGCCAGGTATAAATTCAACAGTCTCCTTAAATGCACAAGTTTCTGTACGATAAATGGACAGTAAGATGATCCGGGATCGGATATCTCGATGAGACAATGCTAATGCAACGATCAAACTTTTTTTATTATTACCGTTTTTGTTGTAAAATTGTTGCCATCATATTCCTGACATTTTTCTGATTAAAATGAGACCAAACACGACATAATTCGCAACATATTTACTACATGTCTCACCGAAATAATTCCGGTGTTGGTCGCCATTTTTGCATGTCGTTCCGTCCTCTTCTTCGTTCGCTGTCCTTCTCTACACTCGAAGTTTGTTGGCAAAACATTAGAAGATACAGTAACCACTGGAGGAGCCATGCAAAATCGGAGACCCAAAACATTGCATTCGAGGTGTTTATGTGTTTACACTTGACTCGAGTCAAGCGTCGAACATAGAAAAGGACAGATAGTGAAAGAGAAAGAGGTCTGAGAAAAAGAAAACACTCGACAGAAGCGTATCAATCGGTGAGGATCGTATTAAACCGGTGGTCGAGGCTACTCGGGCAAAACTACAGGCAAAAGAAATAAGAATGGGCTGGCAGCGGGGGTTTGGTTTCTGAGAGGCATACATACAGTGTCCCAGCCTAAGTAATACGGAGCTCTAACTCCAAAACTATCGGCCGCATGCAAAACTTCAAATATGGAAATTGCATGGTAAAATGGGCCGCATGTTTCAGTGCGAAGGAATTTTTGTTAGCTTTGTTATTTAACGAGATATGATGGTCAAGTTTCGTTTTTCAAATGGAACTATATATTTTTTTTTTGTACCATGTGATAGTACTTTTCAAGACGAATTCATTAAGCTTTAATGTATTTACCCGATTTTTATTAGTTTTCAAGCTATAACGCTTCAAAGTTTGCTAATTTTCAAGGAGAAAACTCGGTTCGGCCCCGGGCGGTCCCATTGATGCAGTAAGCACCATGCGGTTCTTGAAATCGATACGAAGGGTCTCGTTTGGGATTCTAGGCCCAACGAAGGAAAATGGGAAGAATCCCAATATTCTAGGTATATCCTCTCATTTCCACGGTCGTTATCCGTTACCTCTTCATTTATTGCGTTTGGTTAACGACGAAACGGAACAAACGGGAAATGAAAGAAGAAAAAAGAAAGCATAGAATCCGTCTCCCGTCACAGGCGAGAGCAAGTTGCGGAAAAAGGGAGCGAAGTAGCAGCGTGTGAACTCGAAGAGGTCGAAAGGCATCGCACGCTTTTCTAACCATCAGTCGATTTGTATCCGCAAGGGGCTTACAAACGAGCCGCATTCCTCGTGTGTACGCATATTCGCGACCAGCGACCCTTTATGCGCCTCGATTTGTGCTTGAAGCGGCGTCCAATTACCGCGAACCTTTAAAAAAAAAAGAACTCCGCGGCTGGCGCGGGCGCGAAAGCAAGATGAAACGCGGTGATCGTATCGGGACAGAGTTATTTTTAACCTTGGTCTCCCCATGGATAATTCCGTGCGATGGAACATATTAAAGTCCATAAGGAAAACGACTAAAGGGAAAGTGTCGTAATCCATCGAGAGATTATAAGCTACGTTGGCTGTTAAAGCGCGTGCACGTAGGCTAGTTGTTTGACTCTCGATACTTTCATCTGTTAGAAATCACGGAACGATAGGTGTATTTTTAATAAAACTGATGTAGCTGCATTAAAGGTTTAAAACTTTGGCGGAAACGACAGTGATAGAATAGCAGTCAATAAGTGACAGAAGCCAGTCTTAAAGTGATACGAATACTGGCTTAAAATGAAGGGAATACAGATCGAGAGTGATTGGGGTACCTACAGTCTCATAGCGACTAGAGAAACGAAGAGAAACCAGTCAAAAATCGTCGGAAAGACAGTCTTAAAAGCGATGAGAATAAAGTCTAACAGCACAGCTCCTATAGAATGTCCTTATTAAAAATCAATGAACCGTCTCCTCACATGGATTTGCTTCATATTTTGCATATTCATAGAGCTGCGCGGGCATCATCAATCCCCGTTGTCAATTTGTCCCTGAGTCCTTAGGGAACTCAACAAGAGAGGGTGAAACTGTGCCTGGAGAAAATATTCATACATAGTTTGACCATCCGTAACTTAATCCCATGTAGCACAAGTATTTTAAAATTCAGTGCATGTTCATGTGTCCATTTCTATTATAAACATACAAACCTGTTATTGTTAGATGCAGTACAAATTTGAGAGTGTTCCCTAACACCTTGGTGTTTGAAATTCGCGGGTGTGGTGTGACTGTGATGAACGCTGACATGTCTGTGTGTGTGCGCGTGTGTTTTCTTAAGAACCAACGACCGACTCGTGGTTCACTTAGTCTTGTACGAGTCCTAGAGCGCACCGAACGACTAAATTCTCATTAAACCTTTTATTATTCGTGCGGTAATATTAAACCACCTTTTGTTCGATTTTTCTGTGCTATAACTCTAACAGTTATACCAAATAAAAAATGTATTATCCCAGTTTCAGAATTTTCCGAAATCATTTGTAATCTTATAAGTATCTCATTATTACCGTTTTCATTGTGAAATAATATACGATCACATCGCTGTACCAAAGCTTACCACCATCGGCGATATTTCACCGTAATTTCTGCCACACCGGGTATACCGTAAGCGGAAAAAATTCTCTGAATGAAGGGTGAAAAATGTAGGAGGAAAATCGTGTGAATGCTCCAAACGAGCGGAATAGAGGGACAGATTGAAGGTGGATGAGGGAGAAGGTGGAGGGGGGATGGTGGAGGCGGAAAGTAGGATTGGTAGAGAAGAGAAATAGAAAAGGCAGAGCACCCACGTGTACGAGGCATCGATCCCCAACGACACCGGTACACGCCCCGTTATTTCGTTTGTCTTTAACGAGCTCTCATTATCGCTAGATTATCGTACAAGAGGATTTGACGTCCTAATGGGCAGCAATGAATCCATTGACGACGTCGATGAATTAATGATGCTCGTCATTCACCACCAATCGTCGTCGAGGTGCCGCCTTGTCGCTTGTCCCCGTGTCTTTACATCTCACTTCGCATTTCCTTCTGTTTTCCTCCTATCGTGTGAACCATCTTTGCTCCACCGTTTCCTTTGTTTTTTCCCCCTTTCTGTTCTTCGTATCGCTGGTATAATTTATTACACTGGCTTTGAACTACGAAACCATCTATCTCTGCTGTTTATGTTTATTTAGCCTGATTTTTGTGGGTTGAAATTAGAAGGTTAGATTCTAAGTCTCCGTGTAGAAGACTCTCAAGTGCTCGTTATCTGTTGGCCTTTTAGATGTAATTAGTAACAACTGATCTGTGAGGTGAAATTTAGGAAATTTTTCGTTCAAATTTCTTTTTAAGTAGGATACGAAAATATCAAACAGATTAGATATCTCCCTTTATATTATATCTTTGAAAAAATATTATTAATTGATTGACAAAATTGCCACGATAAATTTGAACCCAACCACGACCATATTTGGACAACTTTCAATTACAGTTAGAAGAAGAGCGCAAGATTTTCGAGTCACCGATTGTGTTGAAACTTTGTATACTGGTAGATCTTGCCTCCATGCTTACGAATATACATATAGTATTATAGGGGTAGACACTCGATACTGCTTTAGATATTTATGACCAAAGTTTCATTATGACAATAAAGAACGATTTTGTAAAATTTGCTTACAAGTAATACTGTAGCTCAACAGATGGATTTTGTTTTTTTTCTTTGCCTGGAATCAAAGAGAACATAATATAAAAACCATTTGCCACATAAGATAAATATTGAAATAAAAGCATAAGTTGTGAAAACATTTGCACATTGAATAACATCTATTTTGTTGCATAAACACTTCCTTCGGTTTGTTTTCATTGGAAATTTCAAAAATATCCCTTTCTACAGGTATGACTTTTATTTCAATATTTATCTTATGTGACAAATGGTTTCCACATTATGTTCCACTTTAATTTCAGGCATTGTACATAAGAAATTAATATGCTTTATATTTTTATTTATTTTCTCGTCCTTTTATGTAGTGAATAATTTGTTTAATATTTAATATATATATGCATAATGGTAAATTTATAGTCTCATGTTTTTTATGTGATTTAAGTTTTAGTAAGTAAAACTTTGTACTCAAAATTAATCGAAAATTCAATATGCGTCTTCAAATACAAAATCTAGTTACTTTAAATAAAATAAATAAATTAATAAATTAAAAAATAAATGCTACTGATCAGTTACAATCTCTCTTGCAATCAAGTTTTACAAAACTGCATTTTATTGCTCTATAATACTGACAATAAAACTTCAATCATAAATATATAAGAAAGTATTAAGTATCTGTCCCTATAAAACAATATTTTCATAAACAGGATGACAAAATATCTCCTCCAATATCTCCTTGTTAGTTGAATGATTTTTTCATAATGATTTAAAAATGCTCCGAACGAGATCGTGTTTGGGCTCGTTTTCATCAGCTAATCATCACCAATCCATATTCTCACAAATATGTAGCGAAACAATAGAAAATATCTTATTTTTCACTAATAGTTGATACGTCGATACAGGTGCGCCATTACTTTGCAGTTTCGTCCGTCGAGCGTATACAATCCGTGGCTCGATTGCTCTTACCGTAATTCGCTCACTTTCAGTAAGATAAAAATCTCTAGCTATCTCGCTTTCAAGTGAACTGGCTGTCCCGACGTTGTTTGACAATTGAAACCTGGTATTACTGTCATGTCTTCGTTTCCCGATCTCTGGCTTCATGCTTTGGTCCATTGTGTACTTTTCCTTCCGTATCCTTTATCTTCCGGTTTTTCTTCTGGCTTTGTGCTTTTTCGTACGTACGTCACGTGGCGTTATCTCCAATTCTTTCCTTTTTCATTCTCACATTGTTTAATTTAATTTGGACTTTTAGAAATAGTTGCTCTCGCATTGCTCGTTCCCATTTTCTCTCTTTTTCCCTCCTCCCCTCCTTTACACAACATTCCTCCGACTTGCGGTTGTATCCGGCACCGTGCTCGCGTGTCTGACTTTGTTGTTGGACTTCAACCAACGTACACGAGCTGTTACTTAGCCGCGTTTATCCCATCAAAGCTCGGCCAAAGTACTCGCAATGGACTCTGGCCGGCTGTCGCTCCGCTCTTGTGTCGTGATTTGTACTTCATCTCCGTGTCGATGGTATCCCTCTTTCTCTCTTCTTACCGAGTGCAAATGCACGCAAACGAATTGGTGCTTTCATAGCCGGATCATAAGGTTCTACATGGATTGCAAGGGTCCTCGTGTATATTTCTAAAAAGAAAAGACATGTTGTAGGATGTCACGATTATTATTTCTATATTATTGTTGTATTAAATTAAAATAATTACGCAATTTGAATATTCTATCAGAGATAGCATGTACTAGAGCTTTAAAAAAGCTAAAAACTCCACAGGCACACTACCTCCACATATATGTAGGTATATATACAGTATATAGTAATGCATATATTTATCATGAGAGCTATAATATATTTACATACATTATTATATATATTTACATTATTTTTATTTCCAGTATCGTTTACCCGTGGTTAAGCGTTGTAGATATAAATGATACTACTGTTCAATTTTTGTTTGTTATAGAGAAACAATAATTCTCTTTAATAATTAAATAAAAATTCGCTCCAAAACTATCGGCACATACGCTCGAGAAAGTTTATGCGTTAATACCGAACCGTCCCGTTTTTACCTCATCTCTTCAATCGTACCGCGATTTCTGTTAAACTCAACGTGGTTTAGTCACTTCGCGCAGAAACAAATTAATCGTATCGATTTATCGATTATTAGTAATGCTCGGTTCCGCGAAACGCGGCTGCACCGCGTCAG
This sequence comes from Hylaeus anthracinus, assembly GCF_026225885.1. NCBI lineage: Eukaryota > Metazoa > Arthropoda > Insecta > Hymenoptera > Colletidae > Hylaeus > Hylaeus anthracinus. Next base: position 3,181,490 of record NW_026533254.1, read on the forward strand.
TCGAATATTGACTCAATCACAAAGCACGTTTGCCCGTTGTAAATATCGAATATTTTGTATATTTCGCTCGCACGGAAGAATGCCAGGGAAAAAAACTGGGCGCGCCACACGGAACGTCGGCAAAGTGGAGGTTTTTTTTACATATTCTATGACAGTTCGTCAATTTATAAACGAGCGAGGCGGGAGCGTCGATTTACATTCAACGAGACGCCGTGAATTCGATGCATTAATTGTCGTGGCCGAATATCGTATCGCATCGATGGCCAAACAGGAGCAAAAATTCATTACTGTTTGCGGCGGGAATTATACCGCCCGACGGATTTATCGAGAGGTTTGCTTTAGCTGTGTGACGACACCTTTCGTACTCGCCACTAGAGGGGACAACGACCGATATCTTTCCCGCAAGCACTCGATTCGTCTCGAGTTTCCTATAAATGCACTCCGCAAACGATTCTGCAGTGCACAGAATACATCACTAACCGTGTAAACAACCTCGTGCTTAACTACTACAAGTAGACCATTGTAATTACAGTAGGTGTAGAAAGTATTCGTACACCGATCAATTTCCAGAACAAATCTATGTAAAATTTTAATTTATTAACTTATTTTTTATAAACAATGACATTCTACATATTCTCGGGAATCTCTAGAATAGATAGAGTACAAAAAAAATAGCTATTTATGTAAGTTGCGAAATTAACAAGAAAAAGAACAATTAATCGATAGAAATGTTGAAGCAATAAGTATTCGGACAACTGTTTAATTTTTAAAACTTCGTTAAAAAAAAAAAAGAAATTTACATTAATTTACAAGTATATGATACTTCCTTCGTGGGATTTCCTTTTGATTTTATCATTATTGCAACTCTTCTAAGTGTTAAATTAACTAAATTATTAGTTATTCGAAGTGGGATCTTTTTCAATTTTTAAATCTTTTTAATTCTTCTTCATTTTTAAAAGTACTTTCTTGGAAATTCGATGTTTTCTAATTCGTACGGAACAATAAACTAACGTGTTTATGTTACAAATTCTACTGTAAATGGTTCGTCGTAAAAATCGTACAAATACTTATTGCTTCTACATTTCTACCAATTTTTCGTATATTCTTATTAATTTCGCAAATTATATAAAGTAGTAATTGTTGTTTGGACTATATCTATTTTAGAGATTTCCAGGAATATGTAAAATAACATTGATTATAAAAAAAGAAGTTAAGAAACTACAATTTCACACAAAAGTTTTCTGGGAAATTGATCGGTGTACGAATACATTTTACACCCACTGTATATATTATCAAAAGAATACTTACAACTTATACTAAAAATAGCCGTATTAGTATTAATAGAATGGACAGCTTCACATTCCCAAATTGAAAATCTTACTGTGTAACATTTCATGATGTTCCAAACCAAACAGTAACATTTATGGAATATTGAAATACCAACACGATGTTAAATGAAATATTGAAACTTACTACATACTACCAAGTACAATGGTAAGGTTCTCCTTTTTTCAACCATGATACCTATACATATATAATCCTCAGTGGACCTCTGGATGTTTTAATGGTAGCGATATCACTCTTTACGAAGAGGCTAGCATAGAAGAAGAGGTTGCCTTACGGGAAAGTAAATAATAGTCTGTGCATGTTTGTGCATTCATTGCAAATGAAGATATGGGGAAACAAGAATGTGCACAAATGTAAAAATATGTAAAATATCAGTAATAATACACGGACTATACCTTTTAGAAACAAAAACATACTTTCAAGTAAGTTTCAATTAATTTTCTGTATCCGTAAAAATATGTGTTTACATAAACATCCATAGTTTGGTTGTTTCTTCTCAATACGACTTCGTCTCAACCTGATGGACATTGTTTTAAGCTTGGGCCCGCTAGATAGCCTCGTTGATGAGTCCACTAACAGGCCCAGGACGAAACTCACCCTCTCCCTTCCTCAACTCTCCCCCCGAGCACCTTGGCCCCTTACAGCCCGCCATAGCCTGCGACTGAATAACGAGTGTCGCAACTTGACTCCGCTCGATTTCACCCTTTCGCCACCCTTTCGTCTCTCCCTGCGAGTAATGTATGGAACGTCAGGTCCGTCGTTACGTCGCGAGAGGCCATTAGCGGAGTTAAGTGAGAAAAAGTTCGCGACGTCTCCGTGCCGGGGTATCGTGATGCAGCTACCTATCGCGTTCCGAAGGATTTATCGACCGTGTAAACAGAAACTATGCAAGCGCGCGGTAGGAACTCGAAAAACCAGGTCCCTTTAAGGGGCCGGCGCTGCAGGTATGGCACTTGGAAAAATCGATTTCCTTCCCGTTTTCTTAAGGCTTAAGGTCTGGGGAAAATACGATCCTATAAAGGCTTTTATCGAAATTTGCAAAAATAACGCCGCCATAAGCGTTTTACTGCACCGGTGTCAAGTACGCCGCGTACACTTCTTCTCAAAAGTCTTGACATACTTGGTGGTTTTAATAAAAGTCTTTCATATACGTTTGTTATATAATTTGGTTGGAGCTATATGCTTGACGATGGTTATCTGACAAGTGATTGAGTAGTTTAATAATTTAGTTGCGTAAATGAATTTCGGAGTTGAAAATATTATGGGATCTATTTGTAAGACCAATTCTTCGTGCTAATCTGAATCAAAAGGTCATTTTCCATTTTGCAATACATCGTTATCGAGATATTAGGTAGACTGGAAAGTAATGACGTTTCTTTTACATTAAATTCAAACAAATTTTTAATAAATTTCTATTTTTAATCAATTATGTAATCGCCCTCGTTATCAGCAGCCTTTTACCATCAGGTGTGCAAAATTTTCTATGCCAAATTGATAAAAATCAATGAGTTGATGAGTGATAAACAAGTATTTAAAATTGCAAAAACGACATTACTTTCTAGTTCACCTAATACAAGCAGTTAAAGTTTTTATGGTGGCATGTCAGTGTGCGCATGCGCAGCCGCTCGATCAGCTGACTGGAATACAAACGATGCGCGCCAGGAGTCACATTGGTGTGCTTTAATTGCTTACATCTAGGTGAGAAAGCTTCAGATTGCTAAATGATACAGGACTTTTCAATTTATTTTTATACAAGGAATTGGTTCGGAGAAGACGTTTCACATGTTTGTTGACACCTTGTATAGTCTGAACAAGCAGAAAGATTTAACCCTCCATTAACTGTGTAAACTTTTTGAATAATTTTGCTTTCAAATTAGGACGTTAATACCATAAATTAGATTCAGATGTTAATTTAGACACTGATATTATTCCATTTTATTTGGACGCGTGCAATGATAACTTTGATATTGTTGTACTTTGAAATTACCTCAGTTTTTCTTTCCGTTTTAGGTAAGTCACGAAAATTTGACGTTGACGAATTCACGCTCGTTTTCCAAAGAAGTCCCTCGTTACAGGTATTTATCATAATTAAACTGCGGATGTTTATGCAAATTCATATTTTCACAGATACGAAAAAAGAATTCAAATTTAAATGAAATTATGTCGTATTTTCTAAACTATGTAATATGTATATTATTGCTAATATACTTTTGCATTTGTGTACATTCTCATGGATTTTACTATATTTCGAATTGTCATAAATGCATAAATGTCCGCAGTGTAATCATAATTTATCATTGTTAACAAAGCAGGATATTTCATAGGCTGCAGATTTTATGCAGTTGACGTATGCTAATACAGAAAAACACAAGAAAAATGTGTGCTAAATATATTTCATAAAATAGTATAGTAATATTAATATTTAATTTTTTCAAAACATCAAATTTACAGTCTACAATCGACGCTCTCACTTTTCTGATAGTATTTATAGTGCCAATAAATAAAAAAAAGTATAATGTCGATTGATAGTGTTCGTTGGGATTGATAAAATGATTAGTTTATGGCTCGGACGTGACGTCTTCGCCATCTTCGAGCTTAAGTGGGAATTTGTTTTTGCCCATATTTGCTTTCTCTCGTTTGGACAGTTATTTATAACCAGGAAATCTTCAAATTCCGACGAGAATATGGCAACCGTAGAGTGCCTTTCTGACTTTCAATAGTGATTGACGTATCATAAACCGAGGTTGATGCGCCCTACGAAGAACCATAATGGTCCGGGGTCACCTTGGATCAGGTTTCTTAAATTACAGCGACCTACCTGAACTTGTCACGCTGCAAGATGGGCGGGTATCCTTCCCCCGGGTCCACAATGGGCGAACACTTGTTCGCGTACATCGTTCGTGAACATGGTAGCTAACCCTGTTATTCACCGGTTTTCGCCGTAGTGTGGACAAGAAATAGTAGAGTTCGCTAACAAATGACCCTCCTACTAGGCGTAAAATCGTAAAAATAGGCCCTCTGGGTTAGGCGAAAACTGTGTTCGCGAACCAAATTCAGCGATCCACGAGAGGTGGTGGATCCGGCGAACACGTTCGGGAAAAACATCGCCTTTTTCTTCGTTCTTGTCCCTTTTCAAACCCTCGGAGCTTGGGCATTGCTATTCTTTCCATCTGTGGGGCTGGTCTTTATGACCATTCGCAGGTCGGTACATACTCCTGATTTTCCTGATAAAAATGGCACCAAACACAATGCAATTCAGACAACTTTAAGTTTCGTTTACAATATGCAATATTTTTATAATATTAATACTTGATTTTGTGAGCCAGTAACCGATTAGAAAGTCTGTTCGAAAATAGGAAACAGATTGTAAAATTCTTGCCAGGAGATAATTAGAGCCTATGAAAACACTAGGTAACTTTTGTAGCTATGTGAACCTGATACCCGACTTTTCAAAAATTCATTTTTTTCATGGAAAATAATAGCATTTCGTTTGTACTTGATTGCACCATCAATAGTTTCGTTTGTACTTTCATCGATTAATAAATAAAAGAAATAAAAAAAATGACCAGCACCCGACATTGAGATTTTTGAAATCAGTTTCTTACCTATTCTTTAGAATCGTTTGTACCCGTTTGTATCGCTTTTCGTTTCGTTTGTACCTCAATAGTTTATGATTTATAAGCAATTGTTTATACGCGTAAGGGGAGAGTTCGTCAGTCACCAATTCTGCGTATTCCTGAAGAACTCATTTTGAAGTGGAAATGTAAGGGAATGAGACCGCATGGTTTTCAAAATTAAAGTTAGAGGCACAGAGGAAGAACAGATTAAAAAAATTTTGAAAATTAATTTACTTCTTTCTTACGCGTACAACAATTGACTGTAAAATTTAAACTAGTGAAGTATAAACGAAGTGAAAAAACAGATTACAAAAATCTCAATGTCGGGTGATTTTTTTTTTATTTTTTTTTTATTTATTAATTGATGAAGGTACAAACGAAACTATTGATGGTTCAATCAAGTACAAACGAAATGCTATTATTTACCATAAACAAATGAATTTTTGAAAAGTCGGGTATCAGGTCCACATAGCTAACTTTTTTAAGACGTGAAGCTGACAAGGGACGTAAAATGGTATTTAAAAACATATTAATAGGCAAGCATACTGTCTGAAAAAAGAAGGTCAACGAACATTTCTTGAAGAATAGTATGTGTAATATATATAGGCTATAACAAAATCTATTACTTATTATAAGCGAAACTCAAAATTGTCTGAATTGCGTCGTGTTTGATATCATTTTATCAGAAAAATCTCGCCAATATATTGCATATATTTTCATCAAGATACAACAAAAAAAGCATAAAAACTTGGATGAATATTAAGGAACTAATATTAACTACAGTCACGCATATTATCCCTTTGGAGTATCTGCCGGCGGGTGGTCGTAAACGGTCGTTTGCTTTCGAGCATTTTCAACCATGGAGGGGATTGCGGATCGCCCGAATCCACAAAATAACATCAGTTTCACAGGAATACGAACATCGTAGATGTTCGCCGGCATGTTAGTGACAGTAAGAACACCCTTGCGAATGTTTTTAGGCTATGTTCTTGTTCGTGTTCGCCGTAGTGTGGACCTGGGGTTAGAACTCCCAACATTGAAACTGTCAAATATTACAATAGAGGCGAGAGAAGTCGAACACTGGAGCGTAAAAATTCTGTATATATTGGATTTAATTCGCTAGAGTATTATTGATATATTAGTCACATTGTCTTGATGAAAATAAACCCAAACACGACTTAATTTGGAGTTCAGTGAAAGTTACCCAAGAGTCGCGAGAATTCCCTGTCTAACAATTAGATAGGTTTCATTGTACTTCAAGTTTCACATTCCTAAGTTGAGAATCTTATACTCCCAAGTTATAGTCTCACACTTCCAAATCGAGAGTGTCATACTCTCTATTCAAGGCTTTCATATTTGCAAATTGAAAGTTTCATATTCTCAAGTTAAATAATTGATATTCATAAGTTGAGAGTTTTATATTTCCTAATTGAAAGACTCACATTCCTAAGTTGAGGGTGGATCATTTCCAAGTGGACAGTCCTATGTCTCTCAAGAGACTCTCAAGTGGAGAATTCTATACTCCTAAGTTTGAAAAACTTTGAAAACTAGCACTCCCAAGTTGAGAGTCTCGCACTTCCAAATTGAAAGTTACACATCCTCAAGTTAAGGGCTCACATTCCCAAGTTCAAACACTGACATTCCCAAGTTGAAAGGTTTTCATTCCCAAGTGGAAAGTGTTACATTTCTAAATGGACAGTCCTATGTCTCTCAAGAGACTCTCAAGTGGAGAATTCTATACTCCCAAGTTTGAAAAACTTTGAAAACTAGCACTCCCAAGTTGAGAGTCTCGCACTTCCAAATTGAAAGTTACACATCCTCAAGTTAAGGGCTCACATTCCCAAGTTCAAACACTGACATTCCCAAGTTGAAAGGCTGTCATTCCCAAGTGGAGAGTCTTGTATTGCCAAATTGAAAGCTTTACTTTCCCAAGTCAAAAATCTTACTGTATAACATTTTTATATTGCTTCAAATCATACTAATTACCATTTATGAAATATGAAAACATGAACATGATATTAAAAGAAACATTGAAGCATACTACTACCGAGTACAGAGGAAATCTTTTGATTTCGCATTTTTTCTCGAGCTCGAAAACCCACGTTTTATTCGTTTGATCGCGTTCGCTTTCCAGACGTCTGACATGCCGCTCAGGAATGGCAATATACTGCGTTGTTACGTCGACCTCCGTGATTCCCTGGAATTCGCTTAAATTAAATCCGTGTACAACTCGGAGACGCGTAGGGTACGAACTGCTAAATTAAACACAGTGTGGTACAGTAGAAAAAAATGTCTCCAATCCTGTGACTGGAAAAAGTAAATCGTAAACAATTGTCAACTTCAGTCGACAGGAGCAATAATTACATTCCGTTTCACTGTGAACAATTTTTCCTTGGATCCTTACATGGAGAAATGGAATTTTGAACATTTATTAAACTTGTGCAGGCGCGTCACTTTACAAGAGTCATACAGCGTTGGGCATTATTTGAATACGGATTTATTGGAATAACAATATTTATTGCTCGAGTTACGGTAGAACTTTTATTATTGCGAAGACTTTCATTCTAGACTTTTCGCAATAATCGAGATTCTGTTGAGTACAAATTTAGTTACTTATTCAAGTATTTGTATTTTATAATTGTTTTTCAAAATTCATAAGCCATTATAGCAGGATTCTCGGTTATTGCAAGGACATGCATCTCGAATTTTTGCAATAATCGAGGATCTTACTATAACAAACCGTGAATTATGAAAATGAATTTTAAAATATAATTACTCGAATAAGTAACTAAATTTGCGTTTAATTTTGCTGAATGTATTAAAAGTCAACAATCGTTTCAATTCATACATTTGGCGTTAATCTCCAAAAAACAGATATTCAATCCTTACCGCTGGAATTTATCTAAAATTCCACAGTAAACGCGAAAATGTGCAAAATAAATCGAACGAAAATAATGTGTAACCAACGAACATCGTTTTTGCTTCAGAAACCACACAATTTTTTGTCCCTTTCCAAACACTACCGGCGAGCATACCTAGGGAAAAATTTGCGTTCGAAACGAAATTGGAGATCGAAGATAAAATGTACCGAGAGGAACGTATACTATTCCCATCGTTTCCCATCGATTCGATTTTTCATTTAAGATACGAGTCCGCTGGGATATCTACAGCAGAAGATACGGAATTTCTTAGTTGCCCTGCTGCAACTGCAGTTATCGACCGATCATCATCCTCGGGCTGCAACCTCATTCAAAAGATCACGAATGATCTGCCATACTCGATACGATAACAAACTGCACCTAGGTCTCTCATTCTTGGATTAACTATAACGATATAACGTCCACACCGTGAAGCACAACCATAGCATCACAAATTGTTTAAAGATGGCCACCAGTTGAGTTTAATAAACAAATACGTGAAAACATCTTTCGATCTCCTTACATAAATTTTTGAATATCACACGAACATAATTTTTGAAAAGTACATGTCGAGTTTGGAGCACTTTTTATGAACCTACGCGTTTGGCATTCCTTCGTAAATTCTCGAATGTTTCTCACTGTAATTTTTTACCTAATTTTTGTCAAGGAAGATATTTAGATAACTAAACTGCGGTCGTTTATACATTCATGGCAAATGGAAATATGAGAGCATGCACAAATGTAAAAATGTATTAAATAATAAGAATTATATACATGTTGGACAGTTTAGAAGAGAAGACATACTTTTATTCAAATTTCAATTTTTTCTCTGTATCTTTGAAAATATGAATTTCCGTAAATATCCGCAACCTAGAGATATCTAATCAAAGAATCTTCTGCAACTAAAAATTTAATATTATCGTTGATATTAAGAAAGTATACAAGAAAATTGGCGTCTGACTTTGGTCACTTTCCTCTAGTGTTGCAAGGTATATCGAAAACCTCGTCTGTTTCTTCAAATTAATTATTGTCATCATTAGACTGTGCCTACAAAAATTGAACCTAAATAGAAATTTATTTTATTCTGCAAATATCATAACATGAACTTTACTTTCAATCTTTTTTATATTCTTGCATATTGTTTGCATTTTGCAGTTTCTTGCACATTTAAATTTCCTATAAATCCATAAAGATCCGCAGTCTAATCATCATCATTATAAAAAGCCTCTAAATTCCCAGTAGATAAATTGTTAAAATATGTTTGGTCTTATAGTTAGTTACTCCCGCAGTGTACACCAAAGAAACCGATTCACGCGTCCTCTTCTTGCATCCTCCAGCTCGAGGAGAACGCATGTACGAGGTGTCGAGGAAGAACGCAAGGGTCTGCATTCCCAGTAATTCGATTTTTCGCGACACGAAATTTCCACGGCGACTTTGCTCAAAAGTAATTCCTTGGAGTTTCTCGTTCGCCTCTTATTCGCCTCATACTTCACGACTGTCTCGGACTATCTTCAGTTCGTTCGAAGTAATCAAGATTCACCTCCAATTAGAGGTTTCCTCTGTGGAATTCAAAGTCTCCCCTTCTTCCATCGTTGGGCGACAATTGCTATCCCCTTGGCACGATTCGTGGACACGTTTTGGATACGTTTGTTTTAATTACAAATAATAAAAAAGTATCATGGTTCTGAGTAATTATTATCCATATTTCTCTTTAACTGAAACATTTATTCGCTATAATAATGTGTTTCTGATATCTAATGGTACCTTATAGTATCAAAGTAAAAGGGGACTTTCTTTCAAGATCGATTCTCCATGCACAAAAAAATCAAAAAGTCCTTTACCACTTTGCAATAAGAAGTTTTGTTACCTAGTTATAAGGGATTAAAGTTCACTGATGCGACTCCACTGCACGCCATTTTATATTCAAGTCAGTTGATCGCCCGTAATTATGCGTTCCATAACGAAGCATCAGATTGCAAAATGGAAAAAGACTTTTCGATTTATGTTAGCATCAGGAGTTGATCCTGAAAGTTTCTCATATCTAAGATTAATTTATTTTTAGAAAACTTTATCTTTTTCTCAATTTTAGCAAAATTAAAAAAATGCATGATCTGAAATAAAATATTTTATTTTTAAAAATACATGCACGATTCGAAATAAAATATTTATTTACCATTTAAAATACGTATTTTACCCAGTTCTGGTCACGAACTGTCGATGACACAGTCAGAGGTTTTTTCGGTGGAATTTCAAATTCTCCCCTTCGTCCATCGTTGAGCGTGATTGGTGTCCGCCTGGTACATTTCGCGGACACCCTGTAGACGTAGGGTTAGTCTCTCATACGCACTACGGACGACACGTAGGTGTACGCTGAAGATCATTCGCGGGCTAAGCTCTCAGGCTTAAGCCCGTCTGCTCCCAGGACGGGTTATATTGCCGGTACTTTATTTCGGAACCTTTCTCCTCGACACTATCGCACCGAGATCCAGGTTGACTATCGATCGCCCGCGAGACTCCGCGTTTCTTCCGTCCGCCTGTTTTGCCAGGTCCTCCTTGTCTGCACATCGCCGCGATATTTCACCCTGGCTCACCCACACCGAGACGGGGACACGGTGCGCCGGGACAAGTAAACGGATTAACCGTGGCGGGCCTCGACGAATTCAATTCAACCCTTTGCGCTCGAGAGGCGATTCCCGGTCGCCGCGTATTCAGAGTGCGGTAAGGGGCGGAGGGTACAAGAAAATGGAAAACTTCCGAGTTGCAAGTTTCGGGTTTACTTGGGTTATTGCGGAGAAATAATAGATTGAGTTTGGAAATAGAAAGTGGGATCGATTCTCTAGTGTGATGCAGGGTGCCTGAAGAAGTTTGGTATGGGGGTTTCTAGTGGTACGGAAGGTCGAGAGAGGGGATAGGATAGTGTAATGTTTTAGAGATTTTTTATGTAGAATCCAGTGACCATCATGAACTGATGGGTTTGCTTAATTGCTATTAGAAACGGGGTGTAATGAAATAATAATTGCTAGAATTTTATTTTTAGAAATTTATTTTCTTAAAGATTACAATATAAGAATGTTAAAGGAAAAGTGTTCGAATTCACAACGACCCATACCGGTTGACTTATTTTGTCGGATTGAGGGTCGTCGCTTTCTACCCCTGCTAGGACCTCACCACTTTTTCTGCTTTAAGGAAAAGCAGACCCTTTTTCTCAAGACCTGAAAGTGACAATCGTTGGATTCCAACAATAATTTTATTAATGAAAAGTTTTGATTTTATTTTTCAAATGTTAGGAATAAACCTGAGATCTTTTCTCTACGAGAAGCTGGTCAAGCTCCTTTTAAGATTTTATTGATTTTGGTTTTATTCAAAAGCTTATATGCGATTTACATAAGGGAAATGTCTTTAGATTTAGAAACTATTGCAGGCGTGACGAGATATTAATGAAAGAAGTTTCAGGTTAGGTTGGAATCGCCGGTTTACGAGTAAAAGGTACGCGGTAGCGTCAGGTATACGCGGTGGCGTATAATTTTTCATGTACTTGGCGTTAAGATGCTACCGCGTCTCTAGATTTATATACATTGTATATATATTCTGAGTACATTTATTTTTGTAGTAAAATAAAAGGTTCAATTATAGTAAATATTTCAACAATTGCATTAAAAATGAAATAGAAAGGAATAATTGCTACAGCATCACCAATGAACATGGTATAAAATTGAAGTTGTTAAAATTTCTTTTTGAACTCTGCAAAAACGTTGAAAAGATATTCGATATCCAATACTTTTTTTCCTTTTTATTACGTCCTGTAGCATTCCATCAAGTCCATTTAATTTTTTCCTAGAAGAGTAGTAATCGATCAATTTGTTGCGTCATCAATGAAATTATCTTAAATTCTTCTTTGTTCAGATTTTCGGATTTCAGTACATTTTCGTCAAGCCTCACTCGACACAGAACCGTAAAGTATAAAGACTGGTGCTTAATTTATACTTACAAATACGAGAAAATATTTACTTTAATTAGACGACTGAGTTTAATAAAAATTAGAGGGGTGACCTTTTAAAATGAAATCGGAATGAATTCTTTTCGCATGGTTAATTAAAAGACTGTAAATAGTTGCTTCGTGGCGTGTTAAATCGTTGAATTGATTTTTGCATGCTCCATAAATTATTACCTATTATATACATATAAATATAAATATATGTAATATATGTATATAAAAATATGTGTATAAATATATGTAATAGAGTGGAGCGTTTCACATTCGAATTTCCTCTACCACTTTAATTTCTATTTCGTTGATTAATTCTGTAAACTCTAACATTTATGGAATTAGGGTTACGAGTTGGTTTGAAAGAGATCTCCCGCTCTGCTGCTATATAATCTGCCTTATTTTGGGCCATGCCCGTATGAGACGGAAGTGGAGTATTTCCTTTCCTTTCTTGCACAAAGCTAGAATGTGTATTCGGAGTGTTCAGTGTTATTTAATCGGTAGATGTGCTGTCACTAATTTTCCAAATTCAATTAAGTCGAGTCGATAAAGACAACATTGATTCTCGCGCCCTTTGAATGCTAAATTGCTGTCTCGTAGTAATTCTGTCTCGTCGAGTGGCAGCTATTACATTGACGCATATGAAATTTCGTTTGCACAAATAAAACTCTAATCACACTCTGGATTTTTAAATCATTGTTTATTTAATCTAAATCATTTCCACAATTTCACAGGGATTAATTAACTTGAATATTTGAGATCTAAAACGAATACATCTAGGAATTAAACATGATTAAAATAGCATGTTTATAGTTAATTATTTTTACATGTTTTGTATTTATTTGATATCTTCTAAATTGTACAAGATTGTGTTTGTATTTACACACTTTTACAAACACTTTCTTGGACTGTTTATGAAAGTTTGTACTCCATAACTAATTCTTATTTCCTCTCACACAATTTTTAAGAAATATGCCACGTGTCATGTTGCCACAGTGAATCTGTTTTCGGAGAACGTTCCTTTGAGACGAATCTTCCGCGTAAGAAGTAAATTGAATGTAATGAGGAAATTACTCGACGCTGAAGGAAGTTCCACCGAAATCCGTTCCCTTGGTTAAATTTACAAGCCGCGTACACACCGAGCGTGCTCATCTTTTAAACCAATGCTCATTAAGGAGCGTTGAAGCGTATCTGTGGAACTGCTATCCAGTCGCTTGAATGTTAAACGTAATTTAAGTTATATCGTTTCGAAGTAAGAAAGGGTCGGGGTAGACGTTGCTTATATACGTATCCTCAATCGGTTATGTACCTGTTTCCATCTAGTTCGCGAGATAGCTATGGACGGCAAGAAATCCAATTCGACGTTAAATTTGACCGAATTCAGTTTAAACGGCGCAGAAGACACACAAAGCCGCGATAGACGTCTATTACCGAACCGATACCGGCAGACTTCGTGTTCTTCTTCAAATCTTATTACCTAATACATTGTTGTATTACATTCTTTAACGTGTTATCTACCTTCTTTTAAGTTTCTGTTAAGTTTATCGCAATATTCTTTGATAATTACGTCTTCCACGCGACACTTAGGAAGATTTAAAAGTGGTTTGTTCTTTTAATGCCAGATGGTTAATCCATTCATGTCAGCTTACATTAATTCAGTATCGATCTCTGCTTTTAACAGCTGGACATATTTCAAGTATGACAACGTTTAATAAAACCTTGTAATTGCAAGGATCATTAACAATATCATTTTCGAATAATGCGAATGAAAATAAGGCTAAATGATAGCCTTGGGAGTACGTCAGAGGCAACCGTGTACGTCCTTGACAAATAATTATTATATTTAACGACCTACGTTCTTCCTGCGAGAAAACTTGATAGCCGTAAGAGCAAGTTACCACCTATACCAATTGCATGTAATTTATTGCAAAGAAAGGAACGGGGAGCAGTGTCGAACGCCTTCTGAACGTTTGTGTAGATCGTTTCTACCTGGTGGCCAGCTCGTGTGGTATGCGCAATATAAATGTAGCGTGTAACAAGATTAATTGCGATCGATCTATCCAATATGTGAATCCATGTTACTTATTGATAATGACATTTTTTGGAACAAAGTAGTAGTAGATTTGTATTTCCTAGAATTAGATTAGCACTGGTTTAGTATGAAATTATTAGTTTATTTTCCAATCATTTTGTTAAAATGTTAGATATATATATTAATACAATGAAACCAAATCATTATTATGAAGTATACAATATCATACATATATCGTACAATATCATACATATATCGTACAATATCATACAATATCATACAATATCATACAATATCATACATACATCGAACAATTTTGAATATATGATCTCTTGACTTGATCTTGTGATTTTGAGAAGATTGGCAATACAGTTCAAAATGTTCAAACATTCTCGGAATATATTACTAATGAATTGAATATGAACACTTATAGTATATATCTTTGTGTTATTAGGAACGATATATATGTTTTCCAGTTCTTATATTATACGGGTTTAGGGATTCATTTCACACAAAATGTATGTACATTACAAATAGCACAATTTTGTAATGCAAAAAAAAACGAAATTTCAGAAAATCCGTATGTTGTAGTTTGCTCTGTAGTTGTCGTGAAAATTGACTACCATTTTGAAATAAAAATATATTAATGTTAATACATAATTTATACAAATGGATCTTTCTGAAAACTAATTATATACCTGCTCATCTAAATCTAATCTCATTTTACACTTTTGAACTTTACACTTTTGAACTTTACACTTTTGCACTTTACATTTTACACTTTACACTACACAATTCTGCACTTTGCACTTTGATATCTAAAGATCTTATTACGAAGTTGCTTCGAACGCGAACTTCTCTCGACACTTCTTAACGGTGAGAATATAACTCCAAATGAACAAATGTTTTATTAAAATTATCATGGTTAAGATTTTCATCAAAATAGTTCCAAATAAATTGCTGCTTACTCCAAGAAACAATCCCAAACGTGCAAGTGCTTATTCTAACAAATTTCATGTCTCACAGTACAGATGTGGTTTCATTCATTGTACCAACGTACTAAAATAATTGCAAATTATCTATCGCTGATTCACGACATCAATAAACATCATGTATTCACTCCCACCATTGGGTCAAGCTCAGAAAGCGTCAATTTTCGACTATCAGAGCGTCGTCTGTCCAGAAGCCACAGAAGTTTGCCCTCCGTTTACATGGTAGCACCTTGCGCTCGTTCACAGCTTACCATCCAAGTAGCTCGCCGCGACACTTACGGAGCGGAGTTAAGAACCCTCGTTTGTCGATGTTAAACTTGACCAAATTCAGTTTGGCAAAGCCGACGGGCGTCGTCGTCCTCTCTACCCGGTGAGCCTGTCGTGAATTGGAGTTCAATTGGGGATTGACCCCTCCGGCGCAAGACTTCTATAATTACATTTCACATTCCACGACGTTACGAGCAGCCCAACGAGCGACACGCTCGTCGTCGCCTGAGACCGGTTCTTGTCTGCGTCTGTCCGCCAACGTTCGGTCAAGTTCACCGTGAAAGCCTCGAAAAACTGGGCGTTAAAATCCCCTAAGTTGGATGAACGGGATTTTGACGGTTATGTTCGCTTGTAAATTGACGATGGTTGAGACGAATCGTTGATCGATGATGGTGAGAGCAGTCATATGAAGCGGATTTTGAGACTTGAGCTTGTTTCTTCTGATTACTTGCTGGAATTGATAACGATACAGTGTTACTTTTAAATTCAAATGGGTGAGTTAGGTTCAAAAGCTGCCTTTTCGTTGTTCTAGTTCAATAAAAGAATAAAACAAATATACATATACGTGTAGGAAAAAATGGGTTCAAATACAATTAAAGAGAACCTATTTCTTTCAACTGCATCGATTCAGTACACTGATTGCTTTAATTACAAATAATAACAGAGCATTATGTGTGTGTAAATAATTATTATCCATATTTCCCTCTAACTAAAACACTTAATCTGTATAAGAAATGTGTCTCTGATATCTTATAGTACCTTATAATAATAAAAATAAAGGACTTTCTTTCAAGATCGATTCTCCATGCAAAAAGAAATCGAGAAGTCATTTAGCATTTTGCAATGCGAAGCTTCGTTATCTAAATATAAGTGATTAATGTTCGCTAATGCAACTCCGTGGCGCTCGCTATTTTGTGTTCCAATCAGCTGACTGCTGATTCGCGCAGTGACTCACAGAAGCCACGTGATAATGTGTCGATAACGAAGCATCAGATTGCAAAATGGAAAAAGACTTTTCAATTTATATTAGCATAAGAGGTTGATCTTGAAGCACTTGTAAGTTATACTATTAAGTTACTCGTAAGACTTACTCATAAAGAGCTACATACCCCAACAATTTAAGATACTTTCCTTTTTTAATAAAAAAAAAAACCCGAAAATAAGTTACGTTTCGCATATTCATTGTAATTGAGCCATGGACTGTTGGGTAACGTTGATTTGCATTTCATCTAGTATTCGTTAAACCTGTTTCATTTCATTTCCATGCGCGATGTTTAGCTTCGATTAAGTATGTTTCGATGTCAACGTTTGTAACTGCCGTCAATACGAAGTCAAAGATTAAGGGGATGCGAATCGTGACTGTCCCTTTCAATGTTGCTGCAATCAAACCGTAATCAAGATTTGTGAATGATTAATCCATCGGGTGCACTTTCTGATTTCTTACGAAGGAAACCGCGCCCAATGGTGAGAGAAAGCTCAACGGCCTACGCACTCGGTGTGAAATGCTTCGAGTTGTAAGAGCACGTGGAAATTTGAACTTTACGATGATCAACGCGCCAAAAGAAAATGACGAATAACCTCGTTTAACGGGGATAAATTAAACATTCCTTCTGGTAATATATTGATCGTAAAGGTTCAACTGTTGGAGTATGTTTTCCTTGCAATAAACTTTGAATTTATTTTGGACATTGGATACTTTCTTTTCATTTTCTGATCTATTTCATGTAGAAATGAATTATGTGCCTTGTGATTTAATTGTTTATAATTGTGGTTTAAGTAACGATGTTTACTTGTCATTTTGTTACGTTAAATTAAAAATATTCCTAGTTCTGAAACTGATTTCCATTATAGTAAATCTATATACATAATCTATGCCTGAACTTGATGTATACTATACAACCTATACATACAACCTGTATATGTATACGAAGTTTACTAGCTAACGAATTTTGATTTATTTTTGACGTGACATTTTATATTGTCAATTAATCATATTTGTGGAGCATAGTTTTATTCATATAATGCTTTGAAAATATATAAAAGTTTGATAGCATACACTTTATATAGTAATATTAATGTTCCTCAACAAATGTTTAAACATAAATACAACTGATCTCTCTAAATAATCTGGAATGTCTGGAGAGATATGTTTTATGTGCAATTTATTTACTGTTAGAATTGGGTTTATTCTGATGCTTAAAAAAAGTTAAATAACATTAAATTAAATATTTTAATACTATTTGCATTGCATATCGCATTGTTACATTAAAATACCAACCTTTATAGTAATGAAATAGATTGCTTTGTATTTGGTTTCACAACTGTATTTTCTCTAAGAATGTATAACATTTATAAAGAAAGTATAGCAATCAAGACAAATTTCCAGAACCATGTTTTTCTTGCAGAATTAATTAATGAGTAATTAATGAGTTTAATGAGTTCTTTTCAATGTTTTTAAGTAATTTTCAAGGAATTAAATTACTTTTTGAAATATAAATTTAAATTGGGCAGTTTATCTAAACTATTGATCCGCATAAAATGTGCAATTTTGGTTGCACCTCGTGTTTAAATGAATACGGGGAGGGTCGCTAAAATTGTTCGAGAGCCTGTAGGTACGAGTAACATCATTGAAACGATTATGAGACCTGTCGATTTCGATCGCAGACCTCATTGAAACAATATAACGTGAGAGCGGCATGGTTTGCTGACCGCAGCAGCTGGGCGCGTGGGTCAGTTATCTCAAACACGTTCACACCGCAGTCTTTAACAGCTCATTGAAATGTTAATTATGGCTTAACCACGTTGGAGATAATTTATGCTATATAGAGTAGGCTTCAAAGAATCGGCTAATATTTTTATTGAAATTATTAACCACAGTTCTTACAGGGTAAATAAATTAATTTTGAAAGATCGATTCTTTTTAAAGAAAAACAATAACAAAAGAGAAGACATTGGATATAGTTAATTTAATTTTAAATTCTTCATTAAAATTCTTACCTACAGTTCTCGCTACCAACAAAAATTCGCCAAAAAATCGACTCTTTTCAATTGAAACAAATGGAAAATAATTTAATATAGTCTGTTTAAAATTCAATTTTATGTACAGAAGATGTTCGTTAAAGTAGCCAAATATAGCAATCCTTACCTCCTGTATTTTTTAAATAAATTCTAAATCAACGAAAGAGTGACTCAAAAATCGTCGACAATATGTTGATAATATCATTAGAATTTCTTAAAATAATTATTTTCAGTTTATTTTAATTTTCACCTTCATTAAAAAGAGACTCTTTAGAATAGATTGAATAACTTAAAAATCTGAAAACACAGATCCATATATAAATATCGCAGTTAACTTGTCTGCTGTATTCGTTAGCAAATATTAATTTATAACATGTGTCTCGTGTACATGTGCCTCTTCCACACGTGCGATAGTAAATTTCCAATACATAGAATTGATGATTTCATTGAGATTTTAATGATATTCAACGGCAAATATTATAAGCACAGTTGTCTGCATGCACACAATTGCGTTGAAATATGATTTACAGTCACATCGCTGTTCGCTTTTTAAACAGGCAATAATATTTCAAGTAGTTCATCATAATACTCCTCGACAGTAAAATCCTACCTTGGACAAAAGTGTACTTTATAGATTTGCGATCATTCAGTAAAGAACCATTTATTTATTCAAAGCCTTGCAGTCTGTCCATACTTTATAAAGGGCAGCTGAATACAATTTCATCTGCATTGGACGAAAATACAAGTTATTGGAAAAGCACAAAGCACGTCATTCAATAATGATGCTAAAGTATCAATAGAATATCGGTGTTTTTAATTAAACAACTTTTTCAACATTAATGTGTTGTAGAAAATTAGTGAATTTATTTATTTTTATTTTATCTCTCTGAATTGATCATTTACTATGTTGCGACTGTTTTTGGAAATTAATGTTTTCACAGTTACAGAAAAAGAACTGAAATTTAAATAAATATCTTATCTTCTAAATGATGAAACTTTTGTATTATTGTTGATATTTTATATATTTTTGTAGTTGTGCACATCCTTCTAGATTTCCCCATACTTTCATTTGATATAATCTTCCACATGCCACGGTCGATAATGTGTGAACCAATGAACAACGTTCCCCAATATTTCTAACCGGAAGATTCATAATTTACGAAATGTGGTAACTTTCAAGTATTTCGTGCTTTTCATGGTAATTTCATAAAGACTGCCTTACATTTCATTTTCTTTTTACGTAAGCTTCCGTGCATAAACGGTACAGGTTTTTCATATAAAGTAAATCAGTGATCGTCAACCTAAACGACATTTAGCTTGCGTAGCAATGAATTTAGAATTTATTTACACATACTCTCCTGGATACTTGTTTCCTTAGCTCACGCTATAAACATATTTATAATGAATAACGAATAGACTGCGAATCTTTATGTGCATTCATATTTTTACAGATTCAAATAAAAAATTAAGTTTCAAATAAAAATGTATTTTCTAAACAGTGTAACATGTACTTTACTATTGATACTTGATATGTTATTGGATTTATGCACATCCTCATGCTTTTTCCCATATTTTCACTTGCTATAAATGAAAAATATTCGCAGATTAATGATTAATAAAATCATGCAGGACAGTTGTAAATTTAACAGAATCTGGTGTATATATGTACAAACAAACGTACCAAATCTCGGAATATATATTAATTATTGTAACTACAAGAAAATCATGAAAATTGCCTCGAAATTGGTGAAGAATAGAAGAGTAGCCTCCAAACATTCTGGGCTCGTTTCACTTGACGTGACGTTGAAGTATTGTAGGTAACTTTAAAACTGACCAGGATAGTTATAAATATAACAGAATCGTGTCTGTACATGTATATACAAAGATAACAAATTTCGAAAGTATATTTCGATAACTTTAACCTCAAAATAAAATCATGAAAATTGCCTCGAAATTGGTGAAGAATAGAAGAATAACCACCTAACATTCTGGGCTCATTTCACTTGAAGTGACGTTGAAGTTTTGTAGGTAACTTTAAAACTGACTAGGACAGTTATAAATTTAATAATAAAAATAAATCTATCAAATTACAAAAGACAGTTATTTTAACACCAAAACAATTACAGAAACTCCTTTAAAATTGCTGAAAATAAAAAGTATCCCTATTTGAAGGTTCCTAGGTGTCGCGTTCCTCGAGGTTGGCAATCACTGACGTTAAAGGACGAACACTTTTATCGTCTTTGATGGCTCAGTCGCAGGGACGAGACGAAGGTGTCTCTGCCCTGTCCATTCAGAGGAGGCTGTGTTTGTCGAGTAGTTTCCTCCGCGCGTTGGTAAACTGACGAGAGCCCAGCGAGGAGGCGGGGGCTGCCATCTTGGCTCATTAGATACGGACGCATACCTGGCCGTTTCAAGATGACATGGGTGGGGCCCCTGACCAAACCAAGCCTCGAAATTAGGCGCCAATGTTGTACACCGACGCACCCTACCTTCGAAGGTACAACGTCCTCGTATTACCGCGTTGCGGTCCTACCTATAGGAAACCTGATACTCGTGTATAATGAATGGGTAAGCTATTTTGAAGGGTATGTATAATTCGGCGACGCGTCCTTAAAATACTAACGCGAGTCCACGAAGTGACGGAGACCCGTGCGCTTTTAACCGCTCAAATCGAATATCAACGCTTCCCAGACAAGGACTTTGACCCTTTCCACTGCTATTCTTTGCTGGTAGTCAACTGTGGGCACTTTTAGGAAACGTTTTGTAAATTATGATCCCTTGAGAAAAATGCTACCAATTTATCTAAGATAATTTTTTTTTTTTTAGAAGAATTCATATATAAACTTAGTTAGTCGAATGATTTTTTAATAATGATTTAATCTTTAACACTTCAAGTGTGCCTCTCAAGCACCACCGATGCTTGAGACCGACCAATTATCGGTAATTGTTTACAAATAAAAAATGATACTCCTCAGTCGGTTACAAGCGATATACTTAGCGCAGAACATGTTGAATATTTTATTTCTGTACTGCATTCAGGTATATTTATAATCCATAATGTTTCGAACGTTCAATTAGGAACCGCTGCATTTTGTTGTTAGGGCTATAAAACATCATTTAAGCATAGCAACGATAATACAGTTTCCTTGGGGTTTCGAATTAAGCTAACCTCGTTAATTCAGTACGGGGCGAAAACTCGCGAACGCGAAATTGCGGTCGATTGTAACTGTCAGTTCTGTTATTTTATGATCGTAGTTCACACGCGATTAAACGAACAATATACGTCTCATTAACCGATATTTACTAGCGTATCGATCTGAAAGTTAATGGAACAATGGAGAAATTGTTGCGCAACGTGCTCCTCAAAGCGCGACGAAACTCATTAGAAAGTCTGAAAGATTTCTGGTTCGCGCGTGGGCCGAGCGATGAAATTGAAATTATTTGACGTTAATTGTGCTCGAAGCAACGAACGAAGACGAACGAGCGGGAATATGAAAGAAGCTAAAGAAATATTAATATGATTTTGTCACGTGGAGGAAATATCGTTGTACATCACGATTATGGCACTCGGTAAAGTTACGTTTAAAATTATTGCGCCGTCTGATAGATTAATAGCTTAACCTACGGATACTAGGAAATAATTTTATTTATTGTTATCTGGTCTTAATGTTGGTACAATAAAATGAATTCCTAATGCTATGAATGATATTGTTGGGTGCATAATAAATATGCCAAACATAATAAAGTGTAACACTTGAGACTTATTATAGACGAATTATTCTGTTTGAAAAATTTAGATTCTTGTTAATCCATTATGGGGCTACGTTGTTTATTATATCATTGGAAAATTTAATTATGTGAACTTTGTCGGTATCCTGAAACAGTAACAATATAGTATTCCATTGATATAATATGTACAAGTTAAAAAAGTATAATTATTATAAGTTACATGTTATATAACGCATAAATTACTGATTTTATGTCATCATAGAGGTACAATTTTTTCCTTTTTTCCATTTATCTTTTTTAAGGGTCTGCTGGAAATAATACAATACTTTTATTTCTATCTTTAAGGGTATGGTAAGAATAGATGAATTTCTTTGAATGACATTTTTATTCTTTTTATCAAAATTCTTCTTCCACTAACAATTCATACAAAATAATAAATAAGGTCATATTTAAAACATTTCAAGCAGCATTATATAAAGTGTTTCAAGTAGAGAAAATAACTTCATATTCACTAAGTTGATATATAAGAAAATAATGATGATACAAATTTGACATTTTTCCGTCTTGTTTCTATTGTTATAAGTAATAACTCCACCAAATTTCAAATCATTGCATCAATGTTTACTGTGGTTAAAAAAAAAAAACAACCAATTACAAGAATTGCATGTATTTTCCATTTAAAACTTTCGTAGCTCAAATTTTGGAGGAAATTTTGTTATCTATTTGCAAGGTATTTAGGGGTTGAGTAGCATCGATTTGAAGAATCATTAAAGTAACGTCCGCTCTATTGGGATGGTCCCTTAATAAGCTCCATCTCCTAAAACTTTAACCAGTTCAGAAGAAATTCCGTAATACTCTTTAAAATTCCTCTCGCGGATCTCGGAAACACGTTTATCTCGCCAAATCAATAGCTCGGGAGTTATTTTACGCTAATCCCGATACACTCCCCTGTGCGGGAATAAAAAACGAACGACGCGAAATCAACAGCCGATAAAAATGAAAACAAGGACAAAAGAGCGACGAACGGGGGTTGGGGGTGTCGATTCGCCAGAAGAATTCGGATTCGAGAGCCCTCTTCCGGATTGTCGAGTGTAATCGAAAAACGGGGGGAATTCCACGAATGTTTCCCCCAGACGCGACCTGATTCAGCTTCGGCGGGCTGAGAGGGTAGCTTGCGGCATTTTATCGAGGATTCGATAAGGGTTTTCCGCCTTGGGAAGGAAGAAAGGAAGGAAGGAAGGCATCGTGTCCTTTCTAGCTGCGTCTCGTGGAAATCGGATTCTTATCGTTCGGGAAAGAAGCGAATCTGTGCCAGACGAACTCCCGTCGACGTTTCGTCGATGAGTGCCGACGCGATAAGATCTTCGGCTAAGTGATTTTTCGCCTCGACGAGACTGCCGTCGAGCCGTGCCGTGCCATGCCGCGGATAGGAATTCATTTCGATGGAAATATATCTCGCTAACGCATGGGCAAACGTGTTCTGTACCGCGTCCAAACGATTCCATCGCTTCTATGGTGCTGGAAGAAAGGAAGAAAGCAGAAGAGGGAGAGGAAAAGAAAGAAGAAGAAAGGAGTTTCGTCCTGGGTCCGCTAGAGTACTCATCGGTAAGGCTAATTAACAAGCTTTACCTTAGAACATAATAAATGTCCATCAAGTTAAGACGAATTTAACTTGCCAATAAAGCAGCCTACTAGGGTCTGTTGGATATTATTTTAGAGGTGAAGCTACGTAGAAAACTCTACTTTAGAACACTATAACGTTCCTCAGGTTGAGACTGTTTGTGTTCATTAAGTTCAAAGAAAGGTAACTTGCCAATAAGGCAACCTACATGGTTTGTTAAAGACCAAATCTGTAAGACTACCAGCCAACTCTATTTTAGATCTCAATAATGGCCAACAGGTTGTGTCCATCAAGTTGAAATGAATTTAACTTGTCAATAAAGCAACCTACTAGGGTCTGCTGAGGGATTTATAGGTGAAGCTACGTAGAAAGCCCTACCTTAGAACACTATAACGTTCCTCAGGTTGAGACTATTTGTGTTCGTTAAGTTCAAAGAAAGTTAACTTACTAATAAGGCAACCTACATGGTTTGTTAAAGAGCAAATCTGTAAGACTACCAGCCAACTCTACCTTGCAACTCAGTAATGTTCATCAAGTTGAGATCAATTGTATCCATCAAGTTGAAACTTTCAATAACTTTCAATAACTCGAGTTAACTTTTCAATAAAGCAACTTGCCATAATTTTCTAGAGGACTCATAAGTAAAGCTACTTAACAAACTCTATCTTAGATCTCAGTAATGGGCATCAGGTTGAGATGTTTTATGTCCATCAAGCTCAAAAAAAACAATTTTCCAGCAAGGTAAGGTACCATGGTCTGCTAGAGGTCACATCTGAAAGACTACCTAGCCAACTCGAACACTTTTTGGAGTAACACCTCAGATTTTGACGAAATTTGGATATGTTGTAGTCAGAGGTGGGTAATATTTGTAAAGAAAATATTTTAACTACTATTTTAAATAATAGATTCTTCAGGATTTAAATAAAACAGTATTTCAAATGGGATATAAAATTTCAGCAAATAAAATATCTTATTTTGATAATGTAAAACGTAAAATAAAATAACTTATTTTGGTAATCTATAGTTAAAGCATGAAAATAAATATTTTATTTTGATGATTTAACACATAAAATAAAATATGTTTCATTTTAATAACATAAAGCATAAAATTGAATACTTTTCATAGCTCGTAACCTTAAATTTAATCTGAAAATAATTTTAACTTATTTTAATCATTATTTTAACCTGAAAATAAACTGTGTATGATACACAGATGGAGAAACTATTTCTTGCGATTAAAGAATATCTCTTTCCATCACTCATTTTATGAAGATTCTTATTGAAGATTCTTATTGAAGATTCTTAATAGAAGTATTCATTGAAGAACTACATTGAATGTATGTTTATAATGCAGAGGAAAAGTACTTCGTTCGTTTTAGATTACCAAAATAAATATATTTTACACTATAATTTAGTAAAATAAAAATATTTTATTTGCTGATAATAAATTAAATAAATAAAATATTCCGAACTATGGCACAAATATTTTCAGTGTTTTTCAAATAAAATATTATCTTAAACATTTTTTATAACAAATAAAATATTTTACTTTCAAAAATACGTGCACGATCCGAAATAAAATATTTTATTTTTATAAATACATGCATGATCCGAAATAAAATATTTATTTACTGTTTATTATTTAAAATACGTATTTTACCCAGCTCTGGTTGTAGTCTATAGTGATATTTGAACGTATCTCAAAGGATTATGAAAAATGTTGACAATCGTCGATTTTACAGCTGTTCAAAGTTTTGTGCTGGCTTTTCATTACAAAGAATGTAACTAACTGAACTAGGTAACGGATGAAAACCTTTTCCCCGGTTAATTTAAAAAATTGCTCGACTATGATATATATACCCACCGGACCATGACGGGGCCAAGAGCCAGTTAGGCCACATACCCGAAAAAAGTTGGGCAACACAAGGCTAGGCATAAAATCCTACGAAACATTTCATTCGGCGTGTAAGGTTGCTTTCGATAGTCATCTGTGAGAAAGATTACCCCAAAAAATTCCGGTTTTACAGTTCCAGATGTTTGAATACTCGCTGGACCGTGGAAAATTGATCATTTTCTCGACGACGTATCGTGTTTCTCTTAATCCGTCCAAGAGAAACTGTGATTTCGTGGCGAGTTTGCTCGAAAATTTCGTTCTTAATCGCCTATGCAGACGCGTCCGAAGTACTCGGCGCGACGATTAGACATCGGGCTGCTGCGATTATAGTCGTATACCTGTTGAGGGATTTCCGAACTGGCTTTAATGTAACTCGCTCCGAGATAGAGAGATTATGGAAGAGTAGGCAGATAATATTCTGGCTGGAAGTCCTCCTAAAAGCTGTTACAAATTGATGGGTTAAGGAGCCTAGAATTACCCAAAGGGATGGATTAATAATCGGATGCGGCGAACAGGAAAGCACAGGGACTGCACCGTAATAACTAAACGAGATGTTGTTTCTTTCATGTTATGGAGATCTTGCGATTAGTAATGGATTTCGGTCATTAGTACGGATCAAAACGTTCGAGCCACCGAAATAAAAGGAATTAATCGAGTTGGAGAATATCTCGGTCAACGAGCACTCGTCTCTACATTATTTGATTCGCTTTCAATGATTTGCTGCATTTTTTTTTATTGGATTCACAATGCCTAAGAAACTGTTGGTAAGATTTGCCAATATCTAGTGGGAGACGAGAAATGTATTCATGAAAAAAGACATTCCAATTCATTATGTTTCCTATTTTCAATAAGTTAAGGAATCTATTCATTCTTAATGCACAGAAATCCATCTTTCTTTACAAAATGTGATGTCTTATAAACGGAGTTGTAAATTATAATAAAATTTTGTGATAAAGTATTTAAAAATATTTAAAATATATGATACATTATGATATGTAATTTATAATAAAATAATATAAAATACGAAGGATGAGCAAACTCTTTATCGTGGAATTTTTAATTAAGAAATTTCTCTTGAAACAATATTTTACAAGTTAGTTGACGTATGTCGGAAATGAAATGAAAAACGACAGAAAGGATAATTGTTTTCTTAAGCAGAATCTACAGATACCTGTAATTAATGTTGATAGATAGAGTCTCTTCATAGGACCTCCTATCAGAATGAATTCCCCCAATGAAAAGAAACCGAAGAGCCCTTCGCTGTTTTACAATTTTGCAGCTTCTTTTTCAGAAAAGACGTTGCAAGCAAATTGTAAGTAATCTATAAGAGTATGCATAAAGATACAATTTATTATTGCTGTTATTATTAATTAACAATAGAAAAAAGAACACAATATAATACGGGAAAATTACAGTATATACTTGTCGGCAAATAATTAAATTAATACTAAACGTAAATATAACGTTTGAAATGATGAAAAAAATGAAGTAGTGGTGACGCTGAAATTCTGAGAAAAATTTCTCCTACGTCCTCTAGGACCAGGCTTATAACGGATACTCGACTGTAACACAATACGACACAATTACCGACCAACAATATCGATTGAAACATGAATTTTTCCAAAACTCAGGAATTACGTAGTAAAACGATGGATAGCTTCGAAGAATATTACTGTTCATAATTAGAAACGCAAACTTGCAACATTGAGTAGGATGAAAAGGTTAGCGGTGATGGAAATTAATGACAAAACGAAGATAATGTTTTCGTTGTAACGGGAACGTCTTCCGTTCGATGGTAGAAGAAGAGCCATCGAAAATCACGAATGGTGAACCTGTGGGCGCAAAGTTTGCACGCTTAAATAATAAGGTGGTGGGTGTGTGCGACCGGTAAGCAGTATCGAGCGATAAATAAATGGCGATAAACGTCGTCTCGGAGAACTTTCCTGAAGTATCATCTTCTTCGAGATAGGTGGAAGAGCGTAGGTGTCGTTAAATATTCCTCAGGAACAATGTACCTTTTCTTCCAGAGACTGTTTAGCGTATCTCTTTGCGTTCCACGTTTTAACGTATTTACAAGCTCTCACGCTGAAAACCGTTCATCATTCTTGATCACGCAATGGCCATTGTCAGTACAAAATATTCTATGCAAATGAAGCATGTATGATGATCACAGAAACTTTTTTTTTAATATTTACATATAAATCTATATCTATATTGATATTATAAAGAGGTAAAGTTTGTTCGTTTGTTTGTACAGTTTGTTCAGTTATGGAATAAAAAATTTATTTAAAATAAAAGAGTCGGATGTATTCTATACCATTCGCGTTTTAAAAGAAAATTCTAAAGCACCTTTTGGAACACCTTTCGTATACATAAATGTAATAAAAAAGTACCTGCGATAGAATGTGTATCATCTATATTTATTTTGGAAACGTCCAAGTTACAATTTAAATTGTAAGAAGGTTAAATTTAATATTCTAGACACCAATTCTCTAATTGTCAAAATTGTTCTAAGTTTATCATATTTTGGGTTGTCTTATTTATAAAAGTGTAACGCACTTTGAATTATTCATTATCCTGCATTTTTCCTTACGTATTTCTTCAGAATATCTGAATTTATTCACTTATTCTTAGTTCCTTCAATAAAATGTAAATTACCGAGACCAGATGCTGCCATGCATCCCCAAACTTGCTCGACTTGTGAATTGGGTCAAGTATTAAAAGTAGAAAATGTTAAGTTAAAAATTGCAGAAAGGTCAGGAATACACAATTACTTCTTAATTGTTCGGTGGAAATTGGGTCAAGCAGATGCTTTAGTCTGACGTTTTCACCTTTTAACTTAACACACTACATTTATATTTACTTCGAGCACAAAATGCAAATAACAAAAATGTATTGGTGTCTGAATATTTTCACATGTTGTATGTGATCACATGATTATGCATGTGTTTCGTACCCTCAGTTTTAAGGGATATTTTCAATTCTTCGATGAGGAATGTTGGTTAGGAATATTTTTGACTATTCTAATAATTTACTGAGCTTCGTTAAAATCTATGGTGAACACTTGTAATGTTGTAATATTGGAATGTAAGAAAAAGAGGACTATAATACATTGAAATATTATAATTTGATGGTTATAGATTTTACGTAAATGTTTATTTCTATTATAAGCATTGTTTATTCTAAATAAGTACACCATTATTTTTGTTTTCACATTCAAGTGCCAATTATCATGACTGCTGGGTTAGTTTGCTTATGATCTAACAAGGAGAGTGCAAGACCTTCAACTCACCAATTTCATTGAAACTTTGTACACTTATAGATTTCGCTCCTCTGATTACGAATATATATCATTATAGGGGCAAACACTCAATAATTTTTGAGGTATTTGTAATTAAAGTTTTATTATTACCTTGATGTACGAGTTTAGTTGCAGCAATCGTTAACTGTAACGGTGGCGCGCCGGTAGAGTACCAGACTCGTACGCCGCTGACCGTGGTTCGAATCCTTTTCCTGGTAATAGCTTTTTTTTTGTTCTAATTAATTTTTCTTTCGTCAGGCTCATACTATGTATCCCCCACAGAATCTTCGCGCGTTATTTCTTTGCTTCGTCGAACTTCTCGTCTTACGTTTATGGTGACTGTTTACATTATTGTTAGAGCCGATCAGGCGGCTTGCACGCATCGAAATGGATTCTTTTCGATTACTTTATAATATATTATCTATTTTTTCATTTAATTTTGTTTTTCTGGCGCGTTGGGCGGAGGATTAATATTTTTATTATATTGTTTACCATTTTGAATGTTCGTGTATGAAAATGAATTAATTAGAACAAAAAAAAAAGAAAAAAAAAAAACTTTTACAAAGAAGGATTTGAACCCCGGTCATCGGCGTACGAGTCTGGTACTCTACCGGTTCACCACCGTTACAGTTGACGATTGCTGCAACTAAACTCGTACATCAAGGTAATAATAAAACTTTAATTACAAATATCTCAAAAATTATTGAGTGTCTGCCCCTATAATGGTATATATTCGTAATCAGAGGAGGGAAATCTATAAGTGTACAAAGTTTCAATGAAATTGGTGAGTTGAAGGTCTTGCACTCTCCTTGTAAGTAATTGCAAATTAATACATTGCACATTTAGGTTTTGCAATTAATCAATTAACAAGATCTATTAATTCTTTTGGGAGCTTTAGATATATGTTTACACAGTAATGTGTTTTAATGTTATGTTTTTATCTTAAAATTATATTTTATAATTCTGCATCATGTGGTATCTTTCGGTAACTTTCTTTTTGCCATTTTAGAGTATTATTTTTGAAATATCTTAAGGATCTATAAGAAATACATTCGGAGACAAATGTAAATACACTTTTAGTTAATCGATTATCTTTGTAATTACGACATTTAAATGAACAAATTTATAGTCATAAGCTTGTTTTTAATGCCAAGTTTATAATTTAACACGAATTTCATTTGTTTCTATTAAATATTAAAATCAAATTCTTAATTTTAATCGTTAATATAATATAAAATGCCAAAACTTTTGACATTTAAAATGCCTTGAATCCAACGTCAAATAATGAAAATACAAAGAATACAATGTAAGATCCGTTTCGTACAAAGCTGTCATCAATCTCGTCACTTGAGAGGGGGGGGGGGGGAGGGGGCGTCAGAGGTGGTTGTTATCACAAGTAATTCCGTTTTGCACGCTCGTCGCGAGAGGGTAATTCGCAGTATCGTCGCGTTTCAACTCCGTGTGCGGCGCGTTTGATTTCATTAAAGCGAAAACGAATACCAAATTGGAAGCACGTGCGCGCCCGATTGTGTTATGGTTGGGAACGGACATTGGCCAACATCGATCCAATGAACAACGATACACTTGTGCGGGGTGCCTCTGTCGGCATTGCATACACGGTAGGGCCGTGGCATTAAACCACGGATGCGGCCTAGAATGCGTTACAAAGCGTTCGATCGGATTAAATGGCTAATAGGCAGTCTATAATAATAATCCCGACATAATAACGTGGTATTACTGGAAGGGATCGAGACTGCACCATATAATTTCGTCGCGCCGTGGTCGCACTCCGACCGCCAAAAAATGACCAACCCAAAACCTTCGTTTCGCGCGTTCTTTCCTTGAGAAAAGGACGACTGGTCCATCGCTTTCGGTGAAGAATGTCTTTCCATTTTATTGTTAAAGTGAAACTTTTGAATGTAAGTTTGATTGAATGCGAAGACACAGAATTAATGTCTACGTCTAGTTACTTTATTTTTATTGAATGGAATGAAAATTTGGATGTGATTCCAATGATAAGGAATCTGGTGTAATACAGGCATAGTTAGGTTAATTTTTTTTAAACAAAAGGGATATAGGATAATATCTTTAATTTGCATATTACTCTGTTATGTTTCTTTATATTTCTGATGCCAGGTAACAATGCATTTATTTTCTTCAAAGTGAAACTTTTTATCGCTCGGTAGAATAAATTTGTATTTTTACCACTTTTTCCTGTAGCTTTTTACAATAGAATCGTACTTTACACAACAATTTCATTTCAATGTTTAGTTTATCTTCAATGAACTAAATTACGCATTATTATATTTACACATTTAACCTCAATTTAGCACACGAAATGATTTTAAGGTGTATGTATCCTTTTTGTTTCAGGTAAGTAACGTCAAATTACCAAGGAACAATATTGAGTGAAAATCAATATTGTGATTCGAGGTATTCTATTCACACGTGTGCAGGATTTTCTTCGAATACGGAATTAATTATTCCGTTTAAGCAATAATTGAGGTACACACAATTTTACTCGAATCACGGATAATAAATAAAACTAATATATAGGATTTTATTATCGACGTTTACTCGGTTAAACGATTGAATGTTTTATTGTTCACTGTGAAATTACATAACTCTTTAATATTTCATTCTCCAATTTAAATATGGATTTTTATTCAAAGAATAGCGTATAAACAGGTGTTCGTATTTTTTGTATTCTTCAAAATTTCCATCTAGAGTCTAGATTCTAGACCAAGAATGTTGCCTATCTCCGGCACAGTGATCGAACACTTCGCGTACTTTTAGTTAAGTAGTAATCTCCAGAGTTAGTTTCATTTTTCCAAAGACATTCTTTTGTCGAGAACTAGGTATCTCGCCACAAAGATCCGCTTAAAGTGAAGTGACCAAGTAAAGGAACTCCGTCACTTCAAAGAAGTTTGCTAGTGAGCCTCGAGGCTATAGTGCTTCGTCCCGACGATAAGAAAAGTTTGCACGGTCTTGCTGGTTTTAGCTAGAAAGCGAAGTAAATAGTGTACTCAGCCATCGATTTTCCTTTTATCAAACATTTTCGCCACGATTAGGCGTTAAAAAGTCACTCAAAACTCTCCTAAATTAACAATATTAAACATATAGGGTGCTCGCATTACGTTAACCTACCTTTATCCCCCATCAATTTCATCACAATTTTTGTTATAATACTTTTCGAAATATTTTTTTATGGATTTAGTTCAAAATTACAAATTTTCAGAATAATCCAAGGAAATTTCGATGTTTTTATTTTCAAACCTCTGGTTAAGTCAGATTTTTAAAAGTACCCCTTAATAAAACAGGATAAAAGGTATTAAATATAATCATCTATTTTAGTTAAAGAAAGAGGAACATGTGTTTAATGTTTATATCTTCTAATCATGTCTACGATGAACATTCAACTTCACATTTTTAATAGAAAACACTCCATAAAGCTATTTGAAAGTCAACTAATAAATCAGCGCTCATAAATCCTTCGACCCGTAAGAATGGGTTCCCTGTTATTCCAGTACTGTGAACTGTAACAAAGGAATAAAATTTGATATACGATCGGTTGAAAAGTATGGTCAAAGTAATATCCAGTCAGGGGCAAAATAACAGATATTTTGACATATAACTTTTTCACTTTTTTTACACCACGCAATGAATCACTTGAGTCACTTTTACCGAAGCAATTTGAAATCACAGCTTTGCAAAGTGAAAGGTCCTAATTATTAGAAATTTCTGAAAATGGTTCCTTATTCACGTGAGAGATGAGTCTTCATATCCACCTGAAATAAAAAAAAAAAAAAAACAAAGAATCCTGGCAGCTGATAGGTTCGTTTAACGATCTATAATTTTGTTCTCATCCTCTTTCACATGAAAAATTATTAGAAATTTTTAAAAACGGTCCCTCGTCCACGGGAGAGATGACTCGTAAAAACACCTGAAATCAAAAAGAAAATACAAAGAATCCTGGAAGCTGATAGATTCGTTCAACGACCTATAACTTTGTTATCATTCTGTTTTATTTGGAAAAGAATGAGAAAATGAATGTCTCACCATATAAGGAATATTTCCTCTGGAATTCTTTCCATTACCGAATACTTCGTAGGTAAAACGGAAACGAACGAATTATTTTCTTTCCTTGCGTTACAAATGGAAATTCGCCCTTGGTTCAATATGTTTCGTTCGAGATATTCATCCGGCCTTAGAGCAAAGTATTATACGCGCATACAATGCGGAGGTACCGGATCCTCGGGTTGATTCGCCTCGACACGGTCCACTGGGTAACCTCAATTTCCCTAGGTTACAGTCGGTACCCTCCTCAAGAGACACAGGATTACCTGGAATACCTATTACCGACGAGCGTAGCCTATCGTTGCTATCAAGACCGAATCCATACCGAGAACGTTACTCCTGAAATGAATTTGGATCGTAATACGGATTACCCTGACTGCGTTGGAGTATATCTCCTTGTACCAGTATATCTGATGATCGATTCACTTCAAACTATACAGTTCTGTCGATGAACGTTATTTAATTTCAAGACAATTTGCAAGGGATAGCAATCTCTTTTTTTTTTGTATTTGTTTTGGGTATAATTTCTTTATTTACGAATGTCTTCAGCAAATTATACAGGGAAGGTTTGCAGAATTGATGACAGAAAGGTTTGATACTCTAAAAACACCACGTTGTAGGTAGAATTTTTTAATAAAATTAATGACATATGCCAATAAGAATTCTCAAATGAAACTTCAAGGTTTAGGCTTTCTAGAGGCATGAAACTACCGAAGAGAGCTGGATCGTAAAATTACTTCAAAATGAAGGGAATCGTTTTAAGGGAATTAATTCCAAAACAATGAAGGTAACACTGGCCTTTTCCCTTGAATTAATACTCACGTGTATCTTAAGGACTAGTGAACAATTTTTTAATTTTATATGTAAGTAAGTATGCTAAAAATGGTACTACATGTGCTTTATGGAGGGGTCATAGTTAAGAAGTCTCGTAGAAGTCTTGAAGGCAATAACAATTAAACAAAGATTCCATTTGGAGAAGTTATAACTTCTTGTGAAAGTAAACTTTATCTCTATTTAGAATGTTTCAATAGATTCTATTGAAGGAGTACATAAACATATCCTTCGAATATTATAGGAATTATACAATTTATTTTTTTAAACTTGATACTATCGGTCATCTGGGACCGATATTTGAACGAAGGGTTCAGAGACGGCCTCCGGGGACCGACGTCATGTTAAATGTAATAACACCTGTCTCGAAACATAAAAACACAATACAAATTTTTCTTTTCTTGTTACACAAACTATAAAATTTAGTTTCAAAATTTGATACCATCGGTCTCCAAAAACCTACCCCTAAATAGAGAGTACAGTGACGACCTCCAGGGACCAATGTCACGTTCAACATAATAAAACCCATCGTCCAAAGCAGACAATGCAAAATTTTCTTTTCATCTTACATGAATTATAAAATTTATTTTCTAAATTTGATACCAGTGGGTTGTCCAGAAAATTCGTGCCAATTTTTAAGAAAAATTCAAAGACCCATTTGAATTTTGATATATATTTATTGAATCATATAAATACCATTTTGTTCCATGACCGTTTCACCTTTTAAGGGATGCACGCATGTTAACTGTTTTCAACCATTCCAATATAAACAGACGTATACCACCTATAAAAAATCGGCACGGACTTTCCAGACAAACTAATATCAGTCTCCAGGAACCTATGCTTAAATAGAGAGTACAGTGACGGCCTCCAGGGACCAATGTCACGTTCAACATAATAAAATCCATCGACCAAGGCAAACAATACAAATTTTTTTTTCTCATCTTACATAATTTATAAAATTTATTTTCTAAATTTGATACTATTGGTCCTCAGGAGCCTACGCTTAAATAGAGTGTACAGTGACGGCTTCCAGGGACCAATGTCACGTTCAACGTAATAAAACTTATTGACCACAGCACACAATACAAATTTTTCTTTTCTTGTTACACAAACTATAAAATTTAGTTTCAAAATTTGATACCATCGGTCTCCAAAAACCCACCCCTAAATAGAGAGTACAATGACGGCCCCCAGGGACCGTCACCTCATTGAACGATATCATACCTGGTGTTTCGTATTGATTTATCGAAATTGAGGAACGCTGGACGGTCGACAATGCGATTCGAAAGGGTTCACAATACACATATACGGAAAGGTAGCCCAAGACGGAGGTCGGCGTGAATCGATATATCGACACGGGCCATTTTTTCCGCGCCTATAAATAGCCAAACGACGGACACTGGGTTCCTAGATAGCGTATATAGTCGATGCTCGTACGTGCCGGCTGGAATAGATTAGAACGTTCCAACTGGCGCCTGATTTACGATCGCGAATACGACTTCCCACGCGTAGGGACTTGGATACCGGTATTTAAGCTTTATTCACACACGCGTATGCCAACTCACGCGTTGTCTAGCGGCGTCGCGTAATTCGTGAACAATCAGAGTGGAGAGGGACGGTGCATTAGTCGTGCTTGATTCACGTGCATCAGGTACGCGTGCATCGTCGCGACAACTCTCCGCGCTTCAGCTTGGAATGAAGATATATTTGGCATTGTTGCTGGGAGTCGTTTATGTACTTACTCGAAATCCAGGGGGTTTTGTTTCGCCGCTGAAGTGGATCCCTTCTGCTTTATTTTTGGGGCAAATACATGGTGGTCCACCTGAACCACGTCACTTGAATATCTCTTCCAATTGTGATGATACAAAAAGTATTTTGTAGGCAATTTGAATAGTACGAAAGGACCTATACGCTGCAAGAATTTTTTTTCCACCGCAACAACTGTTTTTCATTGAAAAATTTTATGATGGAAGGTTTAGTTCAATAAATGAAATAAAAATGCACTTGGAACGATATCTTGCTAGCAAGTGATAACATTTGTATAAAGATAACATTATGCTGTTTCCAGAGAGATGGAGGAAGGTAATAGAGCAAAATGGATCGTGTACTAATAAAACGAAAGGAACTTTTGGGACAACCTAATAGGACTCTTAAAAGCATCTTGCCAAGTTTCAAAGTTGTACAACTTTGTTGAAAGTTGTGCGGAAGTGTTAAGTCAAGAACGAAAGTAAAGCTTATTGCTTAATCTTCTAAAGAAGTGTAAGTGCATTAAGTATCGATGTCTTTTGACAAAGTTACAGGGATTCAAGGAAACCCCTCTATTTTGATGGTTTTTAACTTATCGGGGGGCACTCACAATCAGTGGCGGTTCTTCGGGACCAACCTATTAACCCTTTGCAAGAAATTAAACCTAAAGGAAACCTAGTGATGACTGAGAATCTCAGTCACCACTAGGTTTCCTTTAGGTTATGACTGAGAATCTCAGTCACCACTAGGTTTCCTTTAGGTTTAATTTCTTTGGAACTCGAAGTACCAATAAAATGATTGTCGTTGAGGCAAAGGTGACCTGGTTTTCAAATCTCAAATTAGAGATCTCATTTTCGAAGTCAATCTCAGCTTAGCATTCGTGACAATAGAATGCTAAGAAAGCATCTCGAGTGCAAAGGGTTAAAACCCATCTATAAAAAGCATCGACAGCTAAAACACAATACAAATTTTTCTGTTTACATTGCGTGAATTATGAAATGTATTCCCTAAATTTGGCGAAGACAAGACAAAAATATCCTTGTATATGAAGGAACGTGCTTTAAATTGAATAATTAAAGTAATTCGATAAATTAGTAATATACGTACTAATATGTCACAGTACTTATAAAAGGTGAAAATAGATTTCATGTTTTCCAGTGAAATAGTTAATTTTTTAAATATAGCGAAATCGACTCGTTAACTTCGTATACATATTGAGATTTCTTAAACAGTGACATCGTCTCGTTAACTTTTACATTAAAAGT
Source organism: Hylaeus anthracinus (assembly GCF_026225885.1). Lineage (NCBI taxonomy): Eukaryota > Metazoa > Arthropoda > Insecta > Hymenoptera > Colletidae > Hylaeus > Hylaeus anthracinus. Next base: position 3,218,133 of record NW_026533254.1, read on the forward strand.
TATGGAATCTTATATATTTCATATTATATAAGGGGTGATTCTTGGTGTGAATTTTGGTATTTGAAAATTTACATTCAAAACCACACAGTAAAGACGAAAAGGATACGGCGCGATACAACGAGTGTTGTCAATGGTTTCTTGGTAGTGAGATAGAAAAAAATGTACACAAGCCTGTCTACGCGGATTAAATCGTAGAAATGTTTGGAATGCCTACGAGGTACAAAGTAATGAAAAACTAAGGGGGAGAGGGGAGATGGAATCACGTCACAATAGTAGCCAAGAGACGAACAAGGATTCAGTTTGGTTTCAGACCGCCCGCGTGAAATTCATACGTATACTTATCGCCTAATAATATTAAATTCATATTAACATACAGATAATTAAATCGAGTAATATTTATTATTTTCATAACGTTAGTTATACGATATTTACATTATCTATTAGAGTCATTTTCACATTAATTTTTATATAATCTAATAATTGGAGCACATAATATTACCTCGGCAATTAACAAAGTATTGGTTGCATTCGCAAAACGCTAATTAATAGGCTACTATTCGGTAAAGTGTCAACTAGACAATTCATTTTAAACAATCGTGTTAAACGTAACAATCGGGCCTCTAATATAATAAATAAATTTGTAAAGTATCTTAGCGCGGTTAGTATTCGACGGTCGCATAAATTGAAATTTAGGGAAGTGCGAGTAATTCTTTCTAAAAGAAACCAAATCGAGGCAAGTGGAGTGATCACGCAACAGGGAATCCCCGTGTGTTGCTGGCCCTGCGTTATACGAGCATGATTCACCGAGGATACACGAGTCGGTTCTATTGGGTACTCTACGCGACTATGTTTTTAGTCATCTTTAATTATTGGTGAGTCCAACTATTCACGTATGTTTTATTAATAATATTTTTCGAGAGAGCAATGCTTATCTAAAGCAGTCAGTTTTGTAATTATTGTGTAACGATGCTTAAAGAAATGGATAGAGGGTCGTCCTTCTTCAATGATTTTTAAAACTTGTGTTATGCACTCCCTAAAAGCTTTGAAAATACATAAAAGAAAAAAGAAATTCCTTGTAAAACTTGAGTTCTTACCTTTATATCCTCGAAAATTATAGATTGAAAATGTACGCAATTTTTCCAATCGATTGTTTTTTTTTCTAACTCTGGTAAAAATTGACGAAATGATATGAAATTTGGCAGAGTTGTTATACTAATAGGAACAAGACCAAAAAATTTAATATATCTATCTTTATTACTGCCTTATACATATACAGTCCAGTTGATATGAAGCTATTTTTAACCGACTTTGAAAAGGAGTTTTACTCTACTCGAAATATACTTGTAATATTATTTAAAATGTTTGAAGTATGAATTTACCGATTTACTATTTTTATTATACTATTTTTTCTTTTTAAAGTTCCATAAACAAAAGTTATTCTTCAGGTAATTCAAAAATTTGATATATCAAAAATTCTTCAATTTTTATTGAAGAAAAGAAGTTCATATTTAAAACATTGTACGGTGTTTAGAGAATGCGTAACATAAATTTTAAAAATCATTGAAGGACCACTCATCATACCATACTTAATTATTAACAATAAGAAAGAATAATACTCCTTTCTACCATTTCTTTATTTTGAACATTTCGGTGCAAAATAATGTAATAATTCAACCGGAAGTTATACGTGTGGTGTGTCGGTGATACAGCCAGGTAACCGATAGAGTAAACTCTCAGGCATTCCAAGAGCTCGTGATTTGCATGCCAAGATGGAGTGGCTTAGAGAATCGAAGGCTTTTCGGATATCTGTCTACATAGCATCTGTTTGAGCACCTCTCTCAATAGAATTGGATAAGCAATGATTGTTGTTACTAAATTCGTGGCCACGAAATGGCAGGTACAAATTCCTGTTGCTCCATTGTAGTTATGTTTCTGTGGCGAGACGGGACCTTAACCGCGATTATGTTTCCCGCTGCCCCGAAATTTGAATAGAAATATGTGGTTTTGACTATAAAATTTGAATTGATGGTTGACCATGTTTTTTAAGTATAGGCATAATATCTATTTTTATTTTATGCGGAATAATATCAGTGTTTCATGATTTATTCACTATTAGCCGTTGTATTTCGAGATATTTATGGTCGATTTTAGAGTAATAGTATTTTTATTCGCACACTTTTTTATTCAATGTATGAAGTATTATATAGTTATGTCTCTGTGGCGAGGTGAGAGCTTAACCGCGATTATGTTCTTTATTGGCCAGAGATTTGAATAGGAATGTGTCATTTTGACAACAAAATTTGAATTCATGGTTGAACATCTTTTTTACGTATGGACCACTGTGTGTATTTCTAATTTATAGGGAATAATATCAGTGTCTTACGATTTATTTGCTATTAGTCACGGTATTTCCAGATATTTATTGTCGATTTAGAAGAACGGTTATTTTATTCTCAAAGTTTTTCATTTAATTTATGAAGTATCACAATGGAACAGTGTAGGATCTTTTTTTGTTTAATAATATTTATATATATACAGTATGTCCGGTTTAATAGTGCGTGCAATTAATTCTTAAACGATTACAAATTTTTTAAAAACGTTTTAGATAAATATCGCGTAGTAGTATATATAATGATATGTATTTGATCTTGAGATGACCTGAAAGAGTCTTGTAAGCGACATTAATGACTTAGCAATAGTTTATATAAAATACGTGTGTAGGTGGTGTTTCGTAGAGGTTTTTATGTCTGTTACAAGATTATACAACAGAAAATGTAGGGTCCAATATAAAAGTTTAAACGTGAACTTCACAAGACTCATCCAGATAATTTCAAGATCAAATAATTATCATTATGTGTACTACTACAAAATATTTATCTAAAACATTTTTTAAAATTTTGAATCGTTTCAGAATTATTTATTACGCACTATTAAACCGGACATACTGTATTTCATAATTAATATTATTTCACCAATAATCTGATACAGACGTAAAATCAGTGATGGCCAAAACCCTAGGCTTCGAATAAATCTGAAGTTTGCTGATATGTTTATCTCGTTTTCTCTTTCGAATATTTTTCAAAATGTTCTAGAATCGTATCAAATTTGGTTATTAGCGTCTGTCTTTTATATAATTGTTCTTATTGTTAGATGTTGGTCCAAATATTTTCATCTTTAACTATTAATTCACGTCGCTTCTTATTCCATTCCTGGTTATGAACAAATTATGAAAATCTTTTTATTTTATACACTACATATTTACAAAATTCATATTTCAAAACATATTTTGTAATTTTTATCTTCTCCCTAACACTACAAATTTACGATGTCTAACTTCAGAATCTCAATTTTTGTCAGTACTCAGTATTAGAAACGTGAAATATCTGCCAATCGCGAATGCGTTAAGTATCTGAATTATTTTGTTTATGTTTTCTTCTGTGCTCGATGCCTCGTTCCCGCCGAAAAATTAAATGTTCTCCAGTTGCGTCGCCTTTATCGAATGTGTTAGAAAGTGCATTAGCAAACTAACACGCGAGGTGTGTCAGGAAGGTAACGAGATTGTGAACGAGACACAGGCTCGATTAATCATCAAGAACAATAGAATCCCCTTCGAAGTAACGTCTCGCGCGTACAATGCATTCGTGCCAGCCAGCTTTCGACCCCTCGTAACAGAATCGGAAGTCAGCTTCTGTGGAGCTGTCGTTGACTCGGTCACAGCCTCTTGAACCATGTCAACAGTCTGAGAATGATTACCGTTGATCCTCAATTTCAACTTCGGGAAGAAGCTGAAGGTACAAAACGACATATAAAGGAAATGGAGGATTCCTACAGATAGATCAAACCGTGTCTATAGTATTTTAAACACTTCAGAAAATTTGTTTAATTGCAAAACGCATCAAAAGAACATTTTTTTCACGCTATCTAATTCAGCGTCAAAAACCATATAAGAATAAGAATGTTCCAAATTTTATTTAAACAAGTACTGGTAGTTCTTCGCATAAACGACCTGCCTTAAGAACTTTTATTTTTTCACGTCCGCCTTTGTGACAACGGTAATGGAGGATTATTTAACGCTAGGTTAATGGAGCACGGTCATTTTAACCAATTCTTATTATCACAAGATTTTACAAAAACCGTTTATATCCAAACCGTATACAGTTTTGTCTCGAAATAAGCAACTCGGTCGGGACCGGCGTGTTGCTTATTTCGAAACAGGTATGCTATTCAGCTTGACAGAAAAATACAGGAAAATACAATAACATTGAAATCCTGGAAAATATGACGTTGAAATCATTAATGTTGTCTATCGAGTCTTGGGTGGCTCACCCCTGTATAAATGTTCTGGAAAATCTTCATTTCTCATTAAATATAAAGTTTCCCAAACCAAAATATCCCCTCAAGAATTAACCCATTGCACTCTGCGCCATCTCGTTCCAAAATGTGGGAACAGGAATCGCATTACATGCGATATTTTAACTTTGGAAACGTGTCTTTTTTGGTATTATCAGACTTGATTATAAATTCTTATAGCCTTCTTGAACCGTTGACATAAATCCTTCGTGATGTATTGAGATAGGTAATAAGTTGGAATTAATGCAATAACGAAATATATATGTATATTTAGACTACATATTTTAACGGTCGATCGGTAACTCACCGCGTACAGAGGTGATCACGCAGAGAGAAGAAGCTGAAGCAAAACATGCTTAGTGTTTATTACACATACACATGCACACAGAGACACGAATACATTATATCCTTCATGTTTGCAGTGGTGTCACTAACAAAATTTATTAGACTTACGATGTCTCCTCATAGGGAACATCTGAATGCAAGGGGTTAAAGAGGAGTACAATGAAAAAGAAAAAGAAACAAAGAATACTTTTCTCCCTCCTCGTAAGCCAATCTTTCGAGGATTCCACGCAACCAAACTGTACGAAATTTCGGAGTTGGTCGTCCACATGCTACGCGAAATTGAACCGCAAATCGGTCGAAATTGAGGACCTCGTCTCCTTATCGCCACTTACTCGTATCCCCGATTCTATCAGCGTCGGTTTCCACGAGTTCTGAGCAATACGTCCACCATATAAAACCCCATTGCCGGGTAGCAACGACGACGGGAGTTTGGAAATACCGAGTTTCGAGAATTCTGGTTTGCGGAGTGGGTGGCGCGCCTCTGGCACGGGAAATTGGTTTCGTTTGTGAAATTCTTCGGCAAAAAGTACATACCACGAAAGGTCGTCTCGTTGTGTCGGTTGTCCTCGTCTCTGCGCTACCTAGTCAACTAGTCATCCATCTCCGTGCATAACTGATACCCTGCGATTTTTCTAGCAAACGTGGAGCGGGGTGGCTGAGGGGGTGGTTACGGGGGGAATTATTATATTAGGAATTAACGTTGCTAAATTACCTGAATAGAATACAGAGGCATCCTTGTTTCTCGGAAAATATTGCAAAAATAAAAAAAAAAAAAACTGACACAGGCTTCTCTGTAAATCATAGAAGGCTGTGTATAACATTGTCCACTTTCATCTTTTTGCAACACTTACTATCTACGAAATAATCACTGGCTGATAATGTGGTAATATCGTGAACAATCTGTATACTTGAATATTCTTACACATTTGAGGGAATTTTTATATTTAAATTTGTACACGTATTAACACTAGGTTTACGGATCACGACCATTTCGGTTCATTCCTATTTTCTCAAAGTTGTACGAAAATCGTGTATATATTTTCGCCAACCACTTATGCCGACTTTTATTAACCGACTTTGAAAAGCAGGAGGTATATATATATATTTTTTTTTTCACATAAAAAACAAGTATATATGCAAATTCATTTTTGTCCAAGCTTCCTCATTAATTTTAGTAAATCGACTTCGTTTCAAAAGCATTATTACTTCAGTAATAAAAAAATCTGATGAGAAATCTCCGTAAACCTAGTGTTCAAGCTACATGCGTCACTGATAGCTACATAGTGTTATAATAAAAAAATTGAAATTCTTGTACGTGGTCTTAAGAGATGAAGCCTATCTAGGAACAAGTTCAAAAAATTCTCTGGTAATAAGTTCTAGGGTACTCGAAACAATGTTTCTTAGTGCATGTGTTCCAATTTTTGTATTTAACCCATTTGCGTCGCTTCAAATTCTATTCCTGGTTATGAAAAAGTTATGAAAATCTTTTTATTTTATACACTACATATTTACAACACTAATATTTCAAACCATATTTCGTAATTTCTATCTTAGCCCTAACGATACAAATTTCCGATGTCCAGCTACAGAATTTGATTATTCTCGTCAGTACTCGGTATTAGAAATGTAAAATATATGTTAGGCGCGAATGGGTTAAAATATTTCATCGTAAACTCAATTCGGAAGGTTCGTAGAGTATGCATGAATTGCCTCAGATTTTTAAAAACACTTAAACCGTATCGGAAATGAATGTCTTTGGTTTGCGGTTTGCGGTAATCGAAAAAACGTTGACAGAGTAAGGGTTGGTTTCTAAAAGAGAAACAAATAGAATTCAAATAGAAAACAGCAGAGTCGAAGGGGTTAAGGGAGGATTTGGGAATGGATTGTAAGAGTAGCTCGCCTCGTTTGCTCTCCGCTCGTCGTTTGACGTGCCTCGGTATCTATGCGTTGTCTAAGTACCTAACTAACTTCCCAAGAAAATTGTCTCCTGGGGGACATTGTGCGACCGCGAAGAGCCAATTCCAGGAACACTCGAGGTTGGAGTCTGCGCGGCTATCGGAGTCTGCGGTTTCATTCTCGAGTCTGTAGGCACCTCCGCTGGTGAAGGGATTTCGGGAAAAGTATTCGCAGGAATTCGTGCGGTGTATCTGTTGTTTGGATGGGGATACTACGTGCTAGGACAACAATTTTTCCGTTTTCTTTCCCAGGGGAAGAAAATTCTTGTATCTTGAGGGGAAAACGTTGTTTGGGAAAAATTTAGTTTGAACACCTGTACAGCTGAGCACCTTGCAAGTGTTTCGAACTCTTTTCATGTGATTGTTATTTCTTACTTTTTGAGCTTGTTTTTTCAGGGTGGTTGTGTGTTACACGTAGACATTAAGTCAGTGTCTTTCTAAAGTATATTTGCCATTTATTTATACAGAAAACTTTTATCTGGTATTTATTAGGTTGTTCGGAAAGTTATTTCGTAATTTTGCTTATGAAAGAAAAACAACTTCCTTATAATATATAAATAATTCAATTTTAGTAAATTACATTCTGTAATAACATTTTTTACAAATATACCTTGAAATTTCAATTGTAAAAATATGTAATGATAATTCATTTAGGATGAAGTGGGCCTGTAAAAATACAATTAATCATTTTGGTGGACAAAATATGAAATTACCTTCCGAACAACCCAATAGTGAAATGAAAACATACAAATTTTAACCTTCCTTCAGTGAGACATTTCAAGAATGGACATGTAGTTGTAAAAACTGTATTGTAATGTAATAATAAAAATATTTTTATTTAATCTACAGCCATAAATAATGGAATGTAAAGGAACATAATTAATTTTTACACGTAATGTAATTGTGTTATATGAGCGTGTTATATGAACCGAATTTAAATTTGTTGTATTTGGAGGAGATTTATTGAGATAAGATTCATCTGGCTCCATATATAGTGCACTATAAATAAAGATACATTTAAAATATGTTATGTCACAAATAGAAAATTAGATTAATAAAATTAATGTTTAATAGTAAAACTATTTAAGGCACTATTATAATTCCATGATTAATCGAAAAATTGAATTAATTTCTTGACTTGAAAATTATGATGAAAATAAAAGTATATTTCTTAGAATCTTCACAAATATTTATAAAGTAATAAACGACTAACTTAGATTCAATGTTATTTTTCTGTAATGGTTATACTGTTCAATAATGAATACTGTTTCAGTCAGTCTTCTTACTCGTGAATATTAAAATTATTAAATTTATCGAATATTGAAATTAAAATTGCTGCTATCAAGATGATCAGTTACGATTTTATGCATTTATAAACAATATTATTATATTAATTGTAGAATATATTCAACATACATTGTGGATATGTTTTGTATGTAGTCCATATTACTCTATATCAGGAATGCATGAAATCTGCAGTCTAGTAATTACAAAAAAGAAAGGAGAGATGGAAAGTATAATCTATTCCAAATTCCGCCCAAAATAGCAATAATCATTAGGAAAATCGTGTATAAATCGCTAATAAATTTCGTTCACCTCCTACTTATATCTCCCCAGATTATTAAATAATACAACTACCCCACAGGCAGTTAATTACGCCTGGCGTCGATTCGTGAAAATCTTTACCATAACAAACGTTTCCATCAAATTCTTGTTCCCTTTTGGATGGGCAATTACCATTCGAGGCGTTGAAAAGAAATACCCAATCAACGCTCTGAAGCGATTTCTATTGGCTTGAGCCGAACTGGAAGCTCGAAACGGAGAGAAATGGTATTGTGGCTTAAGGTGGCTGTGACGTCTTTACCACGGAAATGACAGGATAACGACCGACTGAGTCAGAATTCCAGAAACGCAGCTCGCACTAATGAATTGCCTATTCCATTTACTATGCAGTGCAGTACCGTGGCATGGAATCACGTTGGAATTACTTTTACTCGATCGGCGCAGCTTGTACGACGGAGGGTGTGAATCCTGGAACCCTCGAGTGTTCTTGACTCAATACACGCCTCTCTATTTCTCTCCTTCTCGCTCAGACACTCTGTCTCTTCCTCTGTCATGTTTTCTCTCAGCTGTTGTAGATTACCTTAAAGGCATAAACGTCGGCATGTATATTCCACTCGAAACTTTTTATCGTCGTTCCATCGTCCATCGTCATAAATCATTGTCCATCATCATCCATAGTTATTCATCGTCTTCCATCATTGTTCATCATCATTTATCATTCATGTCGTTCGCTGTCATTCATCATCGTCATTAGTGTTCATTGTCTATTGTCCCTTATTGTCCTTCATCATTCATCGTCCATCATCGTTTATCATCATTCATCATCTATTATCCTCCATTGTCGTCTATCATCGACCATAATTGTCCATCATTATCCATCATTGTTCATCATCATCCATTTTTGTTCATTATCGGCCATCAATATTCACCATCGACCATAATCGTCCACTATTATTCATTATTGTCCATCATTATTCATCATCCATTGTGATCCATCGTCGTTCATCATCATTCATCATGTATTGTCGTCCATTGCCGTCCACTATCGTCCATCGTCATCCGCCATCCACAATCTATCGTCATACCTCAGCATTCAATCATCCATCGCTTATTGTTTGTCACTCATTGTCATTCGTTGTGAACCATCCATCATCCCTTGCCCATCACGCGGTCCATTGGTTTATCATGTATCGTCGTTCATTGTCATTTATCACTCACCATTGTCATTTATCTCGTCCATCGTTAATCATGCATCATTCATCATCCATCGTTCATCAACCATCCTCGTTTATCATAGTCCGTCATCGTCCACCATCATCATCTACAGTCTGAATCCTTCATTATCCAATACCACTAGCATGAATCTCTCGAACGCAAGAACCTCGTTGCACGTCCGTCTATATAAATTCTCTTCTATTGTTTGAACTTCAAAATGTTATATATCATTCATCGTCCAAAGTTCATCAACCATCCTAGTTTGTCATAGTTTATCATAGTTTATCATAGTTTATCATAGTTTATCATAGTTTATCATAGTTTATCATAGTTCATCATAGTTCATCATAGTTCATCATAGTTCATAATGGATGTGACATCATCCATCGAACGCGAAAATTTCATGTTGCACATCTGTTTACATAAATTCCCTTCCAATTTTTTGAACTTCAAAATGCACCTGTGAAATTTCCATCGACTTTAAAATGTTCTCCTCATATGAATTCGCAATTCACAGCGTAAATATAATATAAACACGCGTTATTCTTTTCATATAACACGTTGGAAAGTACGTCGCGAACGAGATTAAAGAGCGTGTACCCGTTCTTAAAAGCTGGGGAAAAAATTGAATTAAGGAACGTTTTCCCAAGTACACTCGGACCCGTTTCTTTCAAATAGAAATAAAATGTTAACAGGGCTTGACGTTTTGCTTATTTTGCAAGTGTTACTTTAAAGCATTCGAGGGGTTGGAGGCAACCGAGCGAATTACTTTTACAGCGCGGCCATGGCAAGGGAAGTAATTAACAAATTGCCTTGCAAAATATATTCGAAGTAATTTTAATTAAAATTACGCTTTCTATGGAGCACTTATCTTGCTGGAATTTTTCAAAGGGTCATCGTACCAATGGTTTTATTCCCCATTTCGGTGTTTAATATCTCCTTTGTGTCTGACTCTTTTATTAATTAAAAGAATGCAAAATAAATTCCTTCCACTTACTACATGAAATTTGAGAATGAGCATGGTAGCCTTAAATAATCTTTATGGTTCATACAAAATTATATTGGTAAAAGTAGTCCTTTATTGGGGTTGAACTGAATTATTTTGCATTATTTCAACACACGACACAATTATTTATTAATTTTGACGTTTCGATTTCACTTGTAAGCTATTAGTAGACTGTTAACCGAAATTTCAATTTTGTTAGAATCGAATTGGATGATTCTACGCCGAGTTACGACACTCCAAAGTTTTTAATTTAATAGATACTTGAAAATGAATGACTGATCCAGTGACCTCGTACATAAATTCCTGGAAATGCGTACGCATGACGTAGTAAAGTAGTAAAAATCGTAAACACGGTGTCTAGCGTAGTATTTCCTGGAAGAAGATGACAGTAATCGCATTTACATACTTTGTCTTGAATATTTAATGAGTTCCTCTCAGATTTTTGAGGTCGTTGATTCCAAAATAAACTGATCAAGTGTAGAAATTAATTCTGTGCCTTTATATTCAATCGTTTATGACTATAGTTTAAGTAAAAATATTCATTGGACATTTTCTTGATACGTTACATTACTAACATTCTATGTTCTTATTATTGTTCTTCTATCAAATTACAATTGCACTTATTAATTTTGTTTTTATTCATAACTGTAGTTGAAACAGTAATGACTCTCTTGGATTGTGACTGGGGAAAAACTAAAATTGATATGATTTTTTATTTACAAATAATACATAAATTCTACTCTTAATATAATGAAAAATTCGATACAAAATTGTATGAGTCGATCTGAACAACTACGAAAAAAGATAATGTAGAGTACAGCAATGTTTCGCAGTTCATTTTTAGTTCCCATGGACCGATCGGACGTGACAGTATACAGTAAAAAAAAAATGTTTCTGAACCACAAAAGCACAAAGCATTCACCCAAGCGTAAGCGTTCACCCGACGCAACCATAGGATTAAAGTATTACAGAATGTGTCAAGCGTGTTTCTTAAATACCGCGAGAACCACCGTTTCTTTTGTAACTAGTTTTTCGCAACAGCGAGCATAAATCAGAATTTTAATGGTCTTTCTGATCGCCTTGGTTGGTATTTAAAGTTAAGCTGCGAGTAACGATTCACGGAAAATTAAGTTAAGCCGACTTGCCTTCATTATAACATGGTACGGCTGCGGCTGCGTATCATGCTATTATGTACACATATAACTTAACGATAAATGTGGGTTGACTGAAGAATGGAACCAACGATAAGCGAAACTTTATTCGAATAATAAATAACGAATGAAACGAACAAATTATATCCTTGACGTCATGTATTTAGGCATACGTATACGTATATCCGCATGACGCATGGCAGCAATTATATCCTTGACGTTTATTCGGTTAAATAATTTTTCGTTACGAAATAGTTAATTCTGTAATTTGAATTTTTATTTTTATTTAACGAGTTATTCATATATTTTCATTTTGCTAGTAGTTCATAAAGAATCATTCATCTTAAATTTTTAGTCGCTCATTGTAAAATAACTCATTTTATACATGCAATTTTTATTTTTATTTTATTGATTTTATTCTATATACAAAAAAGAATAGAATTACTAACAATCCGTCTAAATATACAGGGTGAGTCACCTAACGTTACCACCTCAAATATCTTTGTTTTTTTTATAGATACATGAAATATCATAAGGACGAAGTTGAATGGTTCAATAGGACTCAACGATGCCAAAAACATTTTTGTTTTTTCAATGAAACCACCCTGTTTCAAATACCTACAATTATAGTCCCTTTCATTAGGAATTCAACGAACATAATTAGTCAAGGTCATTCAAGGTTACGGACGGAGAGAGCGTATAAAATTTAGAATACGAAAGAAGAATACGTTTACCACATGTGGGGCTTGTAGTAAACATACTAAGGTCCTTCAATGTTATTGAATGTTTTCAAACATCCTCAACTCATGTACGCTGTGATTTACAGTATTGTCTCGAAATAAGCAACTCTGTCGGAACCGGCGAGTTGCTTATTTCGAGGGAGGTATGCTATTCGCCTTAACTCCGTGACCTTGAATGACCTTGACTAATTATGGCCGTTGAATTCCTAATGAAAGGGACTATCGTTGTAGGTGTTTAAAAAGGGTGGTTCCATTAAAAAAAAAATTAAGGTGACCTTGATATCTTAAAAAAAATGACATAAAAACAAGAATGTTTTTGGCATCGCGTGAGCCCCATTGAACCATTCAACTTCGTCCTTATGATATTTGATGTATCTTTAAAAACAACAAAGATATTCGAGGTGGTAAAGAAACGTCGAAAATGCTTCCATAATTTATACAGATTAAAGTAAATACACATTTACAATAATTGTTACCATCTTACACGTACTTTTACGTGTGGTGCACAATTTTGGATGCAATTCACTATACTTAAATAGATGAAAATATTAATGAATGAATGAATGATTGAATGAATGATTGAATGAATGATTGAATGATTGAACGAATGAATGAAGAGTTGAAGATACGAATCTGGTACGATTTCAACTAACTTCATGCTGATAGATGCAGGTATACATTTATCCATCTGTCCACTTTGTAATCTGGCTTCCTATCAACAATATATTATTCAGTAGCACGCGGGAATTCCCAAGAATGCTATTGGCTGCGCGCCAAAGATCTTCGACGACGAACCGGCTGCGCGACGGCTCTCAACGATACCAGACGAATGTATTTAGGCATACGTATACGTATATCCGCATGACGACCTGTCCGCGATTATTCACGACCACCCGCCACGAATAAACGTGGAAGCGTATATCTTATCGCCAAGGTCCAACTTGGGTTACCTTCTTGAGAAACGAACACTGCAGCCCACAGTCGTCCGTTGAAAGAAACCATTCACCATGAATTTTTTAAATTTCACACGTCATTTATTTATGTAGGCACTTCGTCTATGTAAGCATCGTTCGTTTCGTCTCCTGAAAGGAAATGCAAATCTTGTACTGGATTCGTGATAAACACGAAATAGTATATTGCAATGGGGGGGCCTTTTGGTATCGAGAGGTTGCATGTAACACGAGAATTGTAAAAAGGTGTTTTTCTGAATGCAAATTACCTCTAGAAGAGATGCATGCGTTACCATAAATCTGAGACCTTTTTTCCAGATTAATTCGTTATAACGATACGAGTCGGAAAGTTCTTTTCCATTTTTCAATCCGAGGTTTTGTTATCGAGATACGAACAGTCAAAGCGGTTGAGCATGTTGGTGCACGCATGCGTAAATAGCTTCGTGATCAATTGACTGAGGATATAAAATGGCGCACGCCGTGAGTCGCATCGGTAAACTTTAATTAGTTGTATCTATGAAACGAAGCCTCGGATTGCAAAATAGTAAATCACTTTTCAGTTTGGTTTTTCATTCTAATCAAATCTGAAAAAGTATTCATATTTTTGTTAGCTCCTTGTGTACCATATTCTCTACGTAATAAAACAAATAATTATTTGAACCATTTCCCACACCTTTGGATATGCAGCTCATTTGCAAAGTTATAAATACAGATTGTCGTACAATCGTATGCAAGAAAAACATTTGTTTTATTTCTTTCTATGATTTTTTTTTGTGTCACATCCGCCTTCAAGATTATGCCTGCAGTTTACAGTATATTCTACACATATAAAATAGCAAATAAATAATTTTCCGATCTATAAAATTTATAACTTCTAGAATTAAGAGTTCATAAAACTTGTTTATCCATTAAATAGGCGTCTTTGTTTACCATTAATTATTCGAAATTATTATACAAATTGTTAGGTTTCATTTCTAAACTCCAGAGAGTCCTTGACGTCGTTTGACGGAGGGAAAACGTTTGACTCGAGAGCTGCATCTCGATTCTGGGAAATTTATGCACTTACCCCAGCGATATTGTATTTACTCGAACTATCGCAAACTACCGCGTGGAACTTTGTTAAAATAGTACGTGCCACTGGTGTAGCTGTGATACGGCAGAGGGAATTCTGTGAAGTGGAGCTGGTATGTCTCTCGGATAATTAAAACTTTGGAGAATGTAATTTCGCAGCTAGCATGCCGATTCGAGCGTACGAGGGTGGAACGATTTGCAATTAATACCACTGGTAAAAATGAGAAACGAAACATTGGAGGTTTCACGAGATGATCTCTTTTTTCCTTAATTAATCAATACGTCCAGAGCAGGGACGGGGATCCTGCGGTCTGCGGACATTTTTCTCCATTTTGTCAGTTATATATCTTCTTCGTTTATAAATTGATGAAAGGAATCTGAAACTTTTACTGGGTATGGGGAGAACCGTGAAGTTCGGTCAGATTACGTGTGCACTGTTTCTGTTAATGAATTGTAGAAAGAAATTGATAATGATACTTTTGAGCAGGACATTAATACATTTAAACTTTCAGGGTAGAATGATTTTATTATCTATAGTAATATTATAAAGACGTAAAGTTTGTTTGTTTGTATGTAGGAGGTAATCTCGAAACTACTGAACCGATTTTAAACATTTTTATCAGTAATAGAAAGCTATACTATCCCTGAGCAACATGGGCTATGTTTTATCTTGATAAAAATACGTTTTGAATTTGAAGTCTCAAAATTTGTAAATCTCAAGTCGGAAGAATAGCGTTGGTTGACTACTTTATCGACGTATGCCGACCAAATGGTTGGATGTACGTGAAAATAATGTAATATAAAAATATTGGTTATCAATAGATCCAAAAAGATGTCAGTGACACGAGCTTAGCTTTTTTTTATTTAAACCGCAATAACGTTTATTATGTTAAAAATGAATTGAAAATTATAAGGTCAACTTCAAAGGTACTTATTAGATATAATATATTAATCTTTATAAAGAAGAATTATTTCATGAAGATAAAATTTGTCCTTTACAGCATGTTATTTGCCCGAATAGTTTAGGAGATAATAAAAAATGAAAATAATTCAAAAATGAAATAAATTATAGGTCATTCATAACACGACCAAATTCGTCATTAACATTTACATTTAAAAATCTATCCTACACTCTGTAAAATGCGTTCAGGTGTTATGAAGTATCTAACTACATACTTGCATAAACACTACAATAATCATTTTACCTACGTGAGTGAACAATGCAATCACGAACATGATATAGAATAAAAACAGTATTTCACGCGGGCGAAACTGCGGAGCACAGCTAGTATAATATAAACAAATTTTTTATAATGTCGTTCAATATTGTAGAATTGTGTCTGATATCTTGTTATACCACATATAATCCATTAACATTGACAGAGTTCTCACTCCTTTCAGGATTTATTAGGCATGAAAAAAGAAATCAAAAAATTCTTTACCATTTTGCAATCAGAAGCTTGGTTACCTAAATATAAGCAATTTAAGTTCACTGATTGCATTCACGGCGCGGACCATTTTGAATCTCAGTCAGCTGATCGTGCGGCTGCGCAGTCACGCGCGAAAAAACACGTGACCATATGCGTTCGCACCCACAAAATCTTGAATTGCTCGTATCTCCGTAACAAAGCCTCGAATTACAAAATGAAGAAGAACTTTTTGATTCGTATTGACCCATGGAATTGATGTTGATAACAATTTGTACATTTTTGGTACAAATGCCCTTGTGCATTCATTTTAAGGTTAACTTATATTCAAAAAAGTATCTCCTTACAATTTGAATCTAGAAATATTCAAAGGCCAAAGGATCACAGAATACTTTTTTTTACTGAAGATTCAAACATCTAATATTATTAAGAAAGCAACATTTTTCATCTCATTAGTCTGTAATACATGTTTAAATTAAAGATACTTAATTATTTCAAGCGAATGTCCACAAACTAAATGTAGGCGATTCTATTAATTGCCAGGTACAAAATTTTAATTTATTTAATATCTTTCTGAGAATTTTGATGCTGAAAATGTATCCAGCAGCATGGAGCAACACTTTGAAGAGGATGGCCCGTTCTCGGAAATAGACCTGACATCTTAAAAGCGGTCTTACGCTGAGATATGTTGTTGCGGGAACTAAATCTCCTGAAAGTAACATTTAGCCTCTTATCCCTGAAGATAAATATCCGATCCTGGTTCGTGTTGCACTGCGTACGAATGCATTCCTCTGGTCTACCCAGTTGTGTGAGTCGTCAGCTTCAACTATGCACTGGAATCCAGGAAAGGATCTCGTGGCCCGTTGATGGATTAACAATATAGCATAATTCAAGCGTAGTTTCTGAATGCTACACTGGGATGCAACAAGAATCTTAACAGTTAATAAATGGCGTGTCATGCCATAAGCTAAACGGAATGAATCACATTTTAGTTACAGTTCTTTGGTTCTTTGATCAAGCTGAAGCTATTTTCTTGGCAATTTATTTTTTACATAAGTCTCTTTTTCAACATAATTAAGATAATGTTTTCATTTTGTAACTGAGGAAGAAACATACGGTCATTCAAAGTTCAGATCATTTTTAGAGTAACATTTCGTGGTTTTATGAAATTTGTTGCAGTTCTTAGTGATACTTAAACGTATTTAAAAGATTATGGATTTCATAGGTGTTTGAAATTTAAGCTACGTTTTTTTCAAAAATTTATGTCTCTTGAACTAATAGATGGACGAGAATGGGTCTTTGGGACCTTATAACGAAGATAATGAACTTTCAACTAAAAATTATTTCGGTTACTATTTTTTTTAAATAAATGCATAATTTGTATAGCGAGCACGATTTAAGAACTCTAAGATATTGAGAATATAATGTTATTTGTCTCCTTTATGGAGCAACTTCTAAAAGTATTGTAATTTTAAAATTGGCCGAATTTTTAATACGAATTTATATAACGTTCGATAAAAAGAATAATACAAATTTTGAAAAGAAAAAGAAATATTGCTATTTCATCGTTTAATACAGAAACAATAATAGAAAAAAGCATCTCTGGTTGGAACACTTTTTTACGAATGTAACTGGGGTCTGCAGATAGATTCGTTGCAATGAATGTTAGTAAATGGTGCGCGTACTCCAAGCAATTTCCTCGAGAACAAAGCATCGCACGAAAAACTGTTATTCTATATTTTCAATTTATTTTTGGACGTAAACGCATCTTGCTCTGTAGTATGCATTTTGAGGTATCGTATATCAAGGAAGAACAATAATATTTCCCTTTGGGAGGGTTTAAAATTTCTTTCGTGTTATTAATTCTTTTTAAATCTTTACGCAAGAAAATATGTAACATAATCGAATTGCTAGAATCGATAATGTTTGTACTAAATCGATTTTTCTTTTTTGTTTCAGGTAAGTCACAGAAACGTAACATAGACGAATCGGTTGCCAATTTCCAAATCTCATCACAGGTATTTGCCATAACTATTTATTGTTAACCAAAGAGTAGGTTACTTCAAAGATATTCGATTCTTTTCATGGGTATTAAAGATGGGAATTTAAATAATCACTCTTGTTAACCAGTAATAGAATCTTTTGACTTCTTACAATGTTTTTTCTTATCAGGCCTGTCAATAAATTCGTGCATAATTATGATATTATTTGCATTATTTTATATTTAATATGAAATATAGGAAGTACTAAGGTAATGTTATGAATAATACTTTGGTTTCATTGGAAAGGGTTTTCCAAAACAAGCTTCACGGTTTCTGTTTTAATTAAAACACAAATGGTATGGAATTATATTATAATATAATATATATATTCAGTTAAGAGAGTGGTAATGTATAGAATAATAAAATTGTATAAAAATTGTTTTTCATTTCAAACGTTACAGAGTAAATTCAACATATATATTGATTAGAGCGATACATTAGGATAAAGTATAAATTCTTCTTTGTCAACTATTAAGTAAATGAAACACCTTCAGTATTTATATATGTGTATATAATAACGGATTATTCGAAAATGGGCTTTAGGATTTTGTTTTTAATAACAAAATATTAATATTTATATATATAATTATTATTAATGTTATTAGTGATAAGTTTAATTATATAAACTATATATTACCCACCTCTTAACTGAAATAACAATGGATGCAAATTTATCGCTAAATTATTCAACCTTTGCATCTCTCACGTTATTTTTCCACGAATCTCTCTCTCCGGCGCTATCAAAGAAAGGAATAGCTTCCGACTAGCTTCAAAACGGTCTTCCCGGAATAAAACATTCATACTCGAAGCTGTAACTAGGTATTATCGCGGAGCACTCAGAACGTGACACCATAAGTCCATCGAGGAGTCAAAGAACGCTCGAAGAGCGCCGAGATGGAAAACAAATGTTGAAAAGAATCTGCAATCCCGAACACTCTGCTCCGAAACTCGCATCTTACTCCCGCGCGTAACTCCAAGCCAAAGAGGAGTCACTGGACTAGTAGTATCCAGTGTTCCGTTTCGGTGTGTGAGAAACTTCGAGTCAGTTTCAATTTAACAAACATAATACAATAGAGGTTTGCGTCACCTAACATTTGTACCTAAAATATCTACGTTGATACAAGTCGAAAATGTTTGTTTGGGGCAGATGTTGGACATCCTATAACAGACAAGAAAATTGACTCGAGGTTATATGATAAACAAGAGATTTCAAGGTTATTTGTGTTTTCTGATATTTGACGTTGAGGATTGATTTTATTGAAATAATTGATTATACACGTCCGAATTTCTTTTTTATCGTCTATAATATTATAATAATAAAAGTATCCCATCCGATTTAACAAAACGCCAATAACCTTAAAATCGTTTTTGGAGTTTAAGGTCATTTGAAGGTTACCTTATTGTAGGTGGTTGAATTCATCCTTTCAGTGGCTACAACGCACAAATCAGGGGAATATGCGATGCCATTTAAAAAATTCGAGGTTATATACTTTGATATTTCGAAACATATAAGCTTTGAAAAAGTAGAAAGAAATCCCCTCTCGAATATAGTACATTTCCTTTGAGACATTTTTGTATAAGTTATTTGAGTCGAGTTATTTTCAGTGGCAATTCTCGTCGACTCACCCTGTATTAACACTAAACTTACCGACATTTCATTTCTACCTATTTCTACCGCGATCAGTCAAACGACTGATATTAAATTTCGCCAATTGAATGCAAAAATATTTCATGTGACACTAAATTAAACATGACATCAAACAATTATATACAGGGTGCGGTCGAATACACGTACTAGAGAGAACTAAGTGGTTCCTTACAAAAAAAAATAAGAACAAAATATGGAATAAAATTTGTTCACTTAAAGCTTAACTTTTGTGAAAATTGAGTTGGAAAATCCTTTTCATGGCATTCGACCAGTTGTGGTATGTTAAACCTCTTGACCTACACGTTATCTCCCGATTGCTCGGGCCATAGTAAACAGGAAGGTAGGAAGTCCGAACCAAGTACCACGAATCTCACACGTGGTTGTAGGCCAAAGGATAAATGTTAACGTCGCTCACCCTCTCTATTTTCCTGAAGTTTGCGCAACCAGTGAAAGCAAAACGACCAATTTATCCTAAACCCTGTCTATGATTATCAATTCGACCTTCCAACGATCCAAAACTCCCAAGAAATGGTCATCCAGCACCGGTGCGAGTACTCCAACTCGAGTGGGGGAGCTCTGAACAAGTAGCAAGAGAACGGAACAGAGCTATCGTCCTGCTCCAAGGAGCCCACGAGTTAGAGACCCGATGGTACGCGACAGAGGATTCCTTTGCATACATTTGACGATAGGGACGCTCCTTGCGGTGCTTATCGGCGGAATTTATTGTCCAGTTTCCGGCGACGTTCTCGACTTTAAACCGCAGTGTTCGACGTTAAGTGACTTCGCAGGATTTCAATGTAGCGCTGGCTGCCGGTGGGGTCGCACGCGATTGCGAGAAAGGGTGTGCGCGAGCTCGTAACGTGGAATCATGATAATCCTGGTCGTCCGTAAGCCGACCGTGCCTCTATCTACCGAGGTAACAATGTGTTCGTACGATGTTGCGCTCGCCTAATTCCTCCCCTACTATCTAGATGCATGTATCATATGCTGACAATGAGTAAAGGCGTGCAATATCCCGTCCCAGCTTGTTCACCTTTTCGGTACTTATGTACCCCTGGGTTAGACTCTTAGTGGGGTTGTAGTGATAAAATAACTTGGGAAAGACAACGTTCTTAACTCTGTTGGAGGTTAAAGTTGAACTAGGGTTTCAAGTATTTGTTTTTGGTGATTTGTATGGAGAAAGGAAGACTAGGTGTTGCAATGATTGTGTCTATTGGTTGAGTAGCACTTGGGAAAAGGGTGGCATTGTTAAGTGATTCTGGGATGTAAGAGGTTGTAGACTTTGAGGTCTAGGTACTCTCGAAGTCTCTACATATAACTTACAGTAAATGACTCAAGCTTCTTCAGGTTTAACGAATAGTGGTACTGTATCGACTTCAACTGTAAGGAATAACTTAAGAGAAAATCTAGTGGGAATAAAGCAAATTGTGAGTTCAAAAGATGAACACGTATTGCAGAAAGTATCGTCCGATATAAAAAACCGAGACCTTGCTTAATCTAGGCACAGAGGATCAAAATAAATCAATAAATCAATATTTTACATTGCAAAAGTTTTAATAGGAAAAGTTCAACTCTTGTTGGGGAGTAGAAATTAATTTTCTATCGTCAAGTGGACGTGTACTGAGTGTTTGATGCGAAGGGTGAGGATTAATATGTTCCAAAATAGTCTTCTTTACGAATTAAGTCCAAAGGAATGAATCCATACCCTAACTTTTTGTTTTATTCATTGTTTAGATGCATCTTAAAGACCATAATTTAATTTTTTTTTATTACATATACATACGTATATGTGAATTAAAAATAGCCTACAAGTGATTTAGCAAGGTGCCATTTTTAAGTAATGCTCCAAAATAGTCTTCTTCACGAATTAATTTCATAGGAATGAATGCAAGTCCTGATATTTCGTTTTACTCATTGTTTAGATGCATCTCAAAGATCAAAACAAAACTTTTTTGTTTTCATATACGTGTAAATTAAAAATGGCCTGCAGGTGATTTATCAAAGATCCATTTTCAAGTTCTATTAAATTCGAAGTGCAATCAACTATTTTTTATCCATAAAGTGCGTCCTCTAGTTGTTCTACCACATATCGAATTCCTTTTTATTTGCCCGACGAGCCGCACTCGTTGTTTTGCCGCGTTGCATTTGCCGTGTTTATTTCCTTCTTCACAAAAATTGTGGCAACTGAGCCCGAGTTCTAGATTCATGACTTTCATCACTGATGCAACAGTTGTGTATCCATCGTTAGGAATGCTTTTAGCAACGAGGTACGCAATCTCGACTGTTTCAGCGTCGCTGAAAAATATTTTTCAAGCCAACTACTAGAATCACGGGATTCATGCGCTCGTTAGTATTCTGTGTAAAGCTTTCTCGATAGCGTTTGAACAAATTGTTCCGCACGAAAATCTTCATAAAATGGCATAGACGTACGTTAGACGTTTTCTCTCCGAATTTTACAAGATCGTAGCTAATAAAAATGATATTGAAATTACAACTTATCTACAATAATTTATATGAAGTAAAAAGGGATGTGTAGCTTTTTGAAATACTTGATTTTTTTTTAAACGGTCAGCTGCAATTAAAGAGTACGTATAGTTTGTTCGAGCGAGAGTGAGGTTATATATGTATACGCCACTATTGGTGACTTGGTTAGCATAGAGTCTCAATACTCTACATGTTTCGTTCTGATTAAATTTTACAAGCAATTGTTGACACGGATGAATTGTAAAATTAAATTATTGCGGCACAAACGAAACAAAAAGCGGCACAAACGGGTACAAACGATTCTAAAGAACAGGGGAAAAAACAGATTTTAAAAATCTCAATGTCGGGTGCTGGCCATATTTTGAATTTGTTTTAATTATTAATCGATGAAGGTAGAAACGAAATTATTGGTACAGTCAAGTACAAACGAAATATTATCATTTTCCATAAAAAAAAAATTAATTTATGAAAAGTCTGGTGCCAGGTTCACATAGCTCAAAGAAGGCTTTATTTTACCAGTCATGAAATATCGTTACGCGTCATTTATGCCTACCCAACGCCAGTCTTAACGCGTCTCTTGAAAACTGAACATTTTGTCGCTGTGAGAGCAACTTCGGAATAAACGGATCTTGACGGGTTCTTTAAATTATGCCGACCAGCCATCCAACCAGCCGCAGCCGTCTTCCGTCCCCGTGGAGCAAGCCTTCTCCGGTTCGCGACACCGCAGGATATATTAGCATCTTTTATTAGGTGCTGCCGCAGCACGGTGTCAAACAAATCTGCTCGCGCCCAACGGCCATTCGTTATGCACACCTACGTACCCCGTTCGACCCGTTTTATTGGTCTGACTCTGACACTCTCGGCGCCGTGGGGAAGCGCCGTTCGGCTGTCCAGCGATCGTAAACTCTAAAATACACGTTCCTGACTGCCTCCGCGATTTACTACTCACGATTCCGCGACCACTGCGATCTGTCGTCCATTGACGACGTCGGAGACGCGCAGGAAACATCATCGAACGTCTTCCCTGGCTTACTGTTGAGATATCGCGTTCGTGCAGGGATGGGTAAACCTGCGAGCCTCGTGGTCCTTTGAGGTATTTAAAGGATACGCGAGCCTTGCGTAATTTTTGTCTGAGCAAGTTGACGTTAAAGTATCGAAGTTAAATGTGAGGTTTGTGTGAGATTTATTTAATTTTCTGAGGTTCATTTTTAGAACAAAGGAATGTTTTTGTTAGGATAGTGTCACGTGATAGGAATCGATATCTTCGCGAGAACTTGGAGAATAATTCGAGAAATTGGTAATGCTATTTGACGGTAGTTCGGTATAGCAAAACTCCGGATAGGTAGAGGAAATCATTTAAAACAATATTTGTGAGTTCAGGATTATGATTCATGTTTTCATTTAGATTTTGAAATGTGGGAATGATCTTTGCACAGAAATAAATCACTGTCATTGCATATCTTGTCCAAACGAGGGACAGTTGCATTTTGCGAGGTAGGAACCTCACTCTCGCTCCGCCACTCTCGTTATGACTATTAAAACTACACGATACATTCTCTCTTTCTATTTCAATTACATTCATCATGCACCAAACAATTTGAAACGCGTAAAAAGTGTCATATACATCTTAAAGATCGAGACAAATTTTGTTTTATTGCATATATATGTAAATTAAAAATATCCTGTAGATGGTTTAGCAAAGAGCCACTTTTAAGTAGTGCTGCAAAATAGTCTTCACGAAGTAGTTCCAAATTAATGAATCCAAATCCTGACTTGTCATTCTTATACATTCTTTATATGCATCTTGAAGACTAAGACAAAAATTGTTTACTATTAAAACTACACGATACTCCCTTTTTAATTCAGTTACATCACTCCTCAAATAATTTGGAACGTGCGAGAAGTGTTCGTCTACACGGCTCGAGAAGCAAATTCACGTCTGGAGAAGTTATCATCTAAAAGGGACATCTACTTCTCTTCCAAGTGCGGCGAGGAAGCATTAATTTATCTAACGGGGTTGTAAATCGCTTTATCTCGATCGCATTTTTGCCGTCTTATCCTTTACTTGGTCTTGCGATCCAGAGCAAAGTGGACCATAAAGCGCCGACTGTTTCTCACGATCTTATAAGAGAAGGCTTGCTGACGTAACCTTCCCTCGTAAAAAGTGAAGCTTTTGACAGAGGTTACTGTCAAGTATCTTTCGAAAGATCGCGTCAGGAGTTTCGTCGACGGTGTACTGACGACAGCGAAGCGACTCGCCCGGTTTCGGTACGGTTATGGCCGCCGTTCGATGGAACGCAATCACTAATTGCGGCCGAGTGACGCTGGAATCGAATGGATTACAAACACGAAAAAGTGTTTGAAGAAAAGAGGCAAGAAAGGGCGATTAAATTCGTTAAAGAGTCGTTAAAGTACGAATGTGCGTTCGTCAAAGGTCTCTTTCTATGATGCGCACGAACGAGCGCATTAAAAGGGGAAATTACTTTTTTGGGGCAAAAAAGCGGTTTCTTCATCATTTTTTACCGATGAAAGTATGCAAGATTGTAATTTAAAATTTTACACACGCTTTTATTACTATCTCAATATGACGTACAAATTTTTATGGAAACATTTACGCAATAATATAAATGTTACAGCCGATTGACCGTAAAGCTGCAGAATAAACATTGGTCACTGGCTGACATGATTTCTGCCGTTCAAATAAATTGAAATAAGATATTCAACCGGCATTTTATTCAATGAGGATATCGTTGCCGTCTAACGAAAAAGAAAGTCAAGAGGAACTTTTTTCTAGAAATGACAGCTGGTAAAATTAAAAAGTTTCAATTTTCAGGAAAAATGTCTCGAATTTTTAATAATAAATGAAAAACGATGCAATTTAACATCTCGCTTCTTCGTTAAATGATAAAGAGTTCATTTTTGTCCAGTGATTTTTCTGAAATTGTACCAGCCAAGGATGTCTCTTCTGTCAATTGATTTTTCTAATGACTGTCCAATCGCCGCGAAAAAAAATAAACGAAGGGAAAACCAACGACTGAAACTACTCGCTTCACTTTCTCGGAAAATCCAGCAAGATCTCTGAAACTTTCCGTAACGTCGAGTCGAGGCAATATGGTCGTGAGGCTTACCGCTCGACTTCTTAGTTGTGACATAGTTCCTCTTTTTGTTCAGTTCACACGTACGACGCTTTAATCTTTTAACGATCGGGCTCGAGTATACTCGAAAGTACATAACAATATTATTTTAGATGCTCGAGTTAAAAAAAGCAACAATTATACGAATTGTTTAACTTTTGTAGACAGTCAGCAAGATTTTTTACTTCTTAATTTTTTATTTCTTTCATTACTCCTTGAAAGATTTTTATTTTTTATTCTAACAGGATTTCTATTTTTCGATATTTAATGAGTTTATATAACAGTTCGTCGACTCAAGGAAGAATTATTATTAAATATGTGTTACCGAATGTTGAAACTGAATTTCGACACAACGAATTTCGAGCAACGAGTATTAAGTATAATTTATTTAAATGATATGTAGTATGCTATATTTATTACGTTGAAATATAGAGAACATATCGAAATATGGACTTACTTTTTTGTGGTACTTATTCTAATACATTCTGCATATTTAGTCGTACCAAATCTATAATGAAATTGTGTGTAATTTAATTTAAATAAATTCCAATAGATTCGTTACGTGTGGTGGATTTCACTCTCGGTATGCAGTAACACATATTGAATAAAATATTGTGTAATCTTTGAATTTAAACTCTATTACAATATAAATCTAGTATAAATTTTGTAAATTTTAAATACTGAGAATATTGTGAATATCACATTTTATATATTGTAAGTATTCCAAATATCGAATTTTGAATATTCTAAATATTACATTTAAAATTTGATAAATCTGTCATAAATCCAATAGAAATTTTAGATATCGCGGAGCTATTAACGGAATATATTTATGGCGAAGTGATTTATACGACTGGTTGCAACACGGGTTCGTCGTTTCTAGGTTAAATGTTTTGGAAGTTTCGAACCGCTCAGGAATTCCGAGAACGGCATCTAGCGTTTTGGTCACGTTACAATTATAAGCTTGCCGTGAAAGACGAGACGCGTTCAGCGTTCCGTAATCACCTCAAACGGAACGAATTAATAATGGCTGGTGTACATTAAGCGATTATGTCACGAGCGTCCTGACCTTTTGTTATTCTTATTAAAATGTGTTTGCTGAAATACACCGTTTGCGTCGTGTCCATTTATATTCTCTAAGCATTCTGAATTATACGACAAAATTTATAACGTCAGTGACAAAGTGCCTGATTATCATAGCTGCATTATTTAGAGCAGTGTCTCTCAAACTTTCCATTTTACTGAAATTTCTCGACGAAGGTTCAGTTAAAAGTGTACGAAATTTTTGTTATGTGTTTATCTGTGATAAACAATGAAGGAATATTGTACACAAATCCTCTTTATATTATCGAAAATCCAATAGCAAAATTAATTTTGTTACCGATCAATTGGAAATATTTTACTATTTAAAATTTTTGCCTCACGTTTAATAAGAAAATATGGCTACATACGACCTTACTTCGATTGTTCTTAGTTTTACGTTACAAAAATTATTCTTACAAAATTTCCAATTGCATATAATGAGTATATAGTGAATCCTGTCGACGACGGTGAATTCCATCGATATTCCCTTCAAGCTCGAGGCTCGCTTGTCTGTATCTGTATCACTTATTGCGAGAGCCGTAGTTATAACGAGCGGTAGCGGTAACCACGCGTCTCTTAGGCAGAGTTTCACGCTTTAGGCAGGTTTTCCTGTGATATGAGTTGAGTTGTGTTTGGACTCATTTTCATCCGGAAAATCTAAATAATACATGAAGGGTATTCTAGTAGAGGGAGTTCTGGTATTCAATAGGGAATGTTTGCGTCTCTTAGGCAGGTTTCACTGTGGTACGAGTTGAGTTG
>NW_026533254.1:3245065-3292675 GCF_026225885.1 Hylaeus anthracinus
TGCTATTCAATAGAGTATGTTTGCGTCTCTTAGGCAGGTTTCACTGTTGTACGAGTTGAGTTATGTTTGGATTCATTTTCATCCGGAAGATCTGACCAATACACCCACATTTTAATGGATGAAATCCAATATATAAATGACTTTTACGCTTCGTACAATTAACTTTTAGGTTTCACTGTAAAAGGGTATCACTTTTGTTGATAGCGCTGACGTGCCTAAAAATTACATAAACGTCAACGCATTAACATCGCTGCGAAAACTATCCCGAATTCCGCGTCTCTCTGGCACCAGACGAAACCCATCGTTAGAATTGCCAACAAGTACTAAGCAGGAAACATTCGCGAATATGCAGCAGCTGTCGCGCACGGAAATACAGTAACTGGTGTGCCATTCATGCGTTGTGCTTTCGTTTACGGAGAACCGTGTAACAACACTTCCGCGCTTTACCGGCAAGCATGCTCGAAAACGTACGAACGTCTCACCGTCGACGTTTCATTCGCTATCTTATTTGCACATTTGCTTATGCTTGTATGTAGATGCGAATTGTGGTGTGAATAGATTGCACTATGCACATCAATTAAATTCTGATTTTCTGCTGGAAGAATATGTTCACGTATTGCTGTTTTATTACTTATTAAGTGTTGGAATACATTCTGTGCCTTTATATATTTACTCATTTGTAATTTTAGTTTAAATAGAAATAGTTTGTTATCATATATTAAAAAACCAATTACAACAATTTTTTGAAAGAATATTTGCTTTTTTCGTTTTACATACTTACATATTTTTGTATGGTCTCTTTTAGATTAACGTTTGGTGTTCTATATTCAATGAAATGATACTTGCTCAGACTGCTCTTCTTTACTGGATTCATACTGCATAATCAATTTCTTTTATTAAATTCTTCAAAAATATTTAGAAAACAGTAATAGAAAACAGAGTATTTATATAATAATTATTTTCTATTGCAATTTTAGAACGTAAAAAGAACGTAAAGAACAACAAACCAAAATTTCATCTCAATTCATTAAGAACAGTAGAAGAAGTAAAGTAATCTGAAATAGTCGGAGTTTGAATTTCATATTAATCATATTGGGACAAAAGGTCAAAAACTGAAACAAATATATCTCGGTTATCTGACAACGAAGTTTAATTAAAATCGGCGCGTATCGGCAAATTACGCTTGAAATATAATGGCGGCGATCTGTACACGGTTGCGGTAGGAAAGTTTCCGCGCTTTGGAAAAGTTTCGGATGCGCAACTGGAAAGTCGTCACATATACACCGTGCACGCCCGAAGAAGTAGCGTAAGCGCGCGTAAATACATACATCAGAGGCAGCAGTCTAATAAAAAGACTTGGAAAGTGGTAGGAAGCAATTGCACGAATGAATCGCCTCTTCCGCAAGAAGTTGAACCTTCTGGGATCTACAGATGCTGGTACCTCGGTTTCACGAATAAATGGAGACGTTTGGTTGGAAAGCATTGTGTAACTCCACGCGGCAAAGTTTATTTTATGACGAAGTTCTAGGCGAGATATTGTTCTCCACAAAACAGATATAACTGCTTTTAACCATCGAGTGACGTAAAATCGTGACGTAGGATCGTGCGCGTCGTATTCTCTTCTCTCGGTAAAAAATATTCGATTAATAATAGAGAATGTTTTGTATGTTTTGTAAAAGAAATGACAAATTGGTGGTTTTTCTCATTTTACAAAATATTGGGACCAAGATGCCATTTAATACTCTTTATGACGTTACTTGAGAGTTAAATAGGAGCTAAGTTTTGTAGATGAAATCCATAAATCTTCCATATTTTCCGAGGAAATACTTCCAAAGAATTACAATGTTTACTTAATTATATGTATAATATGTTCTCAAAGTTTCATTAAATCATACATATTCCTTCCTAGCTAGAAAAATTCACACAAATCATTAAAAAAAACATAGTTCTAAACCTATTTCTTCCCTTAAGTCGTGCATCCCCGATGCAAGATAATTAACCCGCTTTCGAGTAACCAGCTCACTTAAAGATAGGCTAGGTAGCGCTTTTTATCTCGAGCCGAGGCCAAGCCTCGCGTGTACCATTTGGCGAAGAAAGTGAATAGGATGTACCGGGAGCAAGTGAAAGAGAGCAACAGCTATCGAGTCTCGCATTACACTCGCTCGGTGGTCGTAATTTCAAAACGATCCCCGCAGGACGGTCATGTCGGAATTATCATGGTAGCCGTTGGGGAGTAACCGTCCCCGTGTACTCGAAACGCTGGTGGACCAACGCCATGAATTGTGAGATAACATAATTGGAAGCGTCGGCTCGAGAGACAGCACAAAGGCTCCGCCGTAGCTTAAAGGGAGAATAGCTTTTTTTCGTGCCAAAAAATCAATATTTTTACTTACAGTAAAAATAGTCTTATAGTACAATCCTTGAAGAACAATCGGGTAAAATTTCAAATAAAAATTGATAAAATTGCCGAAGTTATAGGGCTCAAAGTGTTGATCAGTTTTCGCGAGGTCCGGTAGTTGGTTCTAGAAATGTATGCACTTGAAAGTTTAAGGAGCGTTTCTCTCTTGGTGGTTAAACAAAAATCATTTTTTTTTTCATTTTATGAAGTCGTGTACCTTCAACCTTTTGACAAGTAAGCGATTTTGGGAAATACACATGGTTTATGGGTAAACTTTGTTCCATAACATAAACAATATTTTATTTCTTGTAAAGTTTATTTCTTGCAACGTTATCCACGCAACACCTTTATAACTTCCAAAATATGTGTTGCACGAAAATTAGTAAATATTATGTGGAGGGTGGTCCACCTGGACATTTTTCAATAAAACGATTTTCGATACACATCAAGTTTACGTTTAAGTTCAAATTTTTATGTGAAAATAATAGTTGAAATCACCTAATTATGATCACTTTAATGATATTAACATACGGATCACCCTCCAAATAATATTTTTTGTATATTCCACAATTTCATTTTCTTTCTCTGTTAACCATACTACCAAACAGATGAATACTGTGGATGCGACTTCCGGGGCACACTATTGTAAAGACAACTAGCTAAGCGATCAGCTACATTTACTAATGCACATACATACACACACGCAAGAAACATTGGTCCTTGTTCTAATCTGTATTCAAGCAGTTGCACTCGCAAAGTTAATATTCATGGTTTCTTATTTCGTTGAAAAAACTCTGGAATAATTAGCAGGGAAAGTAGATCATCCTTTTGGTCGGTACATACATTATAAATACCATCGAGGGTCTGAAAATTTAGAACACACAGGAAGTGCTGATAAATAGCAAAGACACATGGAAAGCAGGTCGGTCAATCGAGTTTAGGTCAATTATATGCAAGACTTATAACGGTACAAGACTTGAATTTTCCCTTTCGTATCTCTTCTTCCTATCGCTGTCGTTGCTAGCCTGCATAGCAGATGCTAGGTTAACCCCTAGAAGGCTGTTAAGATTATTTTTGAGAAGAAGAGATCAAGGAAACTTAGGTCGAACATTGAAACATTGTTACTCGATTTAAGAAATTGATTTAAGTTTTATTCAAACTGACTTCTCCCATGCTTATTTTTCATATTTCCATTACATTTGCTGGAGGTCTTTTCGGTTGAAAAAATTGCTCAAAAATATTTAACGCCAAGAATATGAACGAAGGAATCAAACACAAGATATTACCAAAGAATAAATATATTATCAACACTTCACCAACTGGTAGCGTTTGGACATGTATGTACTCATACTTAATAATATTGTTTATTTTCATAACATTAGTTTTATACTTTATATTTTAAAATTTACTTTTATATAAAAATTATATTTATATAAAATTTGATAATTCACATAATAATGGGAGCATACAATGGGATCGTACTATCTCAGTAATAAATAAGAAAGTATGTATTGCTTGCCATGGAAAAAAGAAGATTTAATAGGCGATAAAGTGTTAAATATTCAGTTAAAGCATCATATACACAACATGTGCTTGAAATTCTCAAAGTCATCAGGTGAAGTACAGCCAAAGTAGCATTGCAATGCTTTTAAATGTCCAATTAGTTTCGATAAAAATAAATCAAGAAAAAGATGCACTCGTAGCTGAAACAATAAAGTATTTTTTTGAATACCATATCGAAATCTGTTACTCGATTTAAGAAATTAATTCAATTTCATTGAAACTACTCAGACCTCTAACATGGTTATTTTTCACCTTTCTATTACGCTTGCTCGAAGCTTTTTCGATTGAAAAAATTGCTCAAAAATATTTAACGCCAAGAAGACGAACGAAAGAATCAAACACAAAATATTAGCAAACAATAAGTACCATATATTAAACGCACAGTTAATGTACATCGTGTGGTTGATGCTCCGAAAGCCAACAGAATCAAGTACGAGGCATGGTTAAAATAGGATCGCAATGCTTTAAACTATTAAATAACGAGATCGATGTTCGATAAGAATGCAATAAAAATAGACTATCGAGTCTCGGTACTTGCAGTAGTAAATAGCTGCGGTTCAAACAAACCGCAGGGATAAAGAAAATACGATTCTACGTTTAAGAGGCCTGGGGAAACTTAAAAACCAGTCGGAGAAACGCGGAGGTCGGCCAGAAGGAGCTGCCACGCAAATACCTTCTGTTTGGAATATTAGTAGCTTCCTAGAAGTTTGCGTGGACGAAGTACAACGACCTGTTGATGTTTCGCCACGTCGTTCGTGCGGCTAAGACAAACATTAGCCTTGCCATCGAAAGAAGTAGTATCTTGTTTCACGGCTAAGGAATGCTCTCTGCTGAGCCTAAAGGCAGATTCGTGTTATTTCACGGGCGAACTGTTCATTGACGTATCCCACATGAATTTCTGAAGCGACGTTAGATGAGGGACTTGTCGCTGGTTTTTTAAAAATCATTTTGTTTACTAACAATACCTAGAGTATTAAGGAGGTACACTTTGTTTTGATCAGTTTTATGATTTTATTGTAACCAAAGTACTCGACAGAAACTTTTGAAATTTGCCACGTACATTTGTACGTGTATATACAAGGTTCTTTAAATTTGTCAAGTATCCTGCTCAATTTGTTTACAAGTTACGTAGTATATTCTACGAAGTGGGTTAGATATGTTTACGCGATCGAGTCCGTTCTGATAATTGATTTTGTTGTATTTATTAAGAATGATAGAAATATTTCTTATTATTTCGTCTTAACACTTTGCACTCGAAGCCATTTCGTTACAGAATGTACAAACAGGAATCATGTTAAATGAATCTTTGAACATTGAGAAGCATATTTATACCAAAAATCAAAATTTTATATATTCTAATGTGTGATATGCATTGAAAGTTTCTATCTTTAGATCACAATCTTAGGCTTCTTTCGTTGTCTTCAAACTGCACCGTGTCATACGAAGTACGTTCGTACACCTTACTTTCTTACACAAGTGCTCTTTGTTGTTTGTTTTTAAGTGATGACTCTTCACACATTTTCTTTTTCGTAACACAAGCTCATGTGTTGTTATTATATGGCTCACTATATATACTATATTTTGATTCTATTTTTCATGGTCCAACTTTTGAAAATTTTGTGTACGCGTAAGTTTATCATGTGTAATTACTAGACTGCAGATTTTGTGCATTTATGACGTACGGTAACGTAGAAAAAATACAAAAAATATATACAATATATGTTGAATATATTCTACAATTACTATAATATTATTGTATAATAATACTTTTCATTTTTCATAAGTGTACATACCTTTCATTTAGTTTAGCATGTAATTATTATTTTAGTTTATATTCTAAATGCATCAAGTCAGCAGTCTAGTAATAACTAATAAAGTTCGCTGGACTACAAGTGCAAAGTGTTAAGCAAGAAGAATAACACAAAAAGAAATTTAATTTTGAATCTAGACAGAAAAGAGTACCTCCTAAGGAGTGAATATGATAAGTGATAAATTCAGCGTTGGCTATCTCGTTGCGAATTGAAACGGAAATGAAAGAAACAGAATAGAAATGGAACGGAGTAGACAGAAGAAAACGAAGCTGTTGAAACCGAGGAGCGCGCAGTCAAAACAATGGGGGAGGTAAGAAAGACCAGGGAATGGAAAGCTGGGAGATATAGCTGAATGGAGAAATGCTATTAATTAAAATTAAAATGAACTGCAAAGAGACGCTGTGACAATACTTAGCCATCACAGTACTGAAAAGTTACAGATGAGGTTTGGCATAAGTGGATTTATCATGAAACTAAAA
The DNA here is from genome assembly GCF_026225885.1 of Hylaeus anthracinus. Classification (NCBI taxonomy): domain Eukaryota; kingdom Metazoa; phylum Arthropoda; class Insecta; order Hymenoptera; family Colletidae; genus Hylaeus; species Hylaeus anthracinus. The sequence continues at coordinate 3,251,317 of NW_026533254.1, forward strand.
AGCTTAAAGTTTCAAGCACGCCAAGAGATGCTTTTTGTTTATTAATTTTTTTAATTGAGCTACTATTTGGAAGAACAGGGCAGAATTCTTTTCATTTAAAAAAAGAAAATAGTGCGGTTTGTGGTATTTACTTCTTAATTAATTCCTGATTTTATTGCAAATTTATTATTGTTAATGATATAACCACATAGGTCCAGGGTTGGTTTAATGATTTATGTATGTCAGACTGATTGGTGGTCTTCCCTATTTATGTTAAAATAATATGCATATTATTGCTTTTATATTTATGTATAAATACATTTGTTTCTTGTTAGTAATATTCCTTTTTAATACACAGAGCAAAAACTGCATAAGAATTTGATTATCAGGATTGCGAGGGCCACCTTATACATAAATTATTCACATATATGTATAATTCATATGGTTAAAGACTATATTAAATTCAATCATTCCTATGTTGTTATAAATTTTCTAACATTCCATATATAAAATAAGAGTAGAATAAATATAAAGTGCTTTCCAAAAAAGGGCTTTAGAGATGTCTCCAATAAAATATATCTAACTTTTCATTTAACTAAATGACTATATTTGTAAATTAGTTAAATTTCATCATGCATTTCATCGATTAAACGTGAAAACTGATGTCGTTTAAGTGCCTTCTACAACCACGCTAAGTGTATTTCGTTCTTAAACAGCAATACGATAAAGCCCCTTTTGGAAAACCTTTTATTTTCCCAATAATAACATTTACCTTCCACCAAACATTAATCACGTTAACCACTACGTCAACGTCAAAAGCGTTTTTCACGGTAAAATTAAATAAATGAATTCTGAAGGTGAGGTGTTTACAACAATTAATCTAGGTAAGATTGGTAAATTCTAAAGTGATCGCAAGAATAAACTAGCTACCACAAATATTGAATTTGCACGATTATTAGTCTGGCAGTCAACGTTACCTCTCACCAAACATTGATCACGTTGACCACTACGTCAACGTCAAAAGCGTTTTTCACGGTAAAATTAAATAAATGAATTCTGAAGGTGAGGTGTTCACAACAATTAATCTAGGTAAGATTGGTAAATTCTAAAGTGATCGCAAGAATAAGCTAGCTACCACAAATACTGAATTTGCACGATTATTAGTCTAGCATTCAACATGCTAAAGAAAAAGGAAAAAGCTTTTTTAATTAGCTTTAGGCCGAGATAAGTCCAGATCCGTCTTTCGTCTACCATTTCACGTTTCTGGCGTCGCTGCGATGCGAATCCAGGCTAAGCGCGTACGAGAGGAGCGGATTCGCGTCGAGCGTGGGACGCCATGCATATAATATCGCGACAAGAAAGCCATACCTCTTGCCGTACAATTAAGCCTGGCCATAAAATAAACGTTTCGCACGGGCTCCGTTTCCCTGCCCGCAGCCACGACAGGACAACTCGTCCGTTGCTACCTGCATATCCTATCGGGGATAATTGCTCTATTATGCTCGCGCGTACATAAACTTGAGCGAATAATCGCACCGGGACCGCGCGCGTCGAACGTAGGCGCGACCGGTGTGCGACGCGTATCTACATTACATATTTACTTTGCGAACGGTCCTCGCGATACCCACTCTGCTCCCTTGTTGCAGCTACAATCGAACCTACAACTCTTTCCCTCTTTCTTAATTGTGAGTGGTCGCGGCGGGAAACGTTTCCACGTGATGCTTAACCAAAGGAAAGTGGGGGCACGTGCCCCCGGGCGCTATTGGTGAGGGGGCGCCAAATGGCGTACAGTGGTTTTGAAATGCCAACAAAGTCGAATTTTATAAGTATAGCGCTTTACTTCTGAATAAAAAACTATTAGTAAAATCAAATTATATGTCCAACAAAAGCCTTAAAACTTTTTCATTCATAAAGAATAATGGATAATTGCATGCTCAAAAACATAGAACAGAGAATCGCTATCACGTTTGCACGACTAATTACAAACGATTGAGGTGAATAGAGGAAAACCAACTCGTCGAAGCGAAAATGAAATTATCTGTATTATAGGGGAGCGCCCCCCCCCCTCCCCAATATGATAGGGGGCGCTCAAAAATTCATTGAAATGTCCCCAGGCGCCAAATTTCCTCGCTACGCCTCTGTGCTTAACGTAATGCCACGTATCCACGTGATGCTTAAAGTAATGCCACGTTGTCACTTGTGCGAGGCAAAACTTAAGCAGGGTTACTATTATGAAGATCAACTACCACTAATTTTCTAGATAAAATTTTGAAAATACGTAGTCTTATATAGTTTTTGACGGTGAATTGAACGATGCAAAATTGAATTTGAAAAAGGAATTTTGAATATAATTTTGAAAAAGAATAATTGTATCATAAAATTCATACACTTATTTGTTGGATTGCTTTCAAAGAATACGTACAAAAAATTTGATTCGAGTAACGTCTATTTTTGACGTAAGACCTTGGGTTTACATGAGCAACGTGTAGTGCAGAACGTAATGCTGCATTCCCACCAATGTGAGGTAAAGGAACACGTATCCACTTGTGCAGAGTGAAATATAATGCCACGTTCTTATGTGCATAACGCACGCAGTAAAACGTAATGCCACTGTTCTCACGTACGTAATATAAAACATAATGCTGCATTCCCACGTGCGTAACGAATGACGTGAAAAGTAATGCCACATTTTCGCGTGATTAATGGGTTATTTCAGCGTAGAAAAAGAATAGATGCATTTTCTTATTTTTGTGTTTTTATTTAAGTATACCTGAGATCTCTATTTACAAGGTAAATTTTTACGGGATTAACTTTTACATGTTTTGTTTTATAAATACGTTTCATTTACTTTATTTACAGTTATTTGTTGAAACACACTCTACTTACCTTAAGATGGCTGCAATTAATTCGCAGAAAATGTCGTCGATTTTGTTTTTTGTAAAAATATTAAAAATTCATGTTTTTTTTTTTTTTAAATACTCCATCTAATTCATTTGTGTTAATTCTTCTAAATCATACAGTATGTATACGCATTGATAGCAAGTTACCTGATTGATTGCATATGAACAGAATAAATTTTCTAGTTTGCATAATACAAAAAATATATTCGCTACGTCACACGATTCTTTCTCTATATAACATTTCTCTTTACTTCCGTGGAACGCATATATCGCGGGAAAAGAGACCCAGATGTATTGAATTTTACAAATATTTTGTGTCCGGAAAAAGGGGAAACTCGATAAATTCCGAAAGTTATGAATTTATTTTGAAATTTTTCACGAAACCGTATTTTTTTCTCCCATTGACAGCGTGACTCGATGAAAAATTGTTCCACCAATATCAATATTGCCATTCGATTCTCGATATAACATTGTTCCTAACTGAACAATATATTATTTGTATACCACAACAATTACTCATATAATTATATCTTTATTTCATACGCGCCAGACATTTAATACATTTGACACTAGGTTTATGGGTATTTCTTATCGGATTTCTATTACTGCAGTAATGTTTTAATAAGCGAAGTCGGTTTACTAAAATTAATTAGGAGACTTGAACAAAAAACGAATTTGAATATATACTTGTTTTTTATATGGACAGAAGTCAGCATAAATCGTTGGCAAAAAATATTAACGGCTTCTGAAAAACCTTGGGAAATTTGCAATGGGTAAAAATGACTGTGTTTCGTAAAACTAGTGTTAATAAATTTCATAGCTGTAACGATCAATTCCAATATAATTTAATGTAAACAAAAAATTATACAAAGTTTGTTAAAAATAATGTTTCTGTTCTTAAAAGTATTGTACAAAACGAATCTCTGGAGTCTAATTTCGTTTAGTTTCTTAATATTGTTTTTGAATAAAAAGAAGGCTGTGCACTTCTATAAAAATCAAACAACAACAAAATTGAGAAGTTAGACGAATAAGAAATTCTCGCTCGCTGGCATTAATGCGTGGAAGGACTTCATGTCACAGAAACGATAACTATGTTTGCAACAGATTAAGTGGCGCATTTTCGAAACCTTTGCCAAATCAGCAAAAGGATGTGTAGAATCGATAAACACCCGCGTATTTGATATAATGCATGACATATCAGTCGTAAAATCACCTCAGTATTCAGTTCACGGTTCAACGCGTTAAACCGGCGGCGACGTATCGAAAATTTAATTTTATTATGATAAACACGTGCAAGCGAAAAACGAAATGTATAATGGCATAAACAGTGTTGGTATTATGCACGTAAATATCAAATAACACCTCGTTATCATACGAATATTTGAGAATTATTGTGATAACGTTACCTTTATTAATTCCGAGTAAGTAAATAATCTTAGCTGCTTCAATTTTGTCTCGTATTTTAAGTTAAGCCATCGATACCCTTTTCTTTAAATTCATTTGGTTTAATTTTATCAAACGATTGAATTATAATGTTGAAAAGGTGAGCTCACAAAATCATTGAATCGAATGTCTAAAGGTTCTCTCTGACCTTTTTTGTTTGCTTTCTTAACTTTTCTATATTTTAAAAAACATATATGTTACTTATTGACAAGCCCTAAAAATTTCAAATTTTTATCTTAATTATTTCCTTACGTATCAGCTCAGTAAATATGAACTATTTTCTATTTTAATATATTTTTGTTATATTTCGTTTAAACTTGTTTATTATTTTTTGTGAAAGTTTCATAAACAAACATTCTTTTTCAGGTAATTAAAAATTGTAGTATATCAAAATTCTTCTTTCAATAACAATTTATAAAAATATAATGAATAATTTGAAGAAAAAGAAAATCTATCCATGATTCGCAAATGTAGATAAACCTAGTCAAAATATTAGATGTACTCTTTTCTGATTGTCCCGAAACAACGATTTTTAGCCCCGTAGAAATTTTAACGATCGTTCTCGAGTCTTGAACGAGGTAAAAGATTGATGGCACGAATGGGATAAAGAGTAACCCGCGATTCAACGGCTCTCAACGTCAAATGATTTGAAGATTCATCGTAATCGACGTGCAAGCGATTTAGCGATGCATGCAGGTCGACAAGCAATTCAGGAATTCTGCCTACTCATTGGGACCACTGTACGGATTGAGGATAGGTGCAGATGTAATTGGATTTTCGACCGAGATCGATGGCTCACATTCGCGACGGCCTAATTAGGTTTCACGAATACCCGTCGAAAATCACGCGGCTGATATTCTGTCTGCCGTTGGCCATCTCCATTATTTCGGAGATGTCACGGCTCGCGGAACTATTGCATGACATAGCGATTTATGTATATAGAATGCGCGTGCCGTGGAAACTTGAAATTATTGCGGTCAATTAGTTTGTATTCTGCTGGGAAATTTGCGAAAATTATTGGGAAAAATTTCACAGAACGCTAGAGAGGCAAAATTCTATTTTAATCATGTCCGTATTGATAACGGAATCAAACCTGGATACTTTTCAAATGTTATTTTATAATACTTCAAAAATAGATTAAAAATACGTCACATGCTAAATACGTACCAAGTAGATTTTAATGAAAATGTATTTTAATATTATTCATGTTAATAATAGAACCAGACATAGGTATTTTGCAAATTATATAATTAATATAATTTGTGAAATTAACAAAAAAAAAAAAAAAAATGCGAAAAGTGGGTAAAAGTATAGAAGCAATAAGTATTTATACGATTCTTATGACGAACCATTTCCAGTAGAGTTTGCAACGTAAACACATTAGTTTATTGCTCCGTACGAATTAGAAAACATCATATTTCCAGTAAAGTACTTTTAAACAGTTGTGCGAATATTTATTGCTTTAACATTTCTATCGATTAATTGTTTTTTTCTTGTTAATTTCGCAACTTACATAAATAGCTATATTTTTTTTGTTGTAATCTATATATTCTAGAGATTTCCGATAATATGTAGAATGTCATTATTTGTAAAGAATAAGTTAATGAATTACAATTTCACACAGTTTTTTTGGAAATTGATCGGTGTACGAATACTTTCTAAACCCACTGTATATAAGTTACTACATTGGTGGCAAAAGGCTGACTCAACTAATATTTGGAAACGTTACTGCGAGTATGTGGCCAGTGAGTTATACCAGAATGCCAACGGGTGGAGGTTAAAGGAGGTTACGAACCACAGTTTTAGAGTGTCCAACTGTATATAAAACCGCTAAAATTCACACAGGGGTGCTTACTCGCGCTCTCTTCCCCAGACATTTTATAGCCCGCAGAAAATTATGCCGAAACCTGTAACTTGTTTCCTGTGGCAAGCAATCAGCATAACTGGCGGGTAAGCGTAGTGGGGGAGATTGGAGGAGCGTTGTGCTTGCCGCTCGTCTAATTGCAAATGCGAACTTCTATGGGAGAGCACTCGCGGAATTTCGGAAACGGACGGCGGTACTAATTCCGCGGAAATGTATAGCTGGTAAATTGTCGAGATGATAAATACGGGACAGTTAACGCGGTATTTTCAAGCGCCCCGTTGACCAACGATAATATATCCTGCATTTACGCACGAATAACAGTTGCCCCCTGGATAGAATGCTCCTGGATTCCTTTTGATATCCACCATTTCGAATCGTGATTACCTTAATTCAGTTTATTGGTTGTTGATTAAACACGCGTATCAGGTTGAATCATTTAAGCGAGGAAAGCCACTTTGGACGCGTGAAAATGGTACACTACGTATCAAAATTATACGAATACGTACGTGGATTGCTGAGGTTCTAATGTCTTGAAACAGTTCTTCATAAAAATCAATTATATTAGATTGTCCCAAAAGCTTCTTTCGTAATTTGCACTCAATTATTTTGTGTGGCAGTGTTTATTAAATAGACAACCTAATTTCTTATATATTGATGTTGCAACAGTAACGAAGCAAAATGAATCGTACACAATTCAATAATGTAACATTAGACATAAGATATTGTGTATGTATTACTTATTAATAAAACGAAAGAAACTTTTGGGACAACCTAATACTACGACATTCAACGCGCCTGTTATATTTGTACATGGAAAGGATTAACGTTATAATAGCTAAAAATCGATTTTTATACCGTCTCAAAAATATGTAAACACTTATAACAAGAATTTTATTAAATTTCATATCAACTTCATTTCATTGCTGGAATCTTACCTTGTTCATACTCAGACACTATATCTCTAAATGCTATTCTACAAACTTCTCTCGTACTTAAAGAAGTTATTTTCATTTTACAGCTTGTAACGGCCAGTACGTTCTATGCGAATCAAATACAAATTCATTTGTCATTCATTCATTCATTCATTCATTCATTCAACAAATTCATTCATCTGTTTCAATGTCATTTACAATAACTCTGACATAAAATAGGCTTAAATCTTGTTCCTAATATATTCATCGCATAAGTTTAGTATCATTTTATGAAAATTTACAATCTTAAATCATATATTAATAATGTATTAAGTCATCTGATAAGTTCGTGCTGAAGACTGTGTCAATATTTAATAAAACAAACTACAGAAATTTCGTAGCGACGGTATAATGATTATGTCAGAAAAGTGAGAAAATATTGTAAAACGAGAGAGATTACCTCATGTTATAATTTCTTAGATATTCAAATCAATATTCCTTTAAAATATTTCACATATTAATTTGAGTAGAAGAAGAGTAAGGTGGCATGAACTTGTGGGACGACTTAATATATTTACTTACTCTTATGGAATACCGAATTCACTGGAGACTGCGATACAAGATGATATACATATAACACTTGCACATAAAGTAATTTTAATGACTTCAAAAAGTTGCACAAACTGAAACAACGTAACAAACGCACGAACTTTTGGTTCGCCCTTATAATTGTATCGCTAATAATATTTACACCGGTTAATCGAGACCGCGTATAATCGAACTCGGATTAATCGAGGTCAGACTGTACTTGATTCTAACACTTTTTAGAGGATTTAAATGTGCACATATGTGCAACATTTGGTAATCTTTTTTTATCACATAAAATGTCTAATCTAATATCATCGTAGAATGCTGATAAGAAGTGCCTGCATTCGTTTTCTTGAAATTAATTTCGATAGATTTATTTCGGATCACTTTGACTTCCTAGTCCCCTCAATGGCAACCTTGGACGTTTTTTCGGTCCATCGATTCCTTTTTCTAAACCTTCCAGGCGGTGATTCGTACCATCATGATTCATTGGATGGGTCTTGCTCGTTGAATTGGACTGTTTCGGAGTGAACGTCACCGAGGTAGAATAAAATGGACGCGTATCTGCTCGGTGACACTCGACCAGAAATGGCGTGCGAGTACTGTTAACATATTTTTAACACGTCCGTTTTACCCTTACCCTTCGGTTCTCCAGCTAACCACACAACCTTGACAGCTTTACCGCGCGCTGCGAACGAATGTCACGAGAAGATAGCCGCGACGTTACGAATGTTCGGGGCGTCACGCTGTTTTGTATTTAAATTCCACGGGTATTTTCACGCCCACTTGTCTTTCGGTAGTGCCACTTTACCCTTTTACGTTCTTATAACAAAAAAAAAGAAAAAAGAAAAAACGGACTATTGTAACATCACCGTCGTTTGCATACGCCGTTACTCATTTTCTCCTCTTTTTCCTCCCCCATTTAAAAACAAGCTTTCACGTTGAATATCAAAATGTTACGATTTCTTCGAAATCGACTTTTGCGGGAATGAGAAATGATCGAAAGACATGATCGAATTGGGGATGTAAACGATGATTGACGGGATGTCTCGAAGACTAAGAAATAGTTCCTTTTAGTTGCGCATGCCTGTAAAATGTGGATTACGATTCGAATCGAAAATATACATAAATCTAATATAAGGTCGTACCAAATTTTGAATATATAATAATATTAAATATAAAATAGTATGAAAATTTGAAGTGAGAAATTTAATTCGAACGATATAGTAAAACATGGAGAAATATATTTAGAATTTTCTCAGAGTTTTAGTTTCTTTTTTATATTGTATTTGTATGTTCGTAGGTTATAAAAATTGTTTAATGTAGTATAACAAAATCTTGGAAAGTAATAAATTTTAAACTAGAAAATTTAATCGACCTTTATCTACGTTTTCTGATAAAGAGACAATTTTATTGTCTTAGCTCTTTCATGTATTAAATTAACATTCGTCTAAGCGCAATGATACTTTAAGAATTAGAAGAGATTGGTACAATAAACAACCCTTTCACAATAAAAACAATATTACTCTATTCTTAAAAATTTCCTTCATGTTCCATTTAACTTAAATTTATAATTGTTAAATCACGCAAAATATAATTTATCGAGACCCAATATCCTGCGATGATTTTCAAATTGGCATTTAATTGAAACAATGTCGCGCGTTTAATTTTCTATTGTTCCAAAAAAGTGTATACTTGGAACATTTGAGTTGCAGCTTGCGCTTCTTGCTCGAGTCTTACAATAGCGATAGCTTCCCTGAAAGTTTACCGTGAATCTGTAACGAACCGCGGAGCATTATAATGCGGAGCAATCATTAGGCTGCGACGCAGCTCTCTGGCGTCGGGAGGTGAATAATAACGATAAGAGAGGTATGCGATAACTCGCGAGTAATGAAGCCAGCTGCCAACGGATTAAACGATTTAACATAGCGGACTACGGTAATGGTAACGCGAACGAGGAAGAATTTTTTTAGTATAATGAAGGAAACGTTATCCATCCAAAGAAATGAATAATAATATGTACGGGTAACTTGACGCCTGATGGACGTCGTAAGCTGGATGAGCGAGAGGTAACTTCAGCGCATCTAGCTCGCGCACTATCAAACGCCTATTACACAATTGACGGCGATAGTACATACTTCTGTCACATTGAGGCAAGTTTCGTGCTTCATATTATGCAGTAGAATAAGAATTAAACATTTATCTTTAAGACTTAATATTTGCTCTTAATATTTTACCTTTCGAAGTAAGGTTCCTGTTGGAATCTATTCTTAAAAATAGTGTTCGGTTCCATTATACATATTTTTAATAGCAATGACCATGGAAGCAAATGAAACAAATTAAACACTAACAAGGGAACATATCCAACTGTCCGTCTCCAATTTGGTTGAAACTTGGTGGGTACGTTAAGCAGGTGAAAATAAGGGATACGTATTTTTTTATAGCTGCCCAATCGCAAGTTTAGGGGTTCAAATCACCCCTTGGAGTTTCAGTTGAAAAATGCTATCTCGAAAACTACGATAGATATAAGAAATCTTCTTAGGGAAAAGTTTCATGGTTTCGTGAGGTAAAACACAAAGTGGTCACAGATTTTGTAAAATGTAATTTGTTTATAACAAAAAAATTTTTTGTTACATTATTTTAAGAGATACAAAAATTTATATAACGAGAATAATGAACGGAAATTGCTTTCCGAATCCATTGATATATAATACGATACATTTGTCTCCTACTTTTTCAACTCCTAAACTTGCGATTGGACAGCTATAAAAAAAATACGTATCTCTTATTTTCACTTACTTAACACTTTATTTACGGGAGCCTATTTTTAGGCTTTTAAAATTGCAGTATTTAGCTATTCGAATTTATTTAGTGTGTTGATGGTTGTCTACTTACAATGTTCAGTGTTTGGAAACAGACTTGGCTTTCAATGTAACAGTATGGAGGCATTATTGTCAGCCTAGATTGGCATACGATACTGTAGAAAATTCTTTTTTGAATTAAAGTCTGTTTCTAAATAGCCCGGTAGATAAAATGTTAATGTACCCACCAAGTTTCTTCAAAATCGACGACGGACAGTTGGATATGTTCCCTTGTAAGTAAACTGAACTTCCATAGAAGAACGTTTGAGTGTAACGGAAACGTTATCCGTTCAACGAAATGAAAAATAATTTGGACGAATGACCTCGCTCTTCCATTCTTTCCCTCGTCGTGCCTCTGGTCTCAGTTTCGATGCTTCACGGGTCCAGCATTATATACATACGTCCTTTTTGTTCTTTTTCCCTCTACTTAATAAACGTATCTACCTATCCACTCGTTCATTCTTCTCGTGAGCTGAGAACCCGAGACCAAAGCCGACTCAGACACATAAATAGTCCCTCCACCTTTCTTCCCTCTTCTCTCTTTCACCTTTCCTCGTCCACGACTGCTCCGCTAGCTCGTCCCTCGTCGACGTGTAACTTCTCACCTCGTATCATTCATACCTCCCACCCGTGGCTCGTTTCTCTCGTTCCTGGCTATCGCTATAAACGCGGGCTCTTTTATCCACGACTCGTCGCTGGCAACCCCATTTCAGGGGATGATAACATCGTGTACGAGTTTAACCGCTTGCACCGTGATCGGAAATAAATAATTTATCGACGATACTTTATTCCACCTTTTCCGGAAACGTGTTTATACCATATTAGTGACGTTTGAAAATCGTAATAAATAGTTAATCGTTATTAGACTGCGATATGGAAAACGTACATAAAATATATATATATATAATGTATATTGAACATATTCTACAATTAATGTAATAATTGCATAAGTGCACATACTTTTGGTTATGTTTGTCATGTATTTATTATATTAGTTTGTATCATAAATGCATGAAAAATACAATGAAAATCGTAATAAATAGTTAATCATTATTAGACTTCGGAGTCCATGCATTTATGGGGTACAGTGATATGGAAAAGGTACATAAAATGTACATAATGTATGTTGAATATATTCTACAATTAATGTACTAATTGCATAAGTACACATACTTTTGGTTATGTTTGTCATGTATTTATTATATTAGTTTATATGATAAATGCATAAAACCCACGGTATAATAAGAAATAAGAAATTAAATTCTATCATTAGTTACAGTCAGTCCCATAAGTATTTGTATTCCCTGTGTCAATTGAAGAAGTTTTTCTAAATGAACACATTTGCGACCGCTGACAAATTCTATTCCTGGTTATGAAAAAATTATGAAAATCTTTTTATTTTATACACTACATATTTACAACATTCATATTTTAAAACATATTTTGTCATTTTTATCTTTGCCGTAACGATACAAACTTGCGGTGTCAACTTCGTAATTTTATTATTTTCGTTAGTAGATTCGTTAGTAGTTTCGTTAAATGATAAGTTTAATGTTTCCAATGAATACGTACATAAATAAAATTGTCACATGTATGTATTTATTAACGATTATATTCAGAGTTTTGTACATTGATCCACTGTAATGAAGATTAGGTTGAAGATTTAAAAGGTTACATACAACCCTCAATCAACCTCTCAATGTCTTGGTTTCAGGTAGATTTCAGGTAGATTTCAGGTAGAGCCTGGTAGGTAGAAATATAACAGCACCTTTAAAAAAATTAACTTGTTTTACGGAAAATGGATAGTATTTCGTTTGTAGTTGATCGTAGTAACAATAGTTTCGTTTGTAGTTTCATCAATGAATAAATAAAAAAAATAGAAAATATGACCCGCACCCGAGATTAAGATATCTCAAATCCTCTTGTTCCACGTGATTCAGCATCGTTTGTAGTTGATTGTAGTGATTTTCCTTTCGTTTGTAGTTAAATAGTTTAAAATGTCAGGCGATTGTTTATACGCATTGTCCAAGTTAGTCAATTTTTAAGATTTTTAAAAAACAATTGCTTATAACTTTTAAACTATTCAACTACAAACAAAACGTTAGTCGCTACAATCAACTACAATTGATTCTGAATCAGATGTAAAAAGCGGATTTTAAAAATCTTAGCGGAGGCACCTTTTAGGCGTATCAACAATTCCTCATAACTTTTGAACTGTTCGACTACAAACGAAACGGAAATCACTACAATCAAGTACACACCTACATCTATACACTCCTCAAGACAAACTTTACCAAGCGGTCTTAGCAACACGTCCACTGTCACTACCAAAACGATACGCTTTCCCTTTCTTTCTCTCTGGTTCTCTCTGTTCCATCTTCTCCCATCTTGGACCGTCATGGTGATATGCATGAGTTGCCCATCCGCAGTTTTAGCGTTAACGGAGCATTTCAGGGACATCTTGTCGCGCTCTGTGTGCGCGCTCGGATGGAGGTGTCTAATTAGGCCGAGTGTCGTTAAGAAAAAACCTGGAATTAGATTCGAGCTCTTGATACCCGGGTAACCTGGTACTCTGGTACTCGGTTAACCGGATATAGTATCTGGTTACCCGAGTTGGACCCGGGTGCACGGGGTAACATGGTTACGGTTGCTCGAATATACGAACGACACGGTTAACCGATGAAATTAACTAGTGCATAAGGCGAATTGCAATGAATATTATCGTACACGTTCGTTGTCACACGGGTTTTACATGATTAGGGGTGTTCTCGACGTTCGTTCGAATTGTACCGTGAAAAGTAAAAAATGAAATCTATTGGGACGGTAGAAAATTTGTGCAGGACGTTTCGTTTGAAACGAAATGGTTAAATATCTCGTAAATGGATAAAACTGTCAAAAAATATATTTTTGTAAACGTTGTTTGGCACAAAGAGGCAAAATGTGTGGAGTACGTAATTTTGTTGTAAGTGGAGTGATGGTGGAGGGATTTAAAGTATAAGTTAAATTCTTTTAGTGGATATATTAATATATATTTATATAATGTATATTGTAATTATATATTTATGTTTATATGTTCATATATTAATCCTTTGCACTCGAGGCCATTTTTGGGGGGAATTACTGCTTTACATCATATAATTTGCTCCTTTGTATTAAATAACTTATACAAAAACTTTTTTGAAAACTGAAAACTTCAGCCCCTCATGAGATACTTAACCACCTCCTTTTAAACGAAACACCCTGTATAACAGCTTTTAAGCCAGGTCACCGAACCAAACAACACAAACCCACTTAATTGCATTTTCTTCTCCTATCATTAATAAAAATCTCATAATTTTAAACTAAAGAATATAAAACCAAGCTTTGGCTCAAATTGATACCTTCTCACAATCCATTTAATTAAATCTAAACCTGTCATTCATCGTCGCTAACTCGTATCTTTCCTTTTTGTTTCAGGTAAGTCACGAAAGCTAAACGTACGTCTACGAGCAGTTACCAGCGTAGTCTCCCGTCGCAGGTATTTACCATAAGTCATCGTCGACAGAGAAGTATCGGGTTATCACAGCCGTCCAAGAATCCCAGATTATGACGTCGCGAGGCCAATAAATCTGGCGTTCCAGGCGCGAAGGTATTCGGTATCGTTGGCTGCCGGAAATTCCGACGCAATAATGTAGTCGATTCGATGCCTCGTTTGCAGCGAACACGGCAAGATTAATGAACTTCCGCTGGCGCGAATGGGAAAGTTTATTAATTTCGAGAACTTGGATCTGTACACCGTGGCCAGTATCGTATTCGAATTCGCGCCAAGTTCAAATGACACCGCGTTCGTGGTTGATCTGAATATACAACAACCGCAATATCGCGCCGGGTTTTAAAGGCTTTGGGGGCCGGGGGTTGGGAGTAATGGCGCAGGGCAAAGTTCAGGAAGGTCTCAGTGGAAGCTGAGACAACGCGGAACTCTCGGAAGTAGTGAGAGGGTGGGGGCAAATGACACAAGGAGATTTGAAGTTGCGAAAAAATTTACATATCCGGTGAAACTTTGCGTAGATTAGGACGGGCGTATTACGCGTTGGCAGAGTTGTTAACTTCCGATGAAGGTTTTATACCCTTTTTAAATATACGCTAGACGGAGCGGATGATTGTGTAACATTTCTAGATTTCAACTGGAAATACCATATTAGCTTTGAAACGCAGACGTAGATTGTCTTGTGAACCCTGATTAGTTTGTCTATACATACTTAACCGTTTGAGTCTCAGGAGGTATTGAAAAAACACTGTCGAAGAATCCCAAACAGCGCAACCGCGTTTTCTTTAAATGAGTACTGGGCTCAATATAGCCCAGTTCTCAACATAGAATTTGAACAGCGCGATCACGCTGCTTGGGACTCACACGGTTAATAGTCTAAGGGCTGACTACGAAAATCACGAATGATAAGGTGCAGTGCAAATTTGTATCTAAAAACACTCCATACTAGATGACAAAGCCTATAACGCTGCAGCCAGAAGTCGCTTCCGGGGCTGGAAGCGTGGGCGGGCGTTCATACACGTTAATTTTTAATCAAAATAAAATCTTTGACTGTAGCCGTGAAATTTGGTGTAGTTGCAGTTTTTAACTGTAGAAATCGCATAAAATTATTCCCAGAAGTCTAGGTCGGGGTTTAAACGTTGCCAGAAGTCGATAAAGTTCTACAAAAATTGTTTAAATTTTAATGACAAGGTGCAGTTCTGGCGAATACGTTTTCATATTATCCTTTATCCTTTATTTATTAATGAAATGATAGTGGAATAATTACTTATTTCTATTCTGAAGGACAGTAAATATATTTCTATGGGCGGAGTGAAGAATGATGACCCAAAGAAGTCCCTCTTTTTGAACGTTTACACTAGGACGTGTCCTTAAATCTTCCTA
Organism: Hylaeus anthracinus; assembly: GCF_026225885.1. Classification (NCBI taxonomy): domain Eukaryota; kingdom Metazoa; phylum Arthropoda; class Insecta; order Hymenoptera; family Colletidae; genus Hylaeus; species Hylaeus anthracinus. The sequence continues at coordinate 3,266,772 of NW_026533254.1, forward strand.
GATTCCAACGCTGTGCGGTGTAACTTAATCTGGAACGAGCTTAAATAGGCGTGTAATCCAACACCAGGGTAACGCGAAATCCGCTGGATAACGAGTTCATTGTCGTTGTCAGGAGTGTAAATCTCAGAAATAAGAAGAAGGTGACGCTGTAGCCCGCAGTATCTCGTGAAACACGTGGGTGATCCTTGGGAGGCGCCTACGTGATTCCGTTAGGGTCCTGGCGTCCTCCCGAGCGGCGGAAGAGAAAAATATACGAGTCGAAAAACGCAAGGACGCATCCGTGGGGTTGTTAAGAACGGGCAACAGTCCAAAAGCTTCTTCGTGTCTGGAAAATTACCTGGCCAGTATGACAGCTTTAGGGCTTTATTGTACTATTTTTCTTCCTTCTTCGCGTGGTGGGAGCAGTTAAATAACAGGAGCGTTTCTTTTAAGGTTGGCGACCGCGAGGCTGGAGTTCAATGACACGTTGAATGAATTTCAGTCTCAGTAAGGGGTAAAGTAATGACGAGTATGGCTAGCAACTTTTCTCTTTTTTCAAATAATTCTTCAGTCGCGAGTGAAGCAATTATATTGATGATATTATTCGCGATAATATTGAAGCAATTTTGTATTTTTATTTTGAATGAGGAATATAAAGCTCAAGATTCATTCATGAATACCAAGTAATTTTTTTTCCAAATTATTCTTTACTCGCGAATGAACTTATACGAGAATAGTTATTTATTTTTATTTTGAATAAGAAATGATGAATAATGAATGTAAATCCCAAGATTCATTTATGAATAAAATGATATTGGAAAAAATTATTTATTTTTATTCTGAAGGAGAACGAATACATTCTGAACGAGAAGTAAAGAGTGATAAATACAAAGTTTAATGTTCATTTATTAGTAACAAGTATTCTTCCTTTTTTCCTAATTATTCGTTATTCATGAATTAATGATACTGGAGTAATTATTTATTCTTATTCTAGAAGAGAATTAATGAGTACAGAATGATGAATATTATATCCCGAGATTTATTCATAAATAACTACTCCCTTCTTTTTTCAAATTGTTCTTTATTTATGAATGGAATAATATTGACTTAATTATTTATTTCTATTTTAAATAAGAATTATTGTGAATACTAATCAATCAATGTATTTAACATTTTTGCAATCTTTCATGCATTCTTTGTAATCTTATAAAATATATAGAAGCTTTTATTCATTTCTTATGAACTTGTGATATGCGTGAATTTCGATATTTTTAAAATTCTGTTTATTTATTATAATAAATAGATCTATATAATACGTAATTGTTATTACAAAGTCTATACAAAATACATACTTTTAAATATCTTTTGAATTACAAAAAAGCACACCACAGATACCATAATATCATAAAAGCTACAAGTTCATATAATAAACGCATAAAAAAAATTCCAAGATCCGTACAATTTTTACGCCCACAACAAAAGCATGATGAGATTGTAAAAGTTCGTTTCTCATAAAAAGAATACCACCTTTATTCCTTACACTTATTCGAGAACGACTTATCGGAATAAATTTTTCCTTAGAACGGTCTTCGCTAATATCGATTCCTTGCCCCGTGATTAATTAATTCAAAGAGGGATTAAATTAACTTAACCAGTCTCCGTCGATTTCCATATTTAAAAAGAAGTATTATTCCACCGTTCATCAGGAATTCATATCGCATAAGTTAATGGCTAGCAAGCATTACTGTCATGAAAATGTAATTCATGGGAGAAAAGACTTGGAGGCGGATCTTCATGGCTCTGCTCGGTATCTAATCTTCGAGCAAAAAGCGCGGGTGTAGGATGCTACTGAAGGATTACTGTCCCTCAGAGAAAATAGAGGAACACGTCGCACTGGGACGTGTGTAAACGATTGTAATGCAACGTGTAATGCAACCCCTAAAGCAGGATCTACATCGAAAGCGTGGCTCCAACAGACCTTTGGATATCTCTACCCTGCTTTCAATGTAAACCCAGCTTTAGGCGTTGCATTACACTCGTCTGTGCCCGCTCTAATAGAATCCATAGACGCAACTGCGTCGCACACGATAATTTGTTCACTTTCCGTTTATACCAGTGTTTGAACGATAATTGTAAGTGAGATGGCTTGTTGTACAACCTGTTGTATCACGTGGCGCGTTGAATGGCACTAGAGGACTGCCGTACGACTGTCGCGACCGGGACAGAGCACTAGCCACTTGAACACTTTTTCTGTATTCGAATATTGGTTAACTCGACTGATCTAGATTCAAGTATTAAATTCTAGAGTACGAGAGCTACTGTGTACATTTTGTAATTTCCTGTGAATTATTTATTCGAAGTTTATGAGTGGTATAGAAGCATGTTTACATGACATATGTTCCTCGTTTTTAATTTAGATTGAAATTTAGTGAATGCATAATTTATAAATTACATTTTTGTACAATTCTCCTGGTGTAAATAGTCATTTTTAAACTACTTTCTATCGTATATTTCTTTTTCACTACTTTCTATGATATATTTGTTTTCGCTACTTTCATAGTTAAAAATGGTGACTCATTCAAGTAAGCGCAACAGGTGACATACGTATGTTACCGTCACAGGAACATTACAGTCCTCGGTTGAAAGTTACGCCGCGTGGTGCGCAAACTAGATGCACGGTAAAACTGGCTGCTGCGCATCTATCTTACGCACCATCTGATGCTCATTTTTCAATTGGTGCTAGTGCTTCAATAACCAGTAACTTTTCTCCTATCTTTAAACTATTTTGTAGCCGTAAGTCAGAATAAGACAAGGCTGTGCCTTTTACTATACAATAGAACAAAGTTGTTACGCGTAGGATATCAGAAAGCAGGATTGGATATTTTACAAATTCATATTTTCACAGGTATAGAAAAAGAAGTGAAACTTGAATGGAAGTACCTCTTATCTTTTAAATCGTATAACATGTGTATTACTGTTGATATTTTGTATATTTTTCCATTTGTGCAAATTCTCATAGATTTATCCTTACTTTCACTAGCCATAAATCCATAAACATCCGAGGCTCAATCTTTAGGATACAAAGTAAAGTCTAGATTTAAAGTAATGTTTAGTTTCAAAGTAAAGTCGATGTTATTTTTATTATATAATTTTAGTTTACAATACATCATATAAGTATACAGGATAGTAAAATAAAATGATATAGTAGAAATACAATAATTCTATCAACTCCCTCTTTCAATGCAATTAGACACATTTTTAATCCCAACATCTGTAATAAAAGAAATGAAAAAAATGGGACAATAAGCTCAACTCTTTTTTCTGTTTATTGGAGTAAACACTAGCGACTGAATTCGCTAAATTAATACTTAGAAAAGGTTGTGACGCTACTGTAAAACATTAACCATGGTTTGTCAACGATTTTGATTAAAAAGGACTTTACATGTTAACATTTTTGCACGCGAACGAAAGCTTATTTTATGTAATAAGGACTAAAAATCCTTGTAGGTCAACTGTCTAGGATCGATAGTTTTATCAGGGCCATTCTTTATAGCTTACTCTTAGTGTGCCGGTTCCACTCCCCTCGTCGAACAGTACGTGGGAGGTTCGACCCAGGTGCGAGATATTTCGTGACAATTCCTCGCAATAAAAATGCTCCTTTAGCCTCCTTAAACATGCTTCAATTGTGCGGTCATGGTAGAACCTGGTGCAGCATTTGCATAAACGAGACCCAACATACCTCGGCAAAATTCAGTCCGTTAAAGTAAGATAAACCGAATATCGAATATATAAAAATGTAAATGTTTAAAAGTAAGTGTATCTTACAGGTACATACATGAAAAGATCGTGTAGATTACCTGAAACTTTAATTGCTTTTCGTCTTCACGTTAAACCAATTTTTAAATGTGACGCGAGTTTTTAATACGATCAAGTTTAATATAACCAAAATGAAAACCGTATTAAATATTATACTTTTCATATATATTGTTCTGTTTTCTCGCATTTCACTGCTAATTGTATCTTTGGAATAAAGAATAAGTCAATGAAAATTTTCAAAAATTGCTCAAAATAAAGTTTTCTTTCGAAAGTTAAACGAGGTGATTCTTCATCAATTTTTTTTCTTAAACACTATAAACGATAGCTATTTTAAACTTTGCGTACATGTTTGTACACATTTCAAAGAAACGTGTACTTTTTTGCACAAAGAAATACTGATTCATTTAAGAACTATGCACATATGTAAACCACAAAAGGGTTTTACAGAAAAAGAGCACGTGCTCTTGACGTTTCATATTTTGCCAGTTTAAAATAAAGGAAAAATAACATAGTTGTTCAATGTAAATGTGAACGATGGCCAAAAGTAGAACCAGAGGAAAACTATCGAAATATTTTGAATGTAAACGTTCGGTATTCCACGAATCCCAATTATTTCCTGTTCTTTGGTGGTTCACGATTGCACAGCAAAGCGCATGAACATTCGACGAATAGCGAAGAGCATTGACGAGGTATCCCATAGTATGCTAATTAATACTGATGCGCGCCATTTCCTAAGCAATACATTGGCTATCGGACAGATATCGAAACAAGTTGTCATAAATGTAACATGGAAGTACTTGTGGACGTTCTTGTAATTGACTGATACAATTCGAACATTAAGTATCACTGAGACTTTAATTAGACGATAAATAATCACTTTTGTTACGAACACTGTTGACAATGGCTTCTTCAAACTTCGTATATTTGTTTATACATATTTCAAGAAGATTTCATGAAAAAAACAACTCTAGTTTATTAGAACATACATGTAACGGGTAGAAGTTTGAGAGAAAGATTTATATGCTTCTAATGTTTCTGACATTTCATATTCTGTTAATTTAAAATTATTGTATTAAATTAATGATGATGCAAAGATTATTAGCCATTGTTAATGACGATGATGTAAAATTATTTGGTGTCCACTTTGGTCAAAAAGAATAATCCTGATTTATTTCGATTGACAAATGTCTTCATTCAAAATAATTTTCTTAGTTTAAGAAACTTCTTTTTGCAACACTTACTTATCTATGAGATTAATCACTGGCTAGTAAGGTTCTAACACATTTGGGGGAATTTTTCTATTTAAATTCGTACATATATTAAAGATACATGCATCACCAATAGCTACATAGTATTATAACAACAACAAATAAACTGAAATTCTTATATGTGATCATAATGCAATAGCCAGGGGCTGTATTCCTTGATTGAAATGTATATTCAAGCGACTGCAAGTAACGCATATAGCGACGATACTCGTCAAAGTGCAACTTAAAATGCACCGAGCCTTTCGAGGTGCAACTCGAGATCGGCTTATAACGTTAGTGAATTCCTCCATTGAATTTCCACGACTCGTTCTATCGCGCGATTCACTCGGACGATCTGCATGCATTTGGCAGAGGTTCTTTGGCTCATAGATGAAGGCATGCACAACTCGGTAGCGAGATCGCCAGAACGATTCGTCCAGTGCTACGAATCGACTACGCCCTCGATATCGCATGCTCGTCGTGCTGAGGTATTCGTTACACCTACTGATTGTAATAATACAACGACATACAGAGAGGTAGATTGGCTAGCCGTATGAAGGACATATCGATGCTTCGCGTGGAGTTATAATTGACACAAGAGAAAATTATTTTGTCCATTTCAGACTACAAAAAATTCGTATAAATAAGTTGTAAATTCGTGTTAATTGTAACAAAATTATATAGAATGGTTAGTCGTAGGTGTCATTAAACGACCCCGTTCAATCATTAATTAATCACTAGATTGTCTGACTGTAAATTTACCTGATCAAAATTAGTATTGATTTTGTAATCTTTTCTTTAGATTAAAATATTTGTTTAAAGTGAATATATCAATGTTCCATGGAGTTATAATTAAAACAAAGGGAAGAGTATAGTACGTACACGCGTGATATTTTTGTATGTACATTGTTAACGTAGGCAACGGACGCATCTGGCTGTGGCATGCGCTGTGCGACGAAGGAAGACAAAGCCTGGTCGCCTATTATTTTCGGGAAGGCATTTCAGCAGATTTGCACACGAACCGAAATATAGATTTAAAGCAGAAGAGAATCGTCACGGTTAAATTATTATTTTTGAACATGCTTTGTTACGTATACGAAAAAATATATGTTTTACTATTTCTACTATACCATTTAATCTACTATATATACTTATACAGGGTGTCCCAAAACTCGGGGAGGAGCCGGAAATGGGGGGTAGCTGAGACGATTCTGAACAACAATTTCCTTTGCAAAAATGTCGGATGGGGCTTCGTTAAGGAGATATTAAGCGAAAACCCCGACCAATCAGAGCGCGCGTAGACCGTTCGAGCGGCCGCGGTAGCGAAGGCTATGCGCTGACGGCCGCGCTTGTACGCGAACAAGTGACTCGACGTGCATCGAAGGACATTGACGCTGCCGCCTAGCACGTAGCCTTCGCTACTGCGGCCGCTCGAACGGTCTACGCGCGCTCTAATTGGTCGGGGTTTTCGCTTAATATCTCCTTAATGAAGCCCCATCCGACATTTTTGCAAAGGAAATTGTTGTTCAGAATCGTCTCAACTACCCCCCATTTCCGGCTCCTCCCCGAGTTTTGGGACACCCTGTATAATATATTCTAAAATAAAACAGCATAATAAAACTGACAGGGGTTTTACTTTGAAAGGTGTCCTAATTATTATACCCTTGTGATAAATGCCCAATCCTATTTTTTATCATACACTACACGTGAATGCGTAAGTTTATGTACAATGTAAATTTTTAGGACCTACATCATTATTAGGTTATGCACAATAAGTGGCACTAAATTTATCTCTATGACTTAGGAACACCAGCACCATCGCCTAAGAAATAGGCGCCGCGTGGTGCGTAAGCTAGGTGCGCAGAGGTTAATCCTTTGCACCTCTCGAGTGCGTAGTCGATTCGTAGCACTAGACGAATCGTGCTGGCGATCTCGCTACCGAGTTGTGCATGCCTTCTTCATCCATGAGCCAAAGAACCTCTACCAATTCTTTGCACCTCTCAGTCACCATTAGGTTTCACGCAGCAAATTTACAATACCTAATGTTTCTTTAGGTTTAATTTCTTTGGAGCTCGAAGTGTCGATAAAATGATTGTCGACGAGGTAAAGGTGAGCTTATTCTCAAATCTAGATAGCTTAGAATTCATGGCAATAAAATGCCAAGAAACATCTCGAGTTGGTGGTAGATACCAGAAAAAAAGACCTCGAGTGCAAAGGGTTAACTCTCGCGCATCCAGCTTACGCACCACGTCTACTTCTAACGATGCTGATGTTTCCATGATGTAGAATAAGTAGAAAATAGAACACAGGAGATTCAAGGGAGGGAGGCGAGAGGTACGAACAAAAGAAGTATCCCCATGGAAGTGCACGAACCGTTCTCGTGAACGATGGGTGTGCACGGTACATCGAGGAGTACAGATTACGTATCTCAATCATGGGAAACTACCGGGGCGGGAATCAAAACTGGGGTTTGGCATAACTGTTCTCAGTATAACCGTGCTGCCCCGCGGCTGCGACATGTGAGGTCCACAGCATCGCTCTCCCCGCTGGTTTCAGTCTACCTTCTGCATTCCCTTGCCCTGCCTCACCTTCTTGCTACTTTATTTCACCGCAGAGAACTCTTCCAGAGGTGAAACCCTGGCGTTTCTTAGATTCCTTCTGTTTCGTAAGGAGCACCGTGAATGTAGCACCCCATTACAATAGAAAGTAAGAAATCGATCAATCTTTCACCTTCTATCATTGACGTCAGAGATTTTTAAAAAATTGGAAGATGGTGTAGTCTATTTAAACTATAAAGAAGCCTAGAAGAATCGGTATTTTTTACATTTTTATAAGGAATAAATCTTAACTTATCTTGAGAATCATAATTACAGCGTTAATTTATATTTAGGAAAGGACTGACACCACACTCTCGCTTGGGCAAGGCGTTATAAAATTGATAAAATTATTTTTAAGGTATTGAGCTGTAAAGAAGCCACCCAGTATATCTTCCTATTTTATTGTTTCGAAATCATCATTAAAGCATCGATAAAATTTTAAACCTAACCTAGATCACTACTGTGTATATGTATCTTCTTATTGTATTGTTTCTAGATCATTACTAAACCATCACTAAAATTTCTGATCTAATACATCTAACACAAATCCGATTCAAACCACTGCTGTTCATATCCTTGTATTTTATTATTTCCAAATTTTAGTAAGACCTCACTCTTAAGAAGAATAAGGTAGAAAGATATATACAGATCTATATAATTGATAAAAAAATGTCCTGGTCCTGGAGATACATGTTATTGTTATGTAAGGAAGACTGGGCTTGCATTAATTTCCTTGAAATTAATTTTCAAAGATATTTTTATACAATTTTATTATTCAATACAAGGCAAAGAACGTGAGCCCTCGATAAATTATTCTGCAACTCCTTCATTCGAAGTTACAACCCTAGAATTAAATTATATATTCATTGGCTTATGGGAGGATCTCATCTTCAGAAACATTTTATTCATCTCTGCAACCTTCTTTTCTTCGATTAACCAAATTAAATTTGTATCCATAATCGGCTCAATTTTATTCCAAATACCAAATGCAGTTTCCAACTTCATTCTCAAGAATAAGAACAAATGACGTTCAAACGATGTTCATGAAAATAGTTTATGAAAAAAAGAACAGAGTTTGGAGAGTTAATTTATTTTGATTCTCACGAGTAAATCTAGAATTTATATTCTTCGTTTAAAATAGAATTTACCTAATTCTGTTTATAGTCCTGTATTATGAATCCTGTAGTGAAATGTAAAAGTTTTATAGAAATGTTTAATCTTTAGCGTGGCAAAGTTCGTATCATCCCGCTGGCGATAGCGCAAGTTCATGGTATTCTACTATTCTATTTTATCATGTACATAAATGTCTAAGGAAGTGCATGATACCTACACTTACGTTATACCTCGGCGCAGAGCAACTTCCGTGGACTCGAGAGAGACAAAGTTTGATTAGGAAGTTCCCAGACATAGTCGATTTGCGCGCACAGTTTCGATTGTCTTCTCACTGTACAGTAATTAGTCCAGTAATACTTTTTGCAGTTTGTCTCCATTCGAAGTTCCTCTAATTTTTATGATTTTCAAACTTTTTAATTCAACGTGGTTAAATGTTTTACTTTCAGCCATATGTCAGTACGATAATTTTATAAAGGGTTTTCCAAGGGGGCTTTAAGATTTTATTTGTTAATAAAAGGAAAATGGTATGAAATATACGCGATTTGTTAATTTGCCTTTTATTTGCCTTTTTAAGTAGAAATACACACGATTACAATTAAACGTGAAAGATTATTCTCGTTCAACTATCCAAACCAGGGAACTTCTCAATCATTTTTGTGTTATCTATAATTTTACTCCAATAATTCAGTTTATGTAAATCATAAATTATCATTCATGATGATAATTCATTTCTATAAAACTTTAATTTCGATAACTCGATTTATTTAATTACATACCAGTGACCGTAATATTTTCCCATTCGTAATATATCGTGAAAAGAGTTATAATTAAAACTGGAACATGAAACCCTAACATGGAAACAAAAAAAGATTAAACGTTCCACGTAACCTACGCGAATTCTTTGGCTTTAGGATTTTGTATTTTAATAACAAAATACATCTATCGACGCAGCGTAGGACATATATTAATATAATACGTACAAATATAATATATTCCTATAATATATATGTACATATATTAATTCAGTATGTACAAATATATTACATAAATAAACATTTACAGACTTCGCGTACACGGAAGAGTTAAAGAGATTGAAAATCTAACTAACTAAACTAACTGATCGCGAACCGCCACCTGCTGTACCATACTTAATTATTTTCCGCGACAGGACATTCTCTTTCTCAGAAAACTCATTCACTGCTTCGTGACGCACTAAGACCCAATTATAACGATACATTTTTTTGTTATTACAGTAAAATACGCACAAATTTTTATAACGATAAATGCACAGAAACCATCCCCACTGCGGACCACTAACACCAGCTACGGCTCCTGAATGTTGTCCCTGCTAATCGAAATCTAATTTCATTTGACACTTTACACTTGTGCACTTTACACTTTTGCACTTCACACTTTACACTTTGCACTTTTTATATCTAAAGATCTTATTACAAGTTCGCAGCCATTAGCTCTCGATATTGCTCGCGACGAACGATTGTTCGTCACGAATAATACCGATTACCAGGTCTCACCACGTGGAGGTTGCTGCGACTGGAGACCCGGAGATAGAAGGAATCAAATTTCCTTCGATCTCCCTCTATATAGAGTATACATACGTAGATGAATACTCTACATAGAGTTGACGAGCTTAATACTAAGTACGAAACCGTGGAAATCAAAGAAAACAAAGTCCCTTTAATTTCCAAAGTCTAAGTCTGACTCTGCCAAATAATTATTTGAACTAAGAGGAGTGAAGCTAAATCGCGACACGACGCGACCATGTAACTGGACTTATAGAGTCAGTCCTGTTTCCTCTGGTGGGCCTGATTCGAGAGAAAGACGATCAACGTCTCCGCCAGTACTCTACTCCCTGCATACCTGCTGCCGAGGGCCCAGGTCCCAACCTGACAGTGTACGACGTAGGTAGCACCGCGTCGGGGTGCCCTCCCCTGGCGACACCAGGTATGTCTGACGGTCGTAGAGTCCCGAAACGGAGTTCTACTCTCTGCACAACGTCAGGAGTCCAGGACACGACTTGCATCCGTCTGACGGCTCTTTTGAGCTGCGCTGCGCCGGGAGCCTGGACTTCGCCTGACGCGTACAGAGACTAGAAGATTCCTCGGAGGCGTCGATTGACCCTCTCTCAAATCAGACCCAGTAGAGGACGGCAACCGATCTCGGCCAGTCACACAGTTGGTCACTACACTTGTCACATGAAGTAATAGTGACCGAAGTGGAGAACGGAGTTGCGAATCCAATATGGACTTACGAACAAACAAAACAAGTTGATTAATAATTATTTGCCAGAGGAGACACTCGTACTCGCAACCTTAAAACTAACCAAACCAAACTAAGATACCAAGGGAAACTACAAATAGGAGGGACGCGAGACGCGGACGCGCGACGCCGACGCGCGATCGCGAGATCCATATCGAACGAAGGATCAACGAGTAATGAGCTCTCGCCCCTCGCATACCTGCTAGGACGCGGTCGTGCGTCGTAGATTGTTTGTGCCTGTCGAAGTAGAGAAGGGGAAGAACAACAACCGCGTGACATGTCGTGACATGTCGATTCGAAAGCTCGTTGGATCCATCCACAAAAGAATTTACGAAACATTAATACCAAACCATAATCATATTTCCCATCATTGTTTAAATAATAGGTATTGTTAATAATTAATTTAACTACTGTCAGAAATTAATATTTAGTTGGTGCAATCAGCAGATATTAAAATATTGACAAATTTCTCACGATTAATGTCTCGAATGAATATTTATTCCTAACTGTAATTGTTATTAATATTTAATTGAACACCGAATGATACTGTATGTATCGTAAACGTTTTAATTGTTCCAATCACAAGATATTAAAATATAAAAAAATATCTCACGACAAGCTGTGTAACGGGACATATTGATTCTGTTACTACCCACCCATTTCATCGCCGCACAGCATTTTTCAACATATAACGTGACATGAATTTCGGCTGTTCGAAAATAAAAAGATTTTCAAAACAAAATCCTGAAATCTTTTATTTGCATGTAAAGGTTTATATTTATATGAAAAATATTGCGTCTAGATATATTATACCAGCGCCTAAAAAGAATAAAAAGGCGGTCACATGATATAGTAAATAGTAATAAAAGTATGATAAATTAAAGTACAGTTAAAGTCCAATAAAGTACATTAAATTAAAGTACATGTGCTGCTATCTTTTGACTGCGATGCGTTTGTTTTGACCCTATTATTTTTAATGGCTGGACCAGCCATTACTTTCCGAAATGTCTCGTGCAAAGATGAGCGTGCAAACGACGAGTCAGGCATGCACCGCACACGCGTGGACACGCTCCATATCACCTGCCACCGTTCCTCGTACGGATGTCCGTCGAAAAATATGTCCATTAAGCCTTTTATCGAGGGAATGGTATAAGAACAGTCAAGGCATGGACTTGCTTTCTGCCGTTCTACCAGGACGAATTTAATGCATCCTGCAGCATGCGCGTGTGGTCCATAATCTGTTTCCTGAAGCGACGCCGTTTACCCATATTTTCTAATACAAATTTTATGAGGCATACTTCAATGTTTGTATATTCGTGTTGTTAAGTTTGAATTTGCTACAGAACATAATTTTCCCATTAAAAATTTCCGAAACCAAATTTCTTCCTAAAGAGCAGAGGGTAGCTATTACGAAAAGTCTCGGAAAAATTATTTACAATTTGTTGGAAGAAGTGTGTAGAAAAAATTGGTGAAAAAGGATAAAAGTATCGAAGGTGAAAGAAAGAAAATGTAGCGATTTTCTTTAATAAAATAAATATTCACGTAGATGCAATAATTACTGTAGATTCGACTGAACCCATTTAATGCGCAATGACTTGATTTATAAATGTTGAGATTTCAAATTGAAAACGTATTTTTTACAAAATTAAACAAAACCTGTGTTATTCAGGGATAGTGTAGCTTTCTATTACTGAAAATTTTTTTAGATCGATTCAGTAGTTCCCGAAGATTACCCTTTACATACAAACAAACAAACAAACAAACAAACAAACTTTACCTCTTTGTAGCATTAGTGTAGATTAATACTGTAATTTGACAAACTAAAAATTTTAATAAGAATTAATATTGTCAAAATTCTTACAGACCAATTTCCCTGATAAGGAATAATAAATTATATATTTCAAATGATTACAGTTATTTGTTTTCTAGAAATGCAACTTTAAAGAAAGGTCGACGTACAATTAATACCTCTAAAAAAAATATCTTAATTAATTATCTCAAAAGGGTTTTATGAAATTTCAAATTAGAATACCATGGGGTACAGCATGACTTTGTGGAATGCCACCCTTCGGACCTTAAGTTTACTAAATACCTGCAATGCACCGTAACCGTGAATTCTTGGACAGCTGTGCGCCACGAATGCCAGACCCTGGTCATATAGGACATTCGACTAATTTACTTCGGGAGCCAATTTCCCAGTATACCAGAACAAACACTTGGCAGAAGTGTTTGTTTTGGAATTCCCTTTCCGTCAACGCTCGGCCCGAAACCTTAACACGCAGACAAAAGTAATTTTCCATTCAGGTATACAAGGTGTTTCCTTTAACCTGAGCACCTGAAGTACCCTACTCAACTGGTTTTTATCCTAACACATTAGTGTTCAGTGAGGATCATAATTGAATTATGTTGAAATCAAAGGAATGTAAATTTCAATTTCAGTTTATAAGGGAAGCACGCAAATTGTAATTCGAGTTTCCGAATAAAATTTAATAGTAATGAAGATTATTATAAAAGTAATGTAACAATGTCGCTGTGTTTAACCCCTTAAATTTCGATTTAAGCTCTAACAGCCTGAGACCAAAATGTGATGTTTATATTTGGCTCCAAAGATATACCACGGGCCAAACTCGTGATAATCAATTTTAGTCTGAATATCCGACCACGAGTTTCACACGTGTTTGTAGCTTAAGGAGTTAAAAAAATTTATTGTTTGCTTCAACATGGATGGACTAACCTGAAGCTTCTGACCTAGATTCGCATTTATGAAGTGCATCAGGGCTAACTGCAGGCAAATTCTTCGTTTTGAGCATTGGTTTACAGTTCACTGTAGCTTTAATTAGGTTTGACTCTCATTGGTCACTGGAACAGCGCTTTTAGAGTCCGTCCTGCATTTGCATACACTCTGATCTTACAGCAGGATGGCTTGTAACTTCGTGTTCCATTTAAGTGTTTCCTATCTTCTTCGCTATTCGTGAGTTTCTTCTAATGAGATTGCCTAATTATCGATGCTGCTATCAGTAAGAGAATCATTCTTGACCTGCTCACGAAGTTTCACTCGGCGATTTTTGTTACATCAGAAATTACGGATTAGTGCATACATGTTAAAGTAAAAGAAACACTTCTACTAATAACTAGTATTGTACAATAATGAAAAATGAATACGTATTCTAAAAAACTAATTACTAAAATATGAACGTCAAAAAGATAAAGGTTCCTTGATATTGCATGAGTGTACATTGCCATACATGACGACAGCAATCATAGGATCTTATCATAAAAAGTAACACATGGAAAACATTGTATCTAATTGATTTTGCTTCGTTTGCTTGAATTTTGTCACTATTATATTATTATTGTGTAATTTATGTATTTAGCTTTAAGATCTTTATTATAGTAGACTATGGTACCTTCGATATTAATATTTACATGCCTGCAACCACAAGATAATTACCAACATGTCAACTACTGCGCTAGACCCTTACCTCTGGTCAGTGTAGCAATAAATACAACCATTGTTTAAGAGTGTTTAACAATGACATTAACTGTCTATTAGATAGTAGAAATTGCGCTCTGAATTTTGAATTTTGTTTGAATCGAATCGGACGATTTCACCCCGAGTTACGGCACTTCAAAGTTTTCTATTTACTAGATACTTCCGAATGAATAATTAACCCAGTGACCTACATAAATTCCTGGAAGTGCGTACGCATGACGTAGTAAAGTAGTAAAAAACGTAAACACAGTGTCTAGCGTAGTATTTCCTGGAAGAAGTTGACAACAATACCTTTACATAGTTTGCCTTGAATATTTAATGAGTTCCTTTCAAAAGATTATTATGAAACTTGGTATACAGGGGTTTTTGAGGGCGCTGATCCCAAATCTGAACTCAAAAATTTAAAATTCAACATGGTGGATACAATATGGCGGCACTAAATGCGAAAAGTGACTGGATTTGCATGAAACTTGGTATACAGGGGTTTTTGAGGGCGCTGATTCCAAATCTAAACTTGAAAATTTAACATTCAGAATGGTGGATCCAATATGGCGTATTCAGAGTTTCGCTTTAAAAATTTCTTAAACGCAACGACGCTGACGTCGAATGGTCGAGATCACCTCTAATTTTTATCTGATTATATTATTTTGTTGACGATCTTATCTTTACTAAGTTTCATTCGGATATTCGAGTTATTCTTTGCGTACTTCCCATATTAGTTTAATTAAGAAGTAGTTGATGAAATACTGTTGTTCATTTGTACAATGTGCCCACAAAAATAAAAGTTTTTCGTCGCTAACTTGATTTTTTCTTTTTGTTCCAGGTGAGTTACGGGAACTAACATAAGCGAGCCCATGGTTAATTTCTAAAGAAATTACTCGCAACAGGTATTTATCGTAATTATTCGTCGGTAACGAAGAAGTATCTCGTATATAGACTACGGATTTTATGCATTTATGCCAAAAGTTCGATGAGCTTGAAACCTCAAAAGTAATTACATTTATGATATTATATGTCTCTATATATATTTTAACGAAACTATTATCAATGGATTGCTCAAGTTTTCTCGTCATGACATCATTCTAAATATTTTTAATTATATGTTTATACAAATTTTCATTCCGTTATAATTAAAAACAATTCGAATGAGATTGTGTTTGAGTTAATTTTAACCGAGAAAACATCACGAATCCATTGGTAATTGATCGCTTTAAAAAATACTGAAAAATATACGAATTTTTGTTTTTATTTCTCACATAAAATCGCAGTTCTTCTTCTACATAACAACACTAGTGGACCCGACTGGTAACGTTACATCGAGGGATTACTCTAAATTGCTTGTTACGATTATATTGTGCACCAAAATGATTTATATTACCATGTTTATTCCCAATAATTTCTAAGTCTTTTACTTGCAATATTCATAAAAAAAGGGAAATATTATGGTCATTTGAAATATCTATCTTTCGCAGTAATATAGATGTACGAACATGACATGCACGGTTTGCAAGATTATTTTTTATCTCTTCAGGCTACCGAAATTCCTATGGGATGTTTTACAGTCCTTGTTCTCCAACTCGGACAAGATTTTATAATCGTTCATAAGTGGATTTAATTCTGGCTTGGCAAGAGGCCAGTGATTCGTGGGGAGTGACTCGTCAAGGTGTGACGAGCGAATAAGGCGTTAAAACCAGAGCCAAGTCCATTAAAACGGTATGGTAGGAAGAGTAGTGGAATTCCTGAGTGTGACTCTCTTCCAAAGGCATAGGTGGGTTCCCAAGTCTTCGTCCCAGCTTACAAAGCGAAAAGAACATCACGAGTGGCTTATGAACAATGTCCCAGAGTTCATTTCAGCTGAAGACTGGCCCTTTGGTAGCCTAGATTCGAATCCACTTGATTATAAACTGTGCCTGGAGAGAGCAATGCCTGCACGACCCCTTAAAAAAAGTTTAGGCGACTTGAAGAACACCCTGACAAAAGTAGCTTGTTACAATTATTATTTCTTTCTTGTTAGTAACCGTGAAATAAATTCTAATCGATTCGAAATGCTAATTGGAGGTCATATTACATAACTTCCAATAAAAACCTTGACTGTAAGCACAATAAGTGATCGATTTGAGTGGAATGATCTAGATAGTAATTTAATTTAAGTGAACATTTGTTGTTTTTGGGATGCCTAGTCTATTTTTATTTTTCTGAGATGTATTAGGAAGTTGCATTGAAACCCGCTGTTTTTTCGTGTTTTTTGAGCATTTATTTCAATAGTAAACTATATGAAAATATCAATCGAAATATTTGCCCTGAATAGCTACTACTTTTTACCCACTCTTCTGGCAAAAGTTGAATTCCGCGACGAAAGAACGGTTTATCTTTCGAGCTTATCCATTCAGGAACCCAATTTTCAACTTCTTCATAATTACGGAAATGTGTGCCTTTCAAACCATGTTGCATCGATCTGAATAAATGATAATCACTTGGGGCCAGGTCTGGAGAGTAGGCTGGGTGAGGGAGAATCTCCCATTCGAACTCCATCGGTGTTTCTTTTACAGTTCTAGCAACATGATGTCGAGCATTGTCGTGGAGAAGGATCACTTTTCGGTGATTTGATGCAATTGATGGTCGTTTTTCTATCAAATTATCGTGTAAACGCTTCAATTGTTGGCAATAACGTCCGACGGTGACTGTTTCATGTGGTTTTAACAACTCATAAAATACGACGGCTCTCATTGTCTACAGTATTCGCAGTAAAATCCACGTATACATAAACAGTGGCTTTCAATGCAACCTCCTAATAATTGTAAGTACAATTACAACCAGAAAAGTACTGCTAGATTGTATTTCATAGTGAATAATGAAAGCTTATGGTACAGAATGTTTGAACTGATGCCGAGGACCTAAGAAGGGATTAATTTGCATGAAAACGTAATCGAATATGATGGATGAGATTTTCTCGCACCTACCTTTGTTTCCAAACGAATAGATATTTAATTATGTTTACACTTCGACTAAAGATACATTGCAATGGCCATCAAGTTGAGACTGCACTCACCTATTTCGTGTGGCGTTTACATAAATAGACAACCTTATCTCTCGGAAGTTAATGTCATGATAATGCCAGAGCAAAATGGATCGTATACAATCCATACAACATAAAATATCGTGTATGTATTACTTACTAATAAAACGAACAAAAATTTTGCGATAGTCTAATATTTAGATCCATTCAGGTGGAAATCAGGTTAAGAACTTAAAATGTTGGTAATTTATCGTAACAAAATGACGAGTAAATATTTTTAATCAAGCTACAGTTGTTAACGTTTGAATGCAATAAAGGCAGATAATTAATATCTCCACCTAATATTTACAGCAGAACTCACGACAAGACTAATTACTTGAAATGTAACCGACCCATTAAATCACTGAACAGAGCGATTCCGCTACAGATCTCTCGTTTCCTGAACGACAGTTCAACTAATTAGCTCACGCAGGTCGGGATCATCGTCTTTCAAGCCCCGGCAGCCCACAATGCCGGCCGCTTACGGGTAATTCGATAAAAGAGAAAAGCGAATGGGCAAGCCAACGTCGGGGTAGAGCAAGATTGTAATTTCCTGTTCGATGGTACGTCTGGTACAAGCTGTAAAACTCCGAAGCGTAGATCAAAGAAACGCAGTCGACTGCGAGCCCGCACACGCGGCAGCTTCGATTAATTCTCGTATAACGAATATCGTAAGCCATAACTTATAGTCGGAGAGACAGATTCCGGGGCCTTCTGGTCCAATTCTAAGCCGTGGCTCGATCCACTCGGCGGGAGGTCCGCAGGAGTGCGGAGCGGGACCGCACGCGGCGAAGGAAGGCGGGGTACACATAATAAGGACTCGTTGTGTAGCTTAGTCCTCCTTCCTTTCCCTATTATCCGTGCCTCTTCCTTGAATTGTCTTCTTCTGCTTCGTCTTCATCCTTGGCGAACAGAGCTAGATCATTGGGATATCAAGCACTGTTGTGAATAAAGCTATACTTAAGGGGTTACATCACTTTACCCACCCGAATTTTCAGACTTTTATACAAATTTTTGTTAAGCGATAACAAGATTTTATTTACTTTTTTTTTTTAATGATTTGTTTAAGGTCCCATCAACGTCTAGGTTATTAGCGACCACGTTTAGCGAAACAACTAATTGTTCATGTAGTAAACTCGTATTTCGACCAGTAAATTGTTTCTATTCAATGCTTTCTCAAATTGATAGAACTCGTCCTTATTGTTTAGTGCTATTTCTAAAGACTTTGAGATATGGAGATTCCTTCTGTCTTCTTCCAGTTCATTGCATTCCTCGATTAGGTGTTGCACCGTGAGGGTCCTGTTGCAATGGTTGCAGTTTGGCAGTTCCGATTTTGTAATTAAATATTTATGTGTCAGGTTAGTGTGTCCGATCCTTAATGTTTATAATGTGGTTTGAAGTTTTCTTGTTGGAGGTAACGAGAGTGTTTCTTCTGTTGATTTGCGTATTCGATGTAGTTTTGTTGTAATTATATTGGGCCATTGCTGGTTTCACCTCTCTTTGGTAAACTTTTTGATAACGTTTTTAAATTCATTTAGCGTGCGTGGCAGCTCAATGCGCGGTTGTCCAGAGGTGCAAACATAATTTGCAGTCTTGTCTGCGGTTTCATTATCAGTTATTCCAGTATGTGATGGTATCCTAATGAAGTCAGGTTCAATATTCTCTCCATACGTATGGTTATCAATTCAGCATATATATCTCGAATGATTTTTGTTGATGTATCTATATCTTCTATTGCTAGTAGTAGAGCTTTTGAATCAGAAAATATTACAAACTGATTATTTGCTGTTATTTTTATGAATTTTATGGGTTATAAAATTGCATAGGCTTCACATCTGATTGTTATTCCCGTAGGTAGTTTAAAAGTGATTGTTTGATTATTTATTACAACTGCACATCCAATTTTGTTTTATTTATTATGGAACCGTCCGTGTATATATGCGTATGTTAATTATATTTATGGGCAATTTCGGCAAATCTACACTGATACACTATTCAGGGTGTTACTTGTTTGTTTAAGGTTGCTACTTTTAGGTTGAATTTTGATAAAACCCGTTGTGCTATCTGTGGTATTTGTATGTATTTGCTAGTCTTTTTAATAAATTACAGAATTAGTGCGTAATGAGCGAGTGGCTTATGACAAATTACAAAAGAAATGGAATAGTAGCCCATTATAAATTACAAAAGTAATGGATAATGGGTCAGTGGGCCATCACCAATTGAAAAAGTAGCAGATAACAATTAAATGATCGATTAAAACTCGAAAAAGTAAACAAGGCAGAACAAATGAATTTTTTCATATATATATTTAATCTTCTTTAAAGAAATTAGACATAAATGCGAAAAAATTAAAATTAAATTAAAATATTTCGAACTAATGTATTGTTTGCAAGCCAAGGCCGGAAAAATTCTTACCTAGATTTTATCTAAATAAAAATGTCGGGAAATGAAAAAGAAACGAACAATTACTATTGTTACATAAAAACGCGTCATTTATTATTCGAATCAAATTTCGCCTCACCGTTTGCAGGTGAGATTAAAAAAAAATCTTGCATAATTGGACCAAAACTTGGTGCATCGCAAACTGTCCCGAACTTCCGTAAGCTCCGCCATAAATCACCACCCTTGAACGCCATGCGGGCGGGCAATCTCGCCCTGGTCCCAGAATTTATCATCTACAATTAAGAAGAAATTTTTCTGCGAATAATTTCCTTCGTGCCATCACTTTTCCGCGATCAGAATAACACGATGAAAATTCGAAGTCGTGTAAAACGAGAATCGGATGTACGGGTAGCGGGATACCCTGTACAACATCGCAAAAGAGTTATTTTTGGATGTGTTTCCCCAGTTCCAACCAATCTGAGAGTTCGCTCGTAACTTCGCCGTGGGCACGTAACGAGCGATCGGTAAAACCATTCGTTCCTAGGGGGATCGTTTCGTACCTGGGCGCAAACCTGCCTTTATATTGGTCGCTCATTTTCCGAACGCCCGAAGCTATTCTGTAAACGAAAACCGAGTGTCGTTAGCTCGCTGCGAATGCGTGCACGCCTTAGTCCCTTGCCCTCGGAACGCTGCCAAAGCGTCGCATTAATCTTGTTCTTATTCGCGCAAAAGACTTTCAGGGATGGCCGAGGAAGTCCCCCTACCGTGAGAGCTTTCCTACGGGAACAACCGTTCCACGGGAGAGGAACGGCGTTGTAAAGCACAGTTTTCATCCACGCCACGTACCGTGGTGGGTATTTTCGTCGTGTACAGACTATAAGGTTTCCTTCTTCTCTTCGTCTTCCTCCTCATCGGGTAATATAGCCGCCCTGCGTTTTCCGCCGCTATCCTCGCGGATGAGAATACACTCTCCCTGCAACAATGGAGGAACCCCTCAACTGGCGAAATATTATTTTTAATACGGATACACCGAGCACAAGCTCGGGCGCGAATATACCGAGTGATTCATGGATTCGTGTCGATAATTCAGAGGGTCAACGAGCAGAAAGGTTGGATAAAATTGGGACTTGGTTATCAGGTTTTTGAGTTGTGGAAGATTGCGGGAAATGCCCGAAGTGCCTTTTTTTTCTTTTCTTTGGGATAGAATATAGAAGCTTGGGATCTAGTCTTTACAAACTTAGTTTCTATTTGTAAAGAAGAGTATCTATGATGATAGATTTTAATTAGTCGATGTCAGCACAATTATGTAGGCGTTTGCGGAAACTTTCACTCATTTACAAGTGAGACGTAACAAATTATTCTAATAAAAAAAATCGAATAAAGATACTTTAGCTTTAGTTATATTCGATGACTGTCGGATAAAAGAATTTATTCGAAGTAAATGTATTCGACTTAAGTTGTCTTTATTCGTCGGATAACGCATAGAAATATTCATTGGAAGGAAATTTATTCGACGGATAAAGTGTCCTGTTTTATCTGCAAAGAGTTTCATCCGTTGGATAAGTTTCGCATTTTTTTCTGTATTCGAAGTTTATCGGATAAACGTCGAATAACTTTTCAGGCGATGTTGAGACGACGGTAATAATGTATAGTTATACATAGATATACATAGTTCGATAATTATAACAGAAATTGATATAGGAGTAAGGAGGTGTATATAGATATACACACGTGTCTATGAATATGTATATAGTATACTAATAAAATTATAAATTGTAATTATATACAAATACCATATAATATAAATGTATATGTTTTATTTTTATTATTTCAGTAGTATATAATAATACATTTATATGTATTTAAATTATATATATATATATATATATATATATATATAATTAACGCAGGTTCTGTAATTTTATATATATATATATATAATTTAAATACATATAAATGTATTATTATATACTACATATATATATATGTATATAATAATGTGTGTTCGTGTGTGTGTGGGGGGGGGGTAAATGTACATATATGTACATATATGTCCATGTATATATTATCAACATCTTGCTAAAACAAATGACGACTCACTTCTATACTTGTCCCATACTAGAGCACGATGCTTGGAAATTGATACGTATCAGTTTAACGAGAATGCCATTGGATCCATCGCCACTTACCCTTTCGTTGTTAAGAATCACTTTACCTTGCCTACCACAAACTAAACACTACATGTTGTAGTTTTGTTATCGCTCTATTTACATAGTCTTGACACAGTGCGGATTTGTATACACCCTATTGATTGCAAATTATGAACCATATGAAGAGCTCGATAGGTGTGTAAGTAATTAAATATTATGTATACTAAATCGTGACCTTGTTTATATAACTGGGTAGTGATTTGGTATTATTTCGAGGCTCTGGCTGTGAACATATCGTAGCTAAAGAATTAACGCAGGTTCTGTAAATTGCGTGTTCACGTGACATTAAATCACGATTTTTATCGCCATGATAGCGAATGTCGCTATATTCGTCGTGAAAAAGTCCCGTTGTCATGATGGTTTAATCAATGTCTCGCGATCTCAGTGTTACAAAAACCAACTTATGTTCGATTTTTTATTTACATTCATTTCCAATGCAAATATGTCTAGTGGCTATCAAAAGTGGCTCGTCTTCATAATAGGGCCTGGCAGCTTTTAACAGGGACCTTGTTTTAAAAGACGTTTTAAATACTTTATTCTGAGCATAAGTATAATAATCACAGTAATAATAATAAGTGACACTAAACACGTTTCCAACATCAGAGCTGTCAGCTGAGGAAGAGCGCCGCGTGGTGCGTAAGCTGGGTGCGCATAAGTTACTCTCGTGCTTAAAATAAATTTATCGTCACCTGCTGGTTCAGCTGCCTGTGGAAGCCACCATTATTCATTTTGAAAACAGTGCAAAACATAGTTACATTACATTATTTAATAATAATATCGTTTAAAAGTCTGCCACGACTACTCTGCGAGCGTATTTTGTTACTAAAAAACAAAAATCGAAAGCCTCATTTGGAAAATCCTTTAGTACTTCTCATACTCTTCAAATTTGGTAAAGTCTTCTGCAGTTGTATATTCTTAAAAATGACGAACATAAAAGCATGAGTAATTAATAATACTTTTCATACTTTTCTACAATTATTAACGGTTGTACATAATTTTTCTACTTTTTCTACCTCGTGTTTTATTCTCTTTGTAAATGTCTTTCTATAAAATGCGAAGAGACTAATTGTGCGTCATGTTTTTGATGGGTATTGTCAAGATGCAAAACTACGTGAAAAATACCAGTAAAAAATGTTACACTGTCACGATTTTAAAATGCCACAGCTTTAATGCCACGCGAACACGCACCTTAAATCCCATGGAAAGCTCTAAAGTGCGCGCCAAAAATACTGGCCATTCAAGGCCACCGAGGGGTAAATCCTACCATAGTGGCTGGTTATTCCGTCGCCCTATCTGAGATAGCTTATCTCTCTCGTCATGTCGCTCCGCGTTCGGTTCACCCCATTGTTTCTTTTAACCTTTTACGATCCAAATGTACCTCGCAGGCACAGCCATTGGCTCAGTGGTTCCCAAACTATACTTTGCAAGGTATTTTTCATATATAATAAGTAGACTGCGGATGTTCATACATTTATAGTAAATGGACGTATAAGGAAATCTATAGGAATGTGTACAAATGCGAAAATGTATATGACATCAACAATGATGTACAATTTGTATCGTTTAAGTTTCAATTCTTTTTCTGTATCTGTGAAAATATGAATTTGCATAAAGATTATTTCTTTCTGCAGTCTAATAATAAATATTGAAAACTTGCATTGCTTTATTCTTACAATATTTTTTTTTTTTTCACCCGAACGATAACGTAATTATCAAGCACGTAACTGTTCAGTCTTAATTATTTAATAAAGGAAAGTGTCTGGTTCTGTCGGTCCTGGTTATATGAAATTATTTTCCCTCCGCGCTGGATGAAATAGAATCATCTACACCATTTTATGTTTCTGTTTCTTAAACGTGAGCAACCTTCACTCACTAGTGAAAAATAAATTTGTTGTGCAGGGTGTTCTATTTTAATCAGTGGGCACAATTATCTCCTAAAGTATAGGTTGTTTAAAACAATGTTTCAAATAGAACTTTAACTCTTATGGTGTTTCTCAGATTTCAAGCTAACTTTTTTTTTTATATAGAACTACGTTTTTATTTATTTACAGATGTAGAATACTTTGATCTTTTAAACTTACTCATTGTTATAACTGTACATTTCGTAGTACTTGTACACGTAACACTGCTCCAAAATGAGTATAGACGTAATCATAATTATAAAGTATAGTTATAATTATAATTATTTATGAGAGAGATAATTAAGATTCTCCGAGAACTTGTTGGCAGTTCTTTGTGCGAGACAAACAGCCTGCGAATGGGCTAAAGAGCATAGAAAAGAAACAAGACGAGCATCTGCGAGAGAGGAATAAGAAAGTACAGCTCAACAAGTTTAATAAGATCCCTAAGGGAGAAGCCTGAGCGCTAAGGGGTGACTTGTGAATGAAATCGAGTGTTGGAACGCAGAGTTGCGTAGCTATCCGGTATCATTTAATAGTGTTTAATCCATTCGAGACGGCGATTTTTTTCAAACACGGTACTCGGGAGCGAAATTTTTTGTTTATATTGTTCATTCTTAATAAAAAAAACTTGTTTATTATGGAAATCACACCGATTCACAAGTGAATTCGCATAGATAAGATAACACGCCGTGTGTGCAGCTCGCTTCTCAGAAAATTGTTATTGCGAGGAGCGAATTGAACACCACGTGTGCAAAATGTAAGGCAAAATAAAAATAGATCATTAAAATTGATAAACATTTACTTCAAAAATATTTAGATTACATAAAATCGTTATTTTGCTTTCAATAATGAAGAACAGAATATAATGCAAATAAAATTTTTAAGAAATAGTAAAAAGTCAAAAAAATATGTTGAATAATGAAGAAAATAATATGACCGAGAAATAAATTTTTAGAAAAATGTCTAAAGGTAACAAAGTAATGTAAGTCAGTAATGAAAAAGAAAATATTATTTGTAAATACATTTTTGCCTCAGCACGGCTAGTATTAGAGTAGGCTGTGTGACTGAACTGTTACGCGTCGTCGTGTTTCGTTTCGTTTTGGTACGCAACAAAATCAATGCCAAATTTTGTTTTTCTATACTTTACAGATACTAGTAATTCAAAAAAAGTCTTATCTTGACGACTACTTTACTCAGAATAACGAGTAATTGCTCATTATTATTGCACACACGGTGTGCAATCGGGCTCGAATGGGTTAGTAGTACATAAAAGAAACAAGACAAAAAACGAACGACAGTTAGAGACATCTTTATTTAAAAAAAAAAAAAAACAATAACGAATGAAAGCAAGTTTCTATTTCGATGAATTTTCATTCATGTAATAACAGTAATTATAATTTACATAAATAATATATCTACTCATTTAATTGAATTTATATTTTCACGACATAAATGGGAAAATGAAGAAACCTAATAAAACAATAACTTGTATTAGTCCACTCTCAATTTCTCTCCCTATCAAATTATTGCCACACACTAACAATAAAAGAAATCATATGATCAGAACAAAAAGTTAAGTACTGTAGATAACCAAACAAGGAAATAATGAAATTAATAAAAATACATAATGCTTGAGTGTTAAAAAAAAAAATACTCTAAATAGCCAACTAGAAACAGTATTCGTTTTGGCTTTCAGCTTCTCTACTTTTCCAGCTGAACTATCCTTATAAAAAACAACTTTTACCGTCTTGAATCTGCCATTACATTTTGTTCCACACCGTTATAAACTCTCTCTCTCTCTCTCTCTCTCTCTCTCTCTCTCTCTCTCTCTCTC
>NW_026533254.1:3292685-3303138 GCF_026225885.1 Hylaeus anthracinus
TCTCTCTCTCTCTCTCTCTCTCTCTCTCTCTCTCTCTCTCTCTCTCTTCCCCCCCTCGCAGCGTTGACACGCGTACATGGATCTAAACCGGCAGTGAACCGTTTAGCGAGATGAGCAACCAAACTGCTCGACTGCTTCACACTTTCCTTCAACTTTCCTCGTTAGTCTCTGGCATTTGTGCAGTTCACTCTGTGGCACTACTCGTTATTTGGTTTGAGCAACGAAGCGCGCTTGGAGTGAGGCACGGGGGTGTATGAGAGGACGTTGACGAGATGAATAAGAGAATTCCAGAGAGGTGGAGGGAGGGGGGGGGGATGGCTACTTTACGACGAGACCGTTTTTTTTTTTCTTCCATTCTTGGTTAATTTACTTTATTTAGTTTTCTACCGGTACGACGATCGTTTTTCTTGATTCCCGCGCTTGTATCATCCATGTCGGAGGCTTGTTCCTCCCTGGATCTTTATTCGTTGCTTTTTCTCTCTCCTTCTCCTCCTCCTTCCCCCCCCCCCCCACCGGTAGTTGCTATACCATACCTTGCTGATCGCCTTATTCCTCTTGCTATGCCCTCTGTACTCGTGACAGCGTTAGGGTATCGAACAGATGTCTTCATTGGCTTCTCCTTGTTCGTCGTCGATGATAATCCCGCGATGGGCGGATGCTGAACGCGAACCCGATGTATTATTTGCTTCTTAAAGGGTCTCTCTTTTACGCTCTTTTTAATCTCTCACTGCTTCGTCTTTTTGTTTTTTTTTTTTTTTTTTTTTCTTGCCGAGAGAGAAGTTGGATGACTGGTTTACGGTCGTGATAGATGTACGAGCCAGCTGCTAACGACTAACGACGTATTCGGACAAATGGAAGTATCGCGATACCGTCGTTTCTTTTGTTAAGGGGGGAAGACTACCACGGACGGTCCGAATAAAAAGGTGTGCATTTGTGAATTTTGCTGGGATAATCGAAAAAATGTTCTAACAGTACGTTATAGGCTATTCGAAAGAACGTTTCTTAGTGGGTGTGTCGCAATTTTTGTATTTAACAATATCTTAATTTACAAAATTTCTGGTGTTGTCATTTTCTACATGAGCATGGCGCGGTGAATAATTCATCTCAGAGCTGGGTTATAAGATATTGCAAAATCAAGCATTTTTGACTAATATATTAAATTATTTAAGCGCTAACACAGTACTGTAGACTTAATTTACATGTTTTTTTAAATGTTTATTCAATATCGATACATTCTTATCACAATATTTGATAAAATGCATATTAAAAATTCCAATCTATAATAGTAATAATTAAACCGCAGATTTTGTGTATTTATGGCGTACAAAAATACAGAGAACTTAAGTAATGTATGTATGTAAGAATATTGTTACTTCGCTTCGGGTAAGTGAACATGCCTTCTGGTTATGTTTAGCATGCGTCGTGGCTTTTCACTAAAGAAACGAAAAATATTAATTCTGATAGTCAAGTGTCAATGAAAATAAATTCGAATGAAATTCCTGAATTTTGTTGAAGTTACAAAAATAAATACCGCAATAAATGTTTGATTACGTATTTCCAAATAACTATGAAAAAAATGTAATCGCGAAATACAAAATTTTCACGAGTAGTCGGGCAGTTAACGTGACAATTAATTACTAAAAGAAGAACGAATAGAATTCAAATAGGAAACAGCCAGGTTGAAAGAGTTGAAAGGACTTCATCTATTTCGTGCAACACAATGGGTCGCGAATTGCTGCAGGAACTACATAAGGTCGAAGAATATTGCTCTACGGAGTTCATCTACTATGTACAATGCATCATAGAACGAAAGTAACAACGTTTGCGCTTGAAATTGAACAGCGCGCAACGATGGAAAGTTTCTTTTCGCAGAGAATCATCAAGCTTTTTCCACGTCGCAGCTCCTGGGCGGGAAATTGTTGCCAGCCTGGCTCGAAATCTGCCGATATTAACTCCTGAAGTTTCCTTGTTACCGCGTTTCTTATTTCATCTCTACGGGCTCGTCAGCTGCCGACGAGATTTATATCGCAGATTGTAAACAAGTTCACGAAAGTTAGTTCACGCCGCTGGACCAATATCGCTTACTGCAATTTCTCCTTTTTTTCCCTCGTCAACCTCCCACCTACCTTTTATTTGCGAAGAGTACAATGGTCCATTGGAAGTTTTGGTAGACGAAGGTGAAATTTGAGGGGGGGAGGAGTAATAATCTTCAAAAATTCATAACTCCTTTCAATAATGAACATTTTGGATTCAAACTTATTTTTATTATAGTTCACATAGAACTTTACAAAAAACATGTATTAGGTGTACAAATAAGTTCGGTGCCTTTACATATATTCAGCTGTAATTACATTTCAAATTGAAAATTGAACATTTGTTTCATTGAAATGTATATGTATGTTTTCCATTTTAGTATTTTTAACTTTCATACATACATCTTCATATTTTATTTTATTTTATTTTTTTTTTATTTTTTTTTATTTTTAATTTTAGTGATGCTTTGATAAGAAAAATAATATCTAGTTACTTGTTCCATTCAAATGTATATACTTTCCATTTTAGTATTTTCAACTTTTATATGTATTGAGAAATAATATCGACAGAAGCTAAACAACAGGTAGGCAGAAGACAGGTAATACTAAGTGGGAAATCTTCATTTTATCCGTTGAAAAATGTCTAGAAAGTCGTAGAAAAGTGATTAGACGAGGGGGCACCACTTTTAACATCTGTTGTATAACGCAATACTTGGAGCATCACTGGCAGCGATAAACGGGAAGCGAAGGGAGAACAAAGCACACAAACTCCATTCGAATGTCCGAGCCAGTTCAAGCAGCTCTGGAATATATTTGGATTGAATTATTCCCCCAGGGACCAGAGAGGTCCCTGGACGGCGTGCTTGTCCCTGCCAGGAAATCAGAATCGCGCACGCAACCTATCCCTCGACAGGGATTACAAAAAATAGACTCTCAATGGCGGTTCTTCATTGTCCGCTGCTTACGTTTCGAGAGGGTGCATAGCTTCTAAAAATTATTCCACGGTTTATCCATTAAGAACACATTTTAGTCCAAATATCTAAAAAAAGAGGCTTCTTTGGTAATTAAAAAAAGAAAAACTACAAATCGTACAATAACAAACGATTTTTTCATTTGACAATACAGTATCTTGAAAGGTAGAACAAAAATTTGTTGGTGTCATTTTATTATTGATATTTATAATATTTTGTCTGAACAATCAAATTTCATTCTTAATGTCCATTTACAGGGTGTCTACTAGAATTATTGGGAAAACAGTGAAAGTTATTAGAACATTGTTTTATACATTTTACGTTTTTATTATATTTATATTAAAATGTTTGATAAAATATAATAGTTTATTGTAATTCGACAATACTAGATTTAAATAATATCAGAACAGTTTTGCTGTAAAGAATTCTAAATAAATTCTTCCTGTTGCATTTTACTTCAACGATTATTTCTATCGTTTAAGTTGAAATAAAAATGTAACGAAGTAATATTAATTTCCGTTTTCAAATAACTTGAAACCAACGGTCCGAAATAAAATACCCTAAACAGTTATTTTTCATTTCCATTCGAATTAAAATTTGCCCACGCCTGGCACCATTTTCGTCCACGTCAAGATGCCTGTGCCTAAAACAATATCGAAACATTAATAGAAAAATTTATTTACACATTCTGTACTCATCCAGCCACTAACTAGTGAAACAAGTTAGATTAAATAGAGCTACGGTATATTTGCCACAAAATGAAATTTACGAAAATAAACTGTCGAAAACAAACTTACCCGGGTCGCGTCCATTAAATGAAAAGACGAAGTGATAAATTACAGCCGCGGTCTCCGCGACAGAACGAAAAGCTTGGTAAAAACATTAAAAGCGCACGAAACGGTTTTTTTTCCGCTCGAGGGTGTCCAGCATTACGGCTCGCTTTATACGGAAATGCTTTTACAATAAACCTCGTTACCATGCGCAACGCAACGATCGAACCTAAAACGTTCTGCTGAAGTTTATGCGCGCAGAAATTAATCGATTCCATATTCTGTAACGATGCAGGTTGACGTCAATTTTCGGAAATGTCTTTGACAGTCTGACGCAGCGGGGAAGTAATCCCATTGCGAGCTCAATTTGGCGGTTGTTTCGTTTGCTCCTTCACTCCTCGTTTTCTTCAAGAATGACTCTTCCATTTCGGCGCGCTGAGGGAGCTTTTTCGTTAATTTTTTTCTCAAGCACTGTTGCCGACAACTTTTTCAAATTTAGCAAATTTATTGATACGTAGTTTAAAAAGTCGGGTATTTTTTTCTATAAGGAAATATTATTCTGTTGAAGAAGTACGTAAGTACTGTAAATGTATGTAAATTGAAGTGCTTAGTAGAGAATGTAACACGTACTCCTGGTATCTCTGAGTTTTTAAACAAGTAATTCTTATTGGTAATTAAGTACATCGTATTGGTATTGTACATCTTGTATTATACGTTCTACGAGAATGCTAGAGCGACGATGAATATTTTCCAAAATGCTATTTATAAAACATGATCAATAGGAGCAGTGGCAATAGTTTTTTGCAAAAATCTCGGGAACTGAGGCCGAGCGGCGGTTATATTCAAAATGTTTATTTTTACAACATATTCACGAACCCTCGAAATCGACGAGATCGCCCTAAATAATTACTGAGGATTTAGTACAGTCACACGATTTACACTTTTACACTTTACACTTTACACTTTACACTTTATACTTTAAAAGTTCGCAGCCATTAGCTCGGTATTACTCGCAACGAAGCATTGTTCGTCACGAATAATACCGACTACCAGGTCTCACCACGTGGAGGTTGCTGCGACTGGAGACCCGGAGATAGAAGGAATCAAAGTTCCTTCGATCTCCCTCTACATAGAGTATACATACGTAGATGCATACTCTACATAGAGTCGACGAGCTTAATACTAAGTACGAAACCGTGGAAATCAAAGAAAACAAAGTCCTTTTGACTTCCAAAGTCTAAGTCTGACTCTGCCAAATAATTATTTGAATTAAATGGGTGAAGTTAAATTGAGATCGCGACGCGACGCGACCATGAAACTGGACTTACTGAGTCAGTCCCGTTTCCTCCTGTTGGATCTGGACTCGAGAGGAAGACGACCGACGCCTCCGAATCAGTCCACTATTCCCCGCACCCCGTTGGGAGCCACTATAGGACCCGACTTGCATCCGTCTCACTGCGCTTTGGACTTACTACACTGCGCCGGGAGCCTTGGACTACACTAAACGTGATGCAGGGAGTAGAGAACCGATCCGGAGGAGCCGATTGTCTTCCTCTCGAATACAGATCCACCAGGAGGACGGCAACCGACCTTTCTGTCCAGTTACACAGTTGGTCACTTCACCTATCACATGAAGTGATAGTGACCGAAGTGGAGAACGATGTTGCGAGTCTAATATGGACCTACGAATAAGCAAAAGAATTAAGCAAATGATTAATAATTGTTTGGTAGAGGACAGACACTCGTACACGCATGCCTTAAAACTAACTTAGATACATGCCTTAAAACTAACCAAACCAAACTAAGGTACCCACAAAGCAATACCAAGCGACGATAACTAAGGGAAACTACACTACGCAAAAATAGGAGGGAGGCGAGACGCGGACGCGCGATCGCGAGATCCATATCGACCGAATGATCGTCGAAGAATGAGCTCTCACCCCTCGTTTACCTGTGTCGCTCGAGGGTTGCGACTCGCGGCTCGGAACTCGTTATCGAAGAAGAGTGGGGCAAGGGCAAACAACAAACGTGACTGTTGATTTGAAGGCTCGTTGGATTCATCGAGGAAATATTTCGCGAAACATTAATATTACAGCAAAATCATATTCACGAACATTGTTTAAACAATATATATTATTAATAATTAATTTAACTATTGTCATAAATGAATATTTAGTTGGTCTAATCGATAGATATTAAACTATAGAAAAATATCTCACGATTACTTTTTCTCAACTTTTCATGTTCGGAAATATTACTTTCTCGAAAAACATTGGTATAATATTCTGAAACTTCAAAATGTATTAAATATCTACATCTCCGAATTAATTGAATATTTAGAATACATATAGTAACATTCAGTTTTCTATTAAATATTAATAAGAATCACGGTTTAGAATAAGTATTCATCGAACACAGTAGTCGTAAGGAATTTTTCTATATCTGTTATATCTGTTAGCTGGAATAACTAAAAATTAATTTGTGACAATAGTTACATTAATTATTAACAATATTTATTCTTTTTAGTACCGTATACTTTCCGTAAACTCTTATCATTTCATGTTTCATAACAAGCATTATTTTACAATGTTTAAAATTTAATAAGTTGCAATTAAAAGAAACAGAGGGTATGTAACTTATAAAGATGAAATTTGAGGTCTTCACAAATTTTTCTAATTTAAGACATCGTCACAACCAAATGGACATTCCTATACTCTCTGAATTCTTTTATTGTCGAACAATATAACGTTATTGGCTACGCTTGTGCTAACTTATAAAATGGGGTCCTTAAGAATTCTCTTAATTTGGTACAACTTCGTTTCAACTTGATAAAGAATACCTCGATATCAATCTCACCCCTTTATTCGAAACTTTACGTCAGTGTGCCTCACAACTCGTATTCTTGTGTGGGGATTAAAAGGGTTACCGTATCACGTTTCGCTGGAAACTCATTTCCACCCTTGCTATACCGTTTTCCCTTTCATTTTTTTTTCTCCCTCCTCCCGTTTCGGTGTCGTCCGTGAATTTATAGTTTATTCGTGTTACAGGTCCTCCGGGCGCGGAAGGAAAAAGGGGGAGGAGAGGGAAGAAGGGCGACCCAGGGAGTCCAGGCCCTCAGGTGAGTACATATTCGCTTTTACCCCAGCACAGCAATACTACCCCCTCCTCCCGTAGTGCACCCGACATGCCTGCACGTATAGTTTACGTATTTTAGAGTGCAGTTACGAGCATGATGTATTTGCCTCACGGTACACCGACGATCTCCTTGTAATACGTAACTAGCGACAGAAACACGTGCCACGCACGCGAGTAACTGTTTCTGATCGAACGCGCATCACCGATGGGACAACAAAGGAAACAGGCTCGTCGCATTCGTGTCAGATTTGCGAACGGTTTTTTGCAGCCAAGCTTGTCGAAACGAGCGCGATAATTCTTTTATTTTCTTCTTTTTTTTTTGTGCGCTTTCAAAGATGTTCGTCGCACTTTTTTATTGGAACAGTTTTCACCGTCGCGATGGGGAGTAAAAGAGTTGCGCCGATGCACACTGGTTGCCTAAATAGAGCCTTTCTTTGTGAGAATTAAAAGGCTCAATGGGATAGAGATATTTAAATCGACGTTGAAAAATATTTTTTGTGAAGGAGCATAGCGAAATTAAATTAATTAATGTGTTTTGTGTGTACATGTGCGCATGTGTGTGCAGGAGTGGCCATGGAAATTGCACCATTTATTAAATACAGTCCGATAATTTCGTTCCAGTAAATTATATTCCAGTAAATATAAGAGTTTATGTAAACACAAATAGAGATATTCATAATACGTTCCGTACGCTGTGTCGATGAAATGCCAGATCATTATCATTTTGTATTATTAGTTATAACTTCTTAATAAAACATTTAAGAGCATACGTTCATATAAGATTTTTTTCTTACTTTAGAGTGTAGAATACGCTGGCAAAGTTTGGCCGGAAAAAACTGGGACACCTTGTACGTATGTTTATTTGACGTATGTTATTTGACTTTTATGTTATTTGACGTCCCTGTTGTTGCAAATAAACGCAAATAAGACAGAAAGTACAAATATACATAAGAAACACTTTCCAGAGAAAGTGCGATTACGAAAACTTAACTTCATACATGAAGTCCTAATCTCCAATTCGGTCAAACACGATTGGAAAAGATAAACGATAGTAGTTAGGTGTCGAAGAACGTTAGGAATGCCAGTATATTAGTTCGCGATTAGTATCTGTATTGTGACACGTCGTTACTTTAACTCTGGAATGGCACACATCTGTATATCCATTTCACATACAAAGGAACGAATAGGAGCAGCACAGAATGCTAACGTCTTTATCGGAGAACGCCCATTCACATTATGACTGCGACTAATCATAGACTGGTACCGCCATTCTTACCCTTATCTGTTACTTAACTACCACTATTTATGTTGTGTTATCGAGAATTATCGTAACACCTGACTTTTCTGCTACAAAAATCTGAAAGTCTTAGTACATAAAATAAACCATTGTACATTGACTTATTTATTTTTCAAAATTGACATTTCCTTTTTATATGGAGCGCTTAGAAATATTTTATCAAACCAGAACATTATTAAATTTTTTCGCGCAATCTTTGCTTTCTTGAAGTTACTTACATTTATAAATAAGACACTTAGAAGTGTCTGATAATTTTAAGACAGTAATGCAACATATAATGTAATAGAATCAATAATATAAGCTCTTATAGTTTATAACACCTATAATAT
The DNA here is from genome assembly GCF_026225885.1 of Hylaeus anthracinus. Classification (NCBI taxonomy): domain Eukaryota; kingdom Metazoa; phylum Arthropoda; class Insecta; order Hymenoptera; family Colletidae; genus Hylaeus; species Hylaeus anthracinus. Next base: position 3,301,221 of record NW_026533254.1, read on the forward strand.
TGATGTGTGCAATTTTTATGGCTACCGTAATCACATCTCAATTTAGTATTCCTAGTTTTATATATATATATATATATATATATATATATATATATATATATATATATCTTCCTGACTCCGGTAATGCATCAGAAAGAATAAAATAAAAAGATACATACACATGTGTATAGCATCTAAGTACTTGTTTCATTCAACTAAGATCAGGACAATATCCCTTAATGTATATATTTTTCTATTTTAATAATTTCAACTTCTATACGTACATCTTCTTATTTTATTTCTAAATTTTAGTGATCCTTTAAAAAGAAAAAGATAAAGTGATACTACATACCATAGATTTTGTATCACTCGAATATCTGTACAGGATTCGAGTATTGAATTATTCTAATATGACTGTACTAATTAGTTCTAGGCCTAGCTTGGAACAGGCCTACGCGAACTGTCTTGTCCCATCGTTGATGTCTTCAACCGCGCTGAAATCGCGCCATAGACCCTTTGCGCTCGACATTTTCGCTAACTGTAAAGCAAACTATTGTGACAACTCTAGATATTTCGCAAATATTTGGTAAAGTTCTCCTAGCTAACACAAAATAATTTTGTATTCATTACACAATTAAAATTTCTAAAACATTGTATTCTAATATTCCATGTGTCTTCACATCGTAATACGTTGATCGTAAAATGTTGTTTCTATGCAGTCAGAAACCATATAATTCAACGTATATCGTATATTTTTGTAACTTCCCTAAACTCTGTAATCCTATTCAAAATTATTTTCTTTAACACCTCACTTTCGGAATTAATTATTTTATGTCATTAACCTCTCGAGGAATATTGACACATATGTGTATGTTAACTTTTATTATCAAAATCACCATTACTTACGATCGCAATACCTTGTAAAATTAAAATATATACAATATTCAAGTGAGATAGCATATTTGTATGTCAAAATCGGTTTGCAGATAAAAATTGCCTTGCTTCTGTGTACTCAATTAAAGCAAAAAAAAATCCATTTAGAATTCATCCCTCAAAAGATTAATGTCTATACACAAGGTGTTTACCAGAATTATGGGAAAACAATCGGTACTGTACATGTATTTGTTACTCAAATGAACTTCTTTTGAACTGGTTTCACTGTAGAAATATTCATAATAAATTTTCATACTGCTTCAAGCACCTGGAAATAACAAAGACTTTGGAAACAACATTTTGCCTCGTTTGTCGAATGTGAACAGGCACCCAAAATATTGTTGAGAGTCAAATTTTACATCAGTTTCAAAGGGCACCATTTACCCTCCTTCCTGCTAAAAAAAAATATATGTAAAGAGTTTAGAAATCAATTCATGGATTATTACTATCGTCATCTTGAGATCTAACGAAATCTAGCATAAACAGGGATTGTCGCTTCTCAGTCGCCACTCGAGTGAAGCTCAATAATGTCCGAGAGCCGCTTTTAGAGTGCAAAGGGTTAAAGATTCCATCGATAATCGTGCATACGTGTACGATGAACCGTCGCGAGAGCATTGTATTGGTTGGAGCAATTATCAACGCGAAACAATAATTGAATAATTATTGAATAATTGCTTTTGCATGCACGCGTGAATACCTAACCCACTTTCCGTGTAAATGAGTTTTTAATTTTTTATACCCCTTCTTACAGGGCGTGGCCGGGACGCCGGGCAAGAATGGTTTTCCGGTATATTATTTTTTATTTTCTGTCCAGTCCTTTGTCTCTCTATCTGTCTATTCTCTTTTTTCATCTCTATCACTGTACACTGCCCATTCACTCTCCCTCACAAACTCTTACATAACAACCACTAGATCGTATTTTGTATTAGAGCATTTCACGTAGACTCTTTTTTTGTGATCTCTCTCTCTCTCTCTCTCTCTCTCTCTCTCTCTCTCTCTCTCTCTC
>NW_026533254.1:3303148-3323607 GCF_026225885.1 Hylaeus anthracinus
CTCTCTCTCTCTCTCTCTCTCTCTCTCTCTCTCTCTCTCTCTCTCTCGATGTTTATTTGTAAATTTATTCTGTGCTCGTTTGATCTGTGCTTCCCACCTGGATTTTTGCGCAACATCCTTTTTTTATACATTTTTTTCCACGGGTACCATACATACGTCAAGCGTGCAACGAAATTGCAACATTTGCTTCCAAATATGACGTCACAATTCGCCGTCGATGATGGAATGAATAAATGAAAATCTAAATAAGGTTCGTTTGCGAAAGGATGGGGGTGCAGTGGATGCATACACGGGCAAATGTATATTTCAAAATGTGATTAAGAACAGACACGGGCACTTTTGAAATTATATTATTTTAAACATTATGTCAAATAACACATTACTATATTTTATTATTATTATTATTTGAGATAATTGTTTGGAATAATTGTGAAATTGTTCTTCAAAATTATATCGGGTGAATAATAATATTATTATTATTATTATTATTTCAATAATATCGTTAACTTTAAAATGAATAAAATAACGTATTAATTCGCAATAAAAAATAAGAGAACGAAATATTTGAAATGAGTATTATTTTTATTATTGTTATTATATATTATTATTCGAGAATAAACAAATTTTTATATGACACTACCGGTCCAAAATAAATTATTTCAAATAGTAATTTTTCATTTCCAATTCAGTGAAAATTCGCCCGAGTCTGCTTAACACTTTGCCGGCCGCTGTCACGTATGCGTGAGTGTTTTTTCTCCAGCGGCGGTGCTTAATTTCCATGTTTGTATAGTGAGATACATTGTTGCAGAGCAATGTTTGACGAACATTGGCAACTGATTTCCCCTCCCAATTTACCAGATTGTGTTTTATTGACATCTTTAAATACTCTGTCGGTCGCATCGAAGCGGGTGCTTGTTTGGTTAGTTTGACACTGTTTTTCGCTGCCTTCAAATGTCGGAAACTTACGTTAAATTTATTAAAAATTATAAAGTATCCTTTGAAATGTCATACAATGAAGAAATATATGCTGATCCGCTATCAAACGTGGAGAATAGTTCCGATAACACTAGAACTTGCGTGAAACTCACCGACTCGGCAAAGTGTTAAGAGGGACCTGAAATTTTTAGCCTACCACCACGTTTTATTGCAATTGGTCGACGAAAAACTCGTTTGAGTTGCGCTGTCTAATAATTTTCACGTGGAAATGGGGGCTGGAGTCTCAAAAGTCATTCAATAAAGTGCTCATACTCGGCTCGCCGACAGAGACCAGAATGGTGGCAAACGAGTTTTAAAGGACCGCGCCGTGAACTACCTATGCGTTTCTTAGAATCCTACTACCTCGCGAGCCTCGCAAGAGGAACAATGTGACGCTGGGAGTGCATTGCTCTTTGAAGTGAAGGAGCGAATGCGGCAAGGTTAGCCGGCAGCAGCAGCGCCTGCCTTCCTCGTCGTTTTAATCGCGTTCGATCATTACAATCGTGGGCGACGTACATATTTGGAAGCATTTCTCATGGTACGACACATGACGACACCTTACTACATGTCGCGTGTGCCCATATTACATACACAAGGAATGATTATTATTTTTTTCAAAGGCTTGCCCGCAGCCTTTTCGATTTTTCACTTTCTTTCGTCGTCGCGGCTGGCGATCGACCAATTAGAACTTACTAATGTCTTCTTTCAGGGACCCATCGGGATGGACGGACCAAAGGGTGAGCAGGTACGTTGACATTATCCCTTATTGGTTGGGAACTTTGTACTGTAATTACTGGGCTGCTGATGTTTATGCATTTATGGCAGATGAAAGTGTGAAGAGATCTATGGGAACGTGCATAAATGAAAACATATTTGGCGCAGAAATTAATTTTGCGTTTTTACACTCAATACTTTCTAGTTGTACTTTACGTAAAAATATTGTTTATATAGATTTTTTAAATACCTTGGAAGTACATAAAAAAATTGCTGCAAAATTTGAGCTCTCAGTTTTAAAGTTAACACGTGCACCAAACCTGTGAAAATTATAAATGAAAAGTATATGGAATTTTTTTTTATAACTTTGATAAAAATAGATGAAATAGTTAGAAATTTGGCAAAGTTATACGATAATAGACTAGTTCTTCCCCTATATATCAGCCCAGTAAATATGAAGCTATCTAGTAGTATTATGTTAAATGTTTAAAATATGAACTTATTTATTATTTTTTATAAATTGTTATTTATAAATGAGTATTGACAAGTTACAGTTTTTTCTTCTATCTATGAAAATATGAATTTGCATTATCATCCGCAGTCTAGTAATTACATTGTGAGTAACGTTTATTGTTTCCTGGAAGGAGAACAGTTCTGGTAGGAAGTATTAATATTGTCACTTCGTTGTAAATTTATTGTTAATTTGGAATAAAATTGCGAATTATAGTGTATTCATATTTTTTTTATTGGGGCTTCTTCCTTTCTTCGAAATAGTAAAAGAAATATTATTTTTAGTCGAATTATTTTCTGATAAAGAAATTTCTTTGTGAACAATTTTGTAAATTATATTAGTAGAAATGAGTCTACAACAAATTTTGTTAAAATCAATTTGATGGTAAACTTTATTATACATTATTATACTTTATAATTAATAAACTTTATCGTAATGCATTTTTTTCATAGGAAAGAATATTATTTTTAGTGGAATTATTTTGCCGTAAAGAAATTTGGTTGTGGAAAATTGTATAATGAATTTCTGTAGGAAAGAGTTCACAATATATATATATATCGTAATCTCGAAAAGTGTACGGTCAAAGATCTGATGGAAAGCAATTCCATTAAAGTTTTCTACGATTATATTCTGCTCAATTTCGTGATGGAAGTGTGACGAAAGTCGAGTCAATCAATGAAACGGTTTTGCTGGTGGTAAAAGTTTCAGTTATGAGAACCCCTACTCTCTCACCCCCGCCGTTTCGGTTACTCGTAGCGAAGGATTTGCAACATTTTATCATTTCACAACTGTCGAAAAATGTTGTCAGTTTTGTCGATACTAAGAAGCATGGCGAGCAAGCAAACTGGTGGCGTCACTACATATGATATGGCTGCGTTACCGTGTGGCGCCATTATAGTTTTCGTGTTCGCCGTGCGCTGAAACGATAGTGATGCCTAATTTTAATATAGAATGTCAATCATATTAATAGATATAACAAATGACACGTACCTCGAATAAAAATAGATAATACAAAATTCTGCAAATTAAGTAGTCTATATTTTCTGTAGGAACGTAAAGAGCGACTGAACAAAAATTTTGATCTGCGTTAGACGAAAATAGTAGGAATTATAGAGAAACCACAAACACGCGCATTATATGAATAGTAATAGATTGTCTCAAAAGTTTCTTTCGTTTTACTAGTATATAATACGTATACTACATTTTATGTTTTATGTTAGAATACTGACAAGGAAAGCTTTTTAGGTGTCCACCTCCGATTGTTTTGATTTCCGGATATTTTTAAAAGGTCCAAAGGTCCAAAGGTCCAAAAATAATAGCTATGTATTTTTTTATATTGGTCCGTTTTCATATTTAGGGGATGAAAAGTTTCAGCTGCAATAGGCTATCTCAGAAACTACCATAGATAGAAGAAAACTTTTTAAGAAACAGTTTTATGGTTTTCTATCTGCATATGAAATCTGGCCCCACATTTTGTAAAAAATAATTTGTTTATGATAATAGCCTATTGCAGCTGAAACTTTAGGGGGTCGTTTCACCCTCTTCTAAATATGAAAACGGGCATATTTAAAAAAATAGGTATATCTTATTTTTCGGTCCTTTAAAACATATCTACAAATCTAAACCTTGTGAGTTCCTTGTGAGTGGTGCGAGATCCATTTTGCTCGATTACTGTTATAACGTTATCTTCTAAGAGATTAGGTTGTCTATTTATATAAACATTGACAAACAAAACAGCTGGATGCAAGTCACAAAAGAGACTTTTGGGATAATCTAATACTTTGAAGAAGTATGTACATGATATATTTTAATTTCATTTCAAAGTGGAATCGAGTTCAGTACGCTTAAAATATATTTGAATGCAATTTCTGAGGGCTATTTTATTTAAATATTCATTACAAGAACAAAGATCCAGTAAGATATACTCGATCCCATCGGTACTTCCATTGAATGCTGCCGAACCTCGAGCATTCGCACAGGTGATTGAAGACAGTAAGAGATGGAGGGATTCCCTTTTACGAGAAAACTGATGGCAGGTCTCCCAAATCTATTCTTTCGCCGACCTCGATTCCAGTTACCGAAATTTATTTTTCGAAGAGGTTAGTTTGGAAAAGTTGAGAAGAGTTATAGATCGATTTTATAATAGTTAAAGTGAGGCTTGTGATAACGAAAAACGGAATATAGGCATCGCTAATTGAAAACGTACGTCTAAAAATGAGTGAATCAAATCATCACTGGCGTCAGTAATTAGTATATTAACAAAATAAAAGATAGATACACTTCGGTGGCACGTTGATTAGTATTGTTTAATAGTACAGTCGTATCTTATTTTTTTTGGCGCTAGTAAAGTGGCACCATAATATGATACATTACTGGCGCTAGTAAAATAAAAAGCAAGTGTACTTTGCATGCGCTGTTATTAGTGGCGCTAAATATTACATCTGCTTCGTAGTTAGCTGGCGCCATTAAAATGAAGCAATAATTACTGACGCCAGTAATAAACAGTCAATATCGTATATCCCAAATGAATGACTATTTAAATGTACCAAAATGACGAGTAGGTATATCTGTTTAAACTAGAGTTACACATAGACTGCGGATGTATATGCAAATTCATATTTTCACAAATTTAGAAAAAGAATTGAAATTGAAATGAAAGTGAATTTTATACTCCAGTCGACTGGCGGCAGAAATCATCAATACCTAGAAGCCCCATTTAACACAAAGTCGATTCCCGGAATATAAACGCTACCAAAACAAAAGCAAAAAAAAATTCATCGCCAGTCTAGAATCACGAATATTTCTCAAGGAAATACTGTAACTTCCCGCAATCAAATATACATCGCTTTTCCATCGTGAAACGTGTACTTCCACGTCATGCGAGTGTTTGTAAATGCTTTGCTCGTTCGAGCAGCTCTAACTCTGAAAAGAAATCCCATTTTGCTAAAGCGAAAGGGTCTGTTAAACCTCGCAGTGCCGCGGTAAAACTCGATCGAAGAATCGCGAATTTATGTTCGATGCAGAGAAACGTAAGAAACACGAGCAATGTCGTTTCGCCTATCAACCATAAATATGTTGGAACGACAGGTACTACACAGCCCGTAGCGTTCTTCCGGGAAAATGGTCAACCGAGTACACATAACAACAGACAGGCGTTGTACAATATTGCGCAAAAGTCTAAGACCACCATGGAAAGCTTACATTGCACTTACATAAATCTGTGTTGATCAAATAAATGTGATGTATAGCGGTTATTATGCTCTATATGTACTATACTATAGTATTATATATATAGTAGGTGTAGAAATTAATTCTGTGCCTCTTCAATAAATCATTCATAATTAGACTGCGGATGTTTATGCATTTATGTCAAATGAAAATATGAGAAAATTGATAAGAATATGCACAAATGCAAAAATATACATGCCATGTCATTTAGAGTATAAGATACACTTTCATTTCAATTTCAATTCTTTTTTTGTATTTGTGAAAATATAGATTTGCATAAACATCCACAGTCTATTTATAATTCTAGTTTAAACGGATATACATAGTCGTCATTTTGGTACATTAAAATACCAATCTTCTAAGTCCTCAACCTAATTTTTATTACAATGTATCGATACACATACCTGTACCTTTCAGCCTGATGAGTATTAGACTAACTTTAATAGTCACTACGTCTAGCTTCTTCTTCTTCTTCTACGAGTATCACAGTACACTTGTAATCTATGTATTAAAAAAAGAATAATAAAAAAAATGTTGTGACTACCATACTTTGCGTACACATATACATGCATATGTTGTGATAGTCATCAGATAGTCATCACAATACTTGTATTGTGCAATATGTAAGATCCATACATATTTATTGTAATGGAGACCAGGTCGAGAACTTAGAAGGTTTGTAATCGAACTAACAAAATAATTACTATACGTAATTAATACTTATTTAATCAATTAATGAGTAAATAGCAATTACGATTAAACAAATTTGATTTGAATTTTCGTAAAGTCTTTCTTTCCGACCTCGCACAAACGGAGATAGACCAGAGGGTGGAGAATAAGAGGGAACGAGTAGATTGCAAATATCAGATGTTTATTCTCGAGGTACCCTCTCGATACATGTCGGTTGGTTCGAGTCGATTGTGACTGTGCATGCAGTATAAACAGTATACAGTTGTGGAGCAGGCATTCCTGATATCTGTATCTAATACCTTGGGTAATCATTTTACTTCCAAGAAACAAACTACATTCTTTTCTACCGTGGAGTGTGCTTCCTTGGAGGTCGATCGATTGTTTCAACTACAGTGTACGCAGCAACTGTTTGAAGAAACCATAAAATATTGGGTTAATATTATTAGAAGTTTCTGTTGTGACCATTGGAGAATTACGCGTTGATGTTTCAGCTTCTGTTGCAAAAAATGTCCAGTACCAGTTTAGCACAAGTCGAATACTCAACCTTGTTAACGAACATTTTATTATAACTTTCAACTGACAATTTATCTTCAATAGAATTGTATGATATAATTATAAAATATACTGAGCATTAAAAGCAAGTGAATCAAGTACAATTACCTTCTGGCAATAGAGTTACTGTTATTGCGTCACTGTAATTTATTGTTAAGTGATGAACATTTAATATCGATCAGATAAGAATTATTCTTACTGAATAATTTATCGATTAACCCGAAATGAAACTGTTATTGCATAAATATTTGTTTTACACCAAGTAAAATTCAATTTCAACAATTTAAGTTATACCGGAATGAGTAAACAGAAAATAATTAAGCATCATATAATATCCTGAATTATGATATACTTCAATTTTTAATTGTCATATTTATGCACAGACTTGATCATTCTATATCTTACTTGCAAGCTATTTTTAGTTTGCGAACTGCGAGCGATTCTTCCAAGTTTTAAATTATCTTAAGTGTTTTTCATTCGAATATTGACGAAAACTTTAAATTAAAAACTCAGAATGAGTCCACACTGAGCCAGGAAGAATCCACTTGGGAGACCTCTCTCCCATCCTGATTGAGTGAACTCTTTCTTCGCTCCGTTGGGTAGCGATTGCTGATGGTATCACGCATACCAGAAGCAATATCAAAAGTTCATCAAACAGCATCTGTTTAACAACTAAAAATAGCCAGGAACGATCTATATACAAGCTTTGAATTTTTCGTTTCGACTCTTTGCTTCAGAGACATATTCAAGAACGAAACGTTATAATAGAATCGATGCAAACACGAAAAAATACAGACAAACGCCAGTATAAAGTGCAAAAATTATAGAGTATTTATAACATCAAGATAAGTGTTATGTTGAGATTGGGGGCTCGTAATCACGAAGCTTCTACCGCCAACAGGACTGACTTTTCTTTCGAGTCAATTTACTTTCGTATGTCATGAGTAAACTGCGGATGTTTATGCGCTTATGGCAAATGAAAATATGTAAAAATCAATAATAATGTGCACAGTTACAAAAATATATAAAATATCAAGAAGAATATACGCGCTACATCGTTTAGACGATAGTACATGCTTTCACTTAAATTTCAATTTTTTTTTTATATCTGCGAAAATGTGAATTTGCATAAATATCCGCAGTCTAATCGTGAGCAGTATTCTACGAATATATTAAGGAAATAGCCTTGCAATATTGTGCAAACACAGAAAGATATATTTTATTCGCGCGCTCGAAAACTTTAACTGCTTGTATCTCGATAACGAAGCCTTGGATTGCAAAATGGAAAAGGACTTTTCGTTTCATGTTAAAACGAGAAAGAGATCCTGACTAGTCCAATATTATTAATTAAATCATAAGAGCATCGGTATACATATTTATGACTTTTCTGTTATTTGTAGAAGATAAAGTACACTATATGTATAATTGATTGCGTATGAACACATACAAAGAAGTGAGGTATTTTTTCATACTGCTGTAGTTGGCAACCGTAGCCTCAAACGTGAAATACCATTCACCTCTTGCAAGTAAAATAACATAGAAGGTCCAACTTTTGAAACGTTTCTAACAATGTTTTCTTTTTTCCAGTCGAGCTAATATTTTTCCACAAAATACAACGGTATGTTTCGTTTGCAGGGCCGAGAGGGCGAGAAGGGGCAGAAAGGCGAACTGGGAAGTCCAGGGTTTGACGTCTTTTCTGCAGTAAAGGTATCTAACTACGCTATCTAGCGTGACTGAAAGAGCGCGTCAGCGCACTTTCCTGCCTTGAAATGGCATACGTCCACATACGTGAAGCGAGAACGCATCGTTTTACTCTTGCATCGAGCTCTCTCGTCTGTTTACCGCTCTGTAGAGGCCAATTTCACAAAATTTCACGTCGCGTAAGGTCGCATATACATGCTTGCACGCGACTACAAACTCGAAAATGACAAAAAAAGGAATAGAGAGATGAGCAGGCAGACAAAGAAATAGCAGAGGATAAAACGATACGTTTTCCTGGGCAGAGGAAATATTGTTTATTCGACGTATCGACGGAGACGTGTTTCAAACGAAGAATATTGTTGAATTCTTTGTGATATTTTATAACACGATTGTTCGTGCTGTATGCATCGGAATTTGTAATAAAGAAATTGTTCCTTCATTGTTTGGAATGAAGGTCCTCGGGAAAATTGTTTTTTGGCATTATTGAAAGGGTGTTGGAGTTAGGTGTTTGAATTGGGCCATCTTGAATATTTTGTTTCACAGTAGTATGGAATTATTGTGCGTAGGTTTATTCATAAGTAACTTCCGTTTTATAACATATAATTTATTTCCAAATATATTGTTGCATAATAAATCTTAATCGATTTCATAATCGACATTTAACGAGCAAATTAAAAATTTCTTTCAATGGGATTATTATTTATGAATGAAACCAATATTTGAATTTACTACACTTGAAGTAAGAAAATAGTAGAATTTTTTAAAATAAGGAAACAAATGTCTAAAATGGTTCAAGTTAGACGATCTCCTACTATTATAAAAAATTGAGCGTTGATAGGAGTGTAACTTTTAATCCATCAGAGAGAAAACATGACTTAGAAATAATGCATTATATTCGCATAAAAATCAAAAACAAAATTAAATTTTGGTTTGGAAAATATATTGCCATGAAATGACACTGAATAGCGCCAAACAACAATTGCGCTCATTAAAAGAGAAAAGTATCTTTACTATGTATAGATGTAATTAATTCAGCTTTATAACAGTAAATTATATCTTCTAGCATCTTATTTTTATCATTTATAGAAGCAATGAATTCCAAACGAACAAAAAGGAACGCATACTAAATGTAAGTTACGTTGTGATAGATAATAAATTGAAATCTTTTATCGTGTTCTTCGATTGAAGCAGCGTTTTACCTATGTGTGTGTGTAATTAAAGAAACAACAATGACGAGTTTTGTATAAAATTTTGCCCGCAGGCTTTCGATGTTTCTCGTTAGCTCGTTAGACGATCTAACGTTTGATATTGGTTCGCGCCGCGGGTGACGAACAAGCGGTCTGTCGAGATAGCACTAATTGCGATAAATCATTGCAGATAAATATGCATACCGTGCATCTGGGGAACCAAAGCCGCATTTTCGACCTAGAGAATTAACTATGCTTGGAACTGAATGCCAAGAATATCAAGATCATTGATTGTCGTTGACGATCCCTACGCGATGGTTGAATTCAATCGATTAGAAGTGTCTTTCACTTTACAAACCTGTAGACGTACGAATTAAAAGTTACGGCAGTACTAATGGTTAGAGTAATCTATAAATCTGAGGTAGTTTTTCTTAAGCTTGAGTTACCTAGCTCATTACTTGGACTACACATCGGGAAAGAAATATGGTGGACCTTCGAAAGTAAAATTAAATTCTTATCTTTGCGATATAATTCAAAATTGTCTTAATAATTTTTATTCGATTAAAATACATTCATATTTTGTAACTTACTGTTTTTCTAAATAGAATACATGAATTTATACGTGGATTACGTGGATATAGTTAGAAGATTAATGTGGACCTATTTGGAATTGATCTGAAACTGTATGGTAATAAAGTTTGTTTTTATTGGGTAGTGTTTAAAAAATCTTACTGATTTGATTTGGATAACTTCATTTTTGAAGAATTGTTTTATTTTTAAATTGAATAATTTAGTGCTTACCTTGTGTGGTCGTACAATTTTGTTTGAAACTTTAATTATCGCACACATGAAAGTTCTCAGATGAATAAGGGTATGGATTTTGTGACACGATTATTTTTTTTTTAAATTATATGAAAACTGATATAAAAAATTCTTTTTTCAAATTCAACTTCATCGTCACTATTTAATTCACCATCGAAAACTATACATAAGAATACGTATTTACAAAATTTTATCTGGGAAATGACTAGTAGTTGATCCTCGCACGATCGATCTCCCTTAAACAGTAACAATCAACGACAATCAATTAATAATATTAGTTACATCGAACGAAAAATACAATTTACAACAAATAAAGAGAAACCCGACATGCCAGCGGCTCGCAAACTTCTTATACAAAAACCACTGAAAAATCATAGCAAATTTACGAATTTGGCGAACGTCGCGATTACGCTCGTCGACCGCGAGCGCAACCAGTTAATAACGTAAATCCGTCGCAAGATGGACGAGCGTTCTTATACGGATTCTTGATAGCCAACGCGTAGGTGTAATGTGTATTTTTTCTCGACGACGTATCGATCCTCGATGATGCAGATTAACAATATAAACCATCTTTTCGCCTACGGGTCAATGCACAGGGATTAGGGTTAAAGAGGTCGGTGACGACGCTCCGCGGCGGGACGCTCGGCTATGCGGAAATCGTCGCTCTGAAGGTAACCGGCCTCTTCGGAAGGCAACACGGCTCGTGTTGCGGTTCAGAAATCTCTTCTCGTCGTCGCTGCTCCTGCTTCTTCTTCTACCCCTTCTTATTTTTCCTCTATCTCTTCGTCGTCTTCATCTTCTTCTTCCGTTGCCGCTTATCCCCTCACCGTTCCTTTGCCAACCCGTTGTCGGGCTTTCTCCTTTGATCTCCGGCGTCCAGTAGCGTTCCCGCCGCTCCACACTTTGTTTCCATGTTCCTAGTTCTATCTCCGGCGAGTTTTCTCTCCGCACTCCTAGACGCAGTCCTATTTCTAGTCGTTGCCTCGTACGGTGCTTTCGGTGTAGCGTTCTCGTTCGTTCAAAGCGCGACGACACCGTGCTTCGGCGTGGAAAACGCCCCCGTTGTCTCCTAGTTTCGTTAGCCGAATTAACGTTGGACGTTTCACACCCAGGGGAAAGTTTGTTTGAATCCTAGCATGGTTTTGGGGCGAACTTTAGGGGAGTAGATGAGCAATGTTGGATGGAAGATATTTGTTTAATGGAATAGCTCTTTTATTTTACAGTAGAATTAGTATACGGTGACGACAATATTATACACGCACATTTTATTTTATTGTATGGAATAATATACAGTAAAAATAGTACACATGTACAATTTGTTTTAAAGTAATAGATAGTGTACCTATACATTTTATTTTATGGTAATAAATATATCGTGACGATAATATACGTGTACATTGTATTTTATAGTAGAAAAATAATATACAGTAACGACAATCTACACATACATTTTACTTTACAGTGAATTATAATGTACAGTAACAATAGTATACATGTTCCTTTTATTGTACAGTGAACAAAAATATATCGTAACGATAATGTACGTATACATTGTACTTTATAGTACAAAAATAATATACAGTAACAAGAATCTACACATACATTTTACATTACAGTGAGCAAAAGTGTATAATAACAATAATATGCACGTGCATTTTATTGTGCAGTAAAACATAATATACAGTAACGACAATCTACACATACATTTTACTTTACAGGGAATTATAATATACAGTAACAATAGTATACATGTTCCTTTTATTGTACAGTGAACAAAAATATATCGTAACGATAATATACGTATATATTGTATTTTATAGTACAAAATTATATACAGTGACGATAATATACACGTATACATATACACATATACAACGATAATATACATAATATACACATGCATTTAATTTGACAAAAAATCAAATATCGAACACACAAGTGTAACAAATAAATACAATAAAACGCCGATTGAGAAAAGAATACTAAATTGAATACTGAATCTCAAAATTGATGCACAGGATATCAAACAACATTTTCTTGTGTGCGAACTGAAATGCCAGTTAATTGTTTAAAAATATTTGACAACGAGGAACCTATCACACCGAAGTGATGTCGTCGCGCTCTGTCGTATTTGGTTTTTGGTTGGTAATGGTATTTACTTTAAGTTACAGTATTTAGGTATATCTCTGGGCATGCCTTGGATTCGGAAGAGCAATGAAAAACGAGATAACCCCAAAACGATCCACTTTAGGTTTCCACCCCCCGAAAACCCACCCACCCACGTTACCCTTATGTTTTGGTCCGGTAGCGATTTGGTTTTTACCCGTAGTGTTGACCTACTTCTAGGGACTTCAGGAGCAAGGGCATAATATCTCAGCGCAGACCATCATACAACTGAAAGTAAGTGCGCCTGCTCTTTGGGAGCCCCTCCTCTCTCCTTTTTCGTTTCCTTATCATCGATTCCCCAGGCATTCGATTTGGTATTCTACTCGCGGGCCAGGTATTTGTTAAATCGCCGCTCTTTTGATGCGACAGTGTGCTCAATCGATCAGTGCCAATTTCACGGGACAATAAATCCCGTTCTATCCACCTGCATTTGACGCAGATACGATCTCCGATTTGTACTATCGACGGCTATTAACCGAACCCACGTCGAGGAACTTTAATATTCGGACGCTACGCGATCTTCGTTTTGTCAGTTGTAACATATTTTTATTTAATAGAATAATTTCTCAGTAACCTCTTGAGGAACGACTTTTAATAGACGCTGATATAAAGATATTTTTCAAATAATTTTAATCTTTTTACACGATGACGTACATACGTACGTTTTAATTATATGTTACTCATAACCAACAATTTATATTGTTGTCTGTTGACAGCACCATCAACTTGAAGTATCAATGTAATTGCCTTGGAAGTTGTCTGCAGAAAAAAGATTGTTCTATAGAGAGTCAATTAAATGGATTTTTGTTTGCTCTAATCGAATACAAAAAGAAATTTTTATTTGTAAATCCATTTTAATATACAAATATGCTGTTTCTGTTTAATATGGTTCATTTTCTTTCACTCTAAGAGGTATTGCAATCGTAACTACTAGTAATTTCAATATAAATGCAACCGCACACATATGTGCGCGTGGTCTCTCAAGAGGTTAAAAGCATTTCACTTAATAAATTAAATAAATTTTCAAATTTTAATTGAATGATGAAAACATTTTTAAAAT
Source organism: Hylaeus anthracinus (assembly GCF_026225885.1). Classification (NCBI taxonomy): domain Eukaryota; kingdom Metazoa; phylum Arthropoda; class Insecta; order Hymenoptera; family Colletidae; genus Hylaeus; species Hylaeus anthracinus. The sequence continues at coordinate 3,316,755 of NW_026533254.1, forward strand.
AAAAATTTTCAATTATATAATTTCTTTATCGTTAAATCATTTTATTTGCTAAATAAAATAAATCTCCAACTGTTAAAAATGTTTCTTCTTAAATACATAATTACTTTTACGAATTATTTCACGAGTAGAAGCGATTTTTTGGAGTTCTTATAAAATTACACACGAAACAGTCTGATTTAACAAATTTATGTGATTATTATAATTATAATCACATAATATTATAATTATAGTTAACCTGAAGCTTATAAAAGCTTTTGAACAGTTCCATAGTGCAGGAGTTATTGATGTTGAAATTAACTTGTTGTTATAACTTATTATTAAATTATTAAATATGTATTTGTTATAATTATTATTAACTTACTATTAAAGTTCACAAAATGTGAACTATTAGACATCGTTTTCTTAGAAATTTATTGTACAAGAAATGTTAACTAAACGCATAAACTTTACACTTTTGTTAAGTAAATCTCGTTAAATATACGTCTACTAGTTACATACCAACTACTTCCATCGCAGAGAGAGTTAAAAGCGACAAAGTGAAACCTGCAAAGTGTCAAAGCGTCAAAGTGTCCGAAAATTAAACTCACTCACCGTGTACTAAAATTCGTCGAGATAGTATTTTTCGAGCATTCTCGGTCATTTAACATTCGTAATTTCAACAGTTTACCTAAGATAAACCCTAGAGATGAACAAGCGGGACAGTTCTGCTACTCCAATTTTAAACGCAAACGCGAATCAATTTTGAATTGAAGATTCTTTTGCTTGGGGAATCGACGACGCGTGAAAGAAGTCTCGAGAAACGCTCTTATTAGAGGGATTTAGAAAATGGAGCGTGTCGAGCCTTCTTTTTAGACCTTTCTTAACGAAACATCTATTTACCTAGCACCTTCTTATTTTACGATTTCATGCCAAGTATCGTTTCACTCTATTATACCCGTTTCCTCAGGGCCGTGCAGTAACTTTGGAACAGTCTCTATAATTCTGTAACCTTTTCTCTTTCTTTTTCGCATCAGAACTGTTTAAGAGGCATACAGTAACAGAATCGAAAATTTCAGAACAGGAAAGTAACAGTAATCGAAAGCTTCTTGCTTCGATACGTTTTCGTTTCAATTTTATCGTAGTTAAATGGATGAATCCTGTCTAAGAGGCGTCACCTCCGTTCGATGCCTTTTAGACGCCGACCAATCCCAAAGGCGATCGCTCTTGTATACCCTCCGAGCTAGAAGTTGTTCCATGAAATGGCAGGGACAACCACGCGTCTCTTACAGAGTTCTCGCGCCTCTCAGACAGGATTCGCCTGAGTTACCATGTTAAAGCACGATGTGTGTTCGACAACAGACGAAACAAATGCGAAGAAACATCCTGGAGACGTGAAAAACGAAGCACGACCCTGTTTTTCTCTGCATGCTAGTTTATCTCCAAGCAGCTCACGCGAAATCGAACGCACCTGTATGAACAAAGGTGCTCTCGCATGTGCGTGTACTGCATGTTACTCGTTCCACCGTTTTTTGGATATGTGATCTTTTGGAAGCGTAGAACGATGTAGCATAGCGAGCTGGAAAGGAAATTAGCGAAAAGAATTCGGGTCGGATTCCCAACAGGAGGTTAATCACTCCTCTACGCATGCGCATCTTTAGCATATTATTGGCCGAAATTGTGGTATTTAAAGACTTAATCTAAATATCTAATCAGAGTCACGGAATAACGTTGTCTATTTCTAATTAATCGCCGCCATTTTTCAGCCAAGTAATAAATATATTCATACGTTTGTCACACGTCACAAGTGTTTACAGTACAAGTACAACCTGCACCTATGGCGTTGTAGATTGGTAAAAGGTTGTGAAATTCTGCATTATGTCTCAACTCGTAAAATAAAGTCTCAAGGCAGATTCTTATATCGTATTATACTTCTTACTATATTTTTTTAAATATCCTTTTTTAATCATGTTTTTCAAGAGTGCTTTTTACGAACTATTTCTTTTCCGCAAACTTTTACCGATCGTGGACAAAATATTTAGGAAGCGAAGGTAAACAATATTTATTCGTCAGAAGAATGACCCGGACTTCAGCGTACGAAAGTTAAAACACTATGATTTTCAAATTTTTCGCAGAATTAGCTGAAAAATGACGGAGCCTAACTTTGACATTATTTCGTGACTTTCATTAGAGAGTTTCTAGTTGTATCTAATTAACGAAGACGAGAAACGCATGAAATAAAAGACTAAATAGGGACCAGTAGAAGGGCTACGAAATCGTCAAAGGTGAGGATCGTGCGGAGACAAAGGCTGCTAGCCTTCTTTTCAGCTCGCTATGGTACAACCCGCGACTCTTGATTAAACGCATTCAATCTTTTACTATATTATTTTCTACTTATTCTGAAATTAATACTATATTTCTAAAGTAATAGGCCCTATTTAGATATTTTGATTAATCTCTTATTTAATCTGAAGATATTCTTTATGCTAAAGGATACACATCAGCTTGCATCATTTGAATAAACGCATAGTAAATAAAACGTAAAAACAAAACAACAACGTATAATGGAATTACTGTAGTGTAATGGAAATACTTTATTAATACTTTGTACATCTACCTGTTTAAATATCTTTCTTCTTTTGAAATTTCAATTTTTCCTATTTCTTCAAAATTCAGTTGCACTAATCGACCTATTTTTTCGTTTTATAAGCTAATTGCTATTGACACTGTTTACCACACGAATTTCTCTGTCTTACACAAGTTACTAATCATCATAGTAATAATAGAAAAGCAAGGCTTATTGTTAGTTACAGAGTGAACAATAAGAGTACGATTACTCAAGTGACGCAAACTGATTTGAATCTTTTTAATGAATAATTACTATTTTTTTTTACCAAATAACGGAATATTCAAGACAACTGCGTATACTTTCATTAAATGGGATCTATTGTTTTACAAAACTAGAATTAATTAATTTGAGAGCAAGTAGAGTATAGTATAAGAAAAATATTATTTCGTTTAACCAAGTGTCGCTGAATATATGTGTTACGTGTTTTCGATAGAAGAATGCGCAACCGAGTCTTTTGCGTAGATGTGCAAGTAGGTTTATGCGTATGTTGACGTGTACACACGCACGTACACACACATCTTTTCACTTCAAACAGGGACGGTAATTTAAATCCACCATCTCGCGGTACGCGAAACTTTTGTAATTACCAGCGATTTACGTAATTAATGTAATCGTGTTTTGATTCGCGATTAAAGTTAATTGTGTACGGAGCTGTTAAATTTGATGTTGCTTATTAGCTTTTATTTATCAGTCGATGTGATATTCGACGTTTCAAGTGTGGCCACTTGAAGCCTGTACTTAGGCATCGATGAAGGTAGTAAAACGAATTCGTATTTCGTGTATTATCCAGACCTGGGCACTTTTGAAATAACATTATTTTAAACATTATGTCAAATAACACATTACTATATTTTATTATTATTATTTGAGATAATTGTTTGGAATAATTGTGAAATTGTTCTTCAAAATTATATCGGATGATATTGCATCATTTTGAGGATTATTTCTGTCGTTAAAATTGAAATACAATAATAACGAAATAATTCGTTGAATTGATGTTTTTTTATTTTCCTTTCAGTTGAAATTTCACCAGGTCTGATATTATCGAATGATGCTTTTTATAGAAGGCGGTGGTGATCCTGTAAACTTTCGACGAATTACCTATACTTCAGTTCGTGATATTAGCATATCTATAATCGTGATTATGGAATATAAATGAATACACTTTCACCATATTACAGCACAAACTTGCACTACTTGCAGTTGTTACCTGACATGTGCACATCGCTCTGAAAACTCAAAACTGTGCGTGGAAACTACCTTCGTACACTATTATTGTGAAAGTATAATAAAGAAGTATTCCCTTTCTACCAATCGCAATAGTAACTAAATCTAAATAAAAAAATAACGTGCTCTCATTATTATTTTTTTCATTGTACAAATGAGTAAACGTATATTGAATAATTAACAAATCTATTTTAAAAACACCCTGTACAGAGAATCAAATGTTTTGCTTTCGGAGAAACTATTAGGTCTATTTAATTATATTCGTTTAGTGCAGTCATAAAATTGGGGATATAAACATAAAATTGAGATTTTTAATTTAAAATTAAGAATTTTAATGGGAAGTTATGAATTTTAACATTTACAGTGAGTGTAATAAGTATTCGTACAGCAATCAATTTAAAATAAATTATTCCTGTACGAATACTTATTACACTGACTGTATGTACATTATAATGTTTTCATCAGAGGAATAAATTGTTGCGCAGTCCTTTAAAAAATAAAGGAGAAATTCATGTTGTTCTGGTGCTTTTATCAATCTTTTTTATTTACGTATACAACGTAATTTTTCTAGCTGAAGCAACAAAGAATTTATTGAGAAGTTTCCTTGTATCTCCAACAATTTTTAAGATAACATAAGGGGATGAAACATCGAAGGGGAGTTTGAACTCTTAAACTTGAGTTACCGAGATAAAAGAAAACACGTGTCCTTTATTTTTGGCAACCCTCCAAGCTTGCAAAGTTTCCTCAAAATCTGGTGATGAGGGTCCACACAGATGTTCCTTCTGTCAGACCTCTTGCTAAAGTTAAAAATAAAGGTCTAAATCAAAGCTGTTTCAATAAAATAACACACCGCAAAGCTAATTCTTTTTACATTTGTTCTTTAAATTATTCGTTAACAAACTTTATAATATTGCATGATTTTAACCATTCCAATTTCACATTAAAATTACTAATTTTACATTAAACACAAATTGAACAAAATTTAATTTAACGAATTTTAGGAGAATTTTCTATTAATGATGCATTTCTACATTCATTTGGTTTCCATCATTTCATTTTATTTTAACTTTATAATATTGCACAAATTTAATAATTTCAATTGCACATTAAAATTACTAATCTTATATTAAATATATATTGGACAAAATTCAATTTAGTGAATTTGATACATCGATTTGGTTTCCTTCATTAATAACAATAATTATTCTTTATTTTACTTCTATAAAGCCAAACAATTTATACACAATTAATACAAAGTTTTGAATAAGAATAAATGGAAATCATTATTATACTCCAATTGAACTTTGCCTTATAATTGAAGATAATTGGAGGTTTATCGTAATTTAAATACCTGATTTGATAAAATAATCAAGCGATGACGATCGTTGTTGTTAAACGCTTATGCCCAATCACGAGTGAAATAGTTTGGAGTTCTCAATTTACCTACAAAATTTCATTAAAATTCAGATATTGCATTTCGTGTGGTTGCCTTGACGAGTGCTTAGTGTGGCCTACGATCGAAGTTATACACTTTGAGGTCGAGACTCGACAGAATCTAATTGCAGAAGTCTGTTCTGAACAACTGACGCATGTGGAATTAGCGCTGCAACCATAACAGACAGCTTTATCCAGCTCACAGTAGAGTTTTCTTTTATCGAGGCAACGCAAAATCACACGTGGCGAAACGAACTGCTGAACTGTAGGATTGGTAAATGATAATTCACCTGATATGCTTTTCCTAATTTAAATGAGCTCAAACATGACCTTTTTCGATTTGCTATTAATTATATGCAATTGAGAGTGTTTCAAAGGTGAGTCGAATAATCTATAATTAAATGTAGTTCGAATTAGATTATGTTTGAACTTGTTTCCTTTAGAAATAGTTCGCAAAATCATAGATAATACATATTCTGATTATGGTATATTGAGAAATAGGGACAAAATCGGTAACCATACTTATTAAAGGTCTGCGAATTAGAATCGCTTCTGTGATCTTTATCGAGGTGTTTATCCTGTATCAAAAATGGATACAATAATCCGTCCAGCGCACTAATATTCTAAAGGGTTTTTTTAAAAAGAGCTTTAGGGTTTTGTTTTTTAATAACAATAATACGTCTGTCAGGGTAATCGTGGTATGCACTTAAACACCATCTTCCAGATTTGTATATAATTATATCTATTTTCATTTAAAATACAATAAAATAGCATTTAAACACCAGCTTACGTATTTATATACATATTTTAAAAAAAACATAGTCGACCTTCATATCTCCCTTACGCTTTCACCGATAAAAAAGTTATTGGCACCACGTTACGTGCCCCTCGATATTTAACAACTCTTCTTCGATACTTTTTTTTCTATCGCTAAAAGGGCGCGAATCCCTGTTTTAAATGACTTACCTTGTTTTATAATGACTTTATTTGGAAACATCAAACCAATGTTTTAGTTTACACAAATTTTTTCAATAGATATGAGGGGTACGAATACTTGTGAAACTTATATGTACTTTCATTGCACAGAAATAAACAAAAACCTAAACACCGTCTGTTACGTTTAATTAAAATCATATATTCGTTTAATTAAAATACATTAAAAGACCATTTAAATACCATCTCTCACATTTAATTATATTACATGCACTTGCATTTTAAATAAAATAACCAAGCATATTGCGTTATTAAAAAGTATCCCCTAGCTCCTTTTGGAAAACTCTTTTATTACGTAAGCATTGAACGTTGAAACTTTATCAAACACCCGATCAATATCATACCCTGACACTCAAATGTCACAATTTGCGACTACGTTTTCCACCCCTCCTAACCAGACACGTTTTGCATAATTATTGCAGAGTACTTGTCAAACACACAACACACCGATGCTTTCGTTTCCACGCACAGTTTTTCCGCGTGCTTTTTCTTCGCCTCTGTCCGCAATCTTCTTCCACCTGTTTACCATTTTTCTCTGAACCGACAGCTCTCTCTCTCTCTCTCTCTCTCTCTCTCTCTCTCTCTCTCTCTCTC
>NW_026533254.1:3323617-3515798 GCF_026225885.1 Hylaeus anthracinus
CTCTCTCTCTCTCTCTCTCTCTCTCTCTCTCTCTCTCTCTCTCTCTCCCCTTTATTCTTCTGTCTGCCTCTGTTCGTAATCACCATCGACGAGTTTTCTCCGTTGCTCCTTTTCCATTTCCCTCCGTCTGTGGCACAAACCGACGAGCACCGAGAGACACTCTTGTCGAGGGCTCTCGCCGGAAGAAAGCGGTAACGACGTAACGCTCTTGGAACGTAACAGGGAGAGCCAGGAGAACCTGGGCCGCCGGGGCCACCGGGCCCCCCAGGACCCGAAGGGCTTCCTGGACACGAAGGCAGGCAAGGAGTTCCAGGCGACGCCGGCCCGTCAGGCGAAAAAGGACCACCAGGACCGATCGGACCGATTGGTCCGCCTGGAACGCCAGGGCTTCAGGGTGCCAAGGTAAATTGTCGCTCAACTTTTACACCGAACGTTCAACAGTCGTAATCGTCGGTGACAATTTAATGCATTGATCGCTTGGTCATCCATGTATACGTGACAGGGCTTTTCGCTAATTGATTCTGAACAGCGAAGTTTGTTTGGCGAAGTCGTAAAAATAAGTACAACTTTAAATTGAATAAAAATAAGTTTCAGCTGTGTAGATACGAAATGTTAGCCTCATATTTTTCACGAGTATTAGTCTGGCAATTAACGTATTAGAGGATTTAAATTTGTCCTAGAGTGACTCGTGTGTCCATCTATAAGGAAATTTTTAAAAATAATCCCTCGGTAGCTTATATGCAGTGGCATTGTTAAAACGTATATATTCACGTAATTAACAAAAATATTTTCCTAATGATAAAGATGCATATAAATAGAATCTAAAAAGAAATGTCAGGATCTGCATTTATTTCCTCGGAATTAATTCCCAAAGAAGATTATGATCTTCATCTTATGTTCATGTTTGCGATGAAATTTGTACTTATGGTTCGTTACAACCATAGTCAAAACAAGTAAGAAAAAAATTGCACAGCTCAGTTGAAACAGTGTGAATTTTAATAACGTAAATCAAACAATATACGCGTTCAATGTATAATAATAATAATAATAATCATGCGACATTCAATAAAGAATGAACCTTGATCTATACGGACCACGAACAAAGCTAAAGATTAACTTAACTAGATGAATACAATTCAAGCTCGAGTATTATTTGCATAAAATATTCGAGAAATAACTATTTAAATGATTAAATAGTTATGATGTCATTATTTGACTGGATGTTGTTCTGAAATAATTCTGCGTTAATTTATTTGAACGACTAAATGATTCTCTATCACAAAAAGTAATTGTTTATTGAAGTTTTTAAGGTTTAAAATTCTAAATTATGCAGAATATTTGAATAAAGTAAAATAAAATGATTTGAAAATAACTCGCTCAATTTGGACATAAAATAAACTTACTCCTCAAAAGTTACTTTCAAGATAAATAAACTACCAGTGATCGAAATTACTCGCTACCTTAAATTGTTATTTTATATTATCAATCCAAATAAAATTTATCCAAGCCTGTTGCAAACTGACCTAACGACAATCAATTTTGGTCACAAATAAAATATCATCGAACTCCTTCGACCTCTTGTAAAATTCACAAATTGACGGTACCCTCGTAATTCTGTTGAGATCTGACGTCTCACTTGCTGGTTATTGCGTTAAATTAATTGGTGGATGTAGCTTAGCTATGTTATAGAAATTCGCGATGGTATAACAGAGCAGTTCGAAGTTTACGAACCGTTCTCGAATCCTCCGAAAGTTCTTCCATCGTAAACAACGAGGTCGGATAACCCGACTTGTCCTACTTTATCAGGGCCATTGTTAGCGTCGTTCCAAAGCTACGACATTCATTAATCGAAATTACATTATTCGCAGGGTGACAGGGGCGATAAAGGCGACCGTGGTTTAACGACGTCCATATCCGGCGAACCGTTTGCAACTGGAGTATTCGAAGGACCTCCTGGTCCTCCAGGACCACCTGGTAAGCATATAGGCGGTACAATTTTAATTCTCTCGAGACTGATAGCCGTGAGCATAATATATTCAAGCAGCTCAGGTTGACGGCTGCTCGAGACTGTATGAATTTATGATTTCCGACTCTCAGACGAAGAAAACTTTTAAGATTATTACCAGACTGCGGATGCTTATGCATTTATGGCAATTCCAAATATTTCAGTATAAATAACGATGTAAAAAAAAAATGCAAAAAAAAATATAAACAATAATAATATATGTGTTATACCGTGTAGAAATTGAAACATACTATTCTTCTCTGTACCTTTGATAATATGAATTTGCGTAAACAGTCGCAGTCTATTAATTATCCAGACGTAAAAATACTTTAGGCTTGAACTTCGGAGTATTAACTGCGTTATTAGTTATCAGTGGCAGGTGGAATTCTATTTGTTTATCCTTTTGAGACACATCTGTGTATACGTAGAAATAATTTAATTGAGTACGATAGTAAACATTCATACTTGTGCAATATTTAACATTTTCAATGAACGTGAGAAATCTATGATCAAATAAAATTTATTTTGTGAGAACACTAACATTTGCTTCATCTTTAGTTGTACAGGAATTAAAACGAGATTTATCATAAAGCAAGTTCTTTTTTTCTTATAAAAGAGTTGCATCATTTTAGAATATTCTTTTGTATCATTTGTTAGGTGAGCATTTATGCATATCTATTTATATATTTATATATATATGTTTACATATATGCATAAATGTATACTTGACAAATGACATAAAAGAATATATATATTAAAATGGTGAAACTTTTTCCGTATATATAACAATCATAATATAATATCTCAATAAGTAGACCATAAAAAATCGTGAAATGTATATAGTAGGTTCTATTTTTTCAAATATTGGCGACTACTATTATACAATGCTGAACACTTTTAATTTATAATATAAAAGTATACCTATGTTTTCGATTTAGTATCATTAAACTGCTGATATTCATGCATTTATGATAAATGTGGATTAATGCAATGATATATACAAATGCATAAATACGTTGAATGTAAAAAATATAATGCTCGTAACAATATTTAGACGACAAAATATCCTTTAATTTACATTTCTGTTCTTCATTTATGTATATAAAGACATGAATTTGCATAAATATCTGCAGTCTATCATACAAGGAAACACTGTCTTGTCGGTGATACCATCGGTTCCTCCGGATCCTATCTGTATTTTCCAGGCAAACATGTTTGTGTTTGCAACAGCTTGGGAAATACTCGTGTGTACACACTTAAACTGGACGTACTGTAGATTCTAAATATACATACAATTACGGAGAGAACTGCAGGTATTGACTTCTCCTTATGAATGTTTGCTTTTTACGCTCAAGTCAAGTTATCAATAACAGTGAGGTGGTCTCAGATGGCTGATAACTAATGATGCAGCGGATTACGTGTTGATAATATTCGAGCAATTCGATATTAAAATGTTTAATAGAAAGTATCAAGGATTATTAAAAATTTCTGGTGCCCAGTTGGTATCAATTATCGATACAAACATTTTTGAAAAATTACTCAAAGAGATATTTTAAATCACTGGCTGGTATTAAACTTGGTGGTACTTTAGAATAAATATCCATAAGTTTCGGGTCAATAATTAAAAAAGTACAGCATATGCATTACAAACGTATCAGAAGTACAAGATAAGGTCTAATCAATATAAGGTAAAGAGCGCAAGCAAACAAATACAGCCACTAATTATTACAAAATCTAATCTTTGTAAATAATTATCAATTATAATATTAAAGCAAATTCTTCGAAATATTTTCGTAACGTAGTAAAAGTTTAAACAATTTTTTATCCAGTCAATAAGTCTTTAAAACCTTCCCCAAATATTCTATCTTCACCAGTATACGTACAACCCAGTAGTAACCGTTTAAATGTTAGCACAATTTAAACGACATCGAATCTGCCCCGCGATACGCCGAGAAATCGATCGTACGATCCGTATCACTCGAACCTTGGTGATAAATTGCGTGTGAAATTGCAAGTGTAATTGCAGCGATTTACATTCGCGTCAACCACGTACGCAAAACGTTGCAGTAAAAGTTGCAAACTAATTCGGAAGGGAAACGGTGGTACGGACTGTAAATCACTCGTTTTCCGCGCTTTCTTGCGGTCATTTGTCCGCATTTGTATGCGTAGAAAGCATTAGACCGCACAGCAAAGCGATTTACGATCGGCTACGCGCACAAACACACTGGAGGCGCTGCCTTAGGTCGATTCATCGTCCAACTTCTATTTTGTTTGCTTTCAACGAGAACCACACGTTGATGTATACAAATTCTCGAAATTGCGATAGGAATTTCAATAGAACTTTAGACATAATTGTTATTAACCATTTGCAAGCGGATATGTCTTCATAGCAAGATTCTAGCAAAATTTATTAGCGATTATACGGTATAAACTCACGTGTGAATAAATTTATCGAAATTGCTTGTTTTATTGAAGTTGTTGAAAAATGTGGTATGTATGTATACTTAAATATGGTCGGGTTATAGTTAGATGTAGTAAGATTTCTTTAAAGCAAGCCAACACAGAAGTCTGACGTGTATGTCATCGAATCACTGTAGAGAGATTTAGTTCATGTGTGAAGGAGTTTGATTTTACAATGCGATGTTCCTAATTAGTGAGGTCTCTAAAGATGTTTCTAAAGAGCTTAAAATAAACCTCTATATTTTCTCTGTATAACACAATAGCCTGATGTAAGTAACCTTAAATCACTGTAGAGAAACTTAGTTAAACTTAGTTCATCTTTAAAGGAGTTTAATTTTACAAAACGTTGTTAGACACAATTCTAAATAGTGAGGTCTCTAATGGGCATTAAAATAAACCTCTATATTTTCTCTGCACAACACAGTAGCCTGATGTAAGTAACATCAAATCACTGTAGAGAAACTTAGTTCATCTGTGAAGGAATTTGATTTTACAAGACAATGTTAGACACAATCCTAAATAGTGAGGTCCTAAAGACCATCAAAATAAATCTCAACACCTTGTCTTGACAACACAATAGCCTCGTATAAATAACATTAAACCACTGTAGAGAGTTTTAGTTTATCTATGAAGAGATTAAGTCTTATAAGATGATGTTAGATAAGATTCTATCTAATGAGGTCTCTAAGAAGCACAAAAATAGACTTCAACATCTTCTTCTACCAGCACGATCGCCTGATGTAAATATCATTGCACCACCGTGGGCTGTTTTGGAGAACAAATTCCCTCTTGCAACATCTGTAAAGCAATTGGAAGACGTTCTGATAGATGAACGAGTTAGCATTCCACTGGGAACTATTCAACAGATGCACGAATCTATTCCAAGAAGCATAGATTCATTTAATAAAAGCATTTAACAAAACAATGTAGCATACTTCACAGATGCGAACACCTGTGAAGTACGCTATATATGTCTACATTTTATGAGATGATTGAATAACGTCCAATGTCATCAGCAATAGACGAGTCGCCGTGAGCGGTCGCTGCAGGCAACATTTTGGAATCTGGGGTCGACTATAGCAACAGAATTAATGGAGGCCACAGACATGACGATTTATCGTACGATGAGTCGACAACGCGGTGCAACGATAAGTGAAACAACTTGTCTGTTTTCCCATAAACGTAACGGTCTGTTGTTCGACAAATGTTGAGTAAAAGTGATGCACTTTATCATGGTAAGAGTTATTTAGGTCTCGACGTGCTTGTTTCGGTGCTGAAATCACTCAGAGAATCTTTAGAACGAATAGCAAGACATATATGGTAAAACAAAACCGCTGGGGATTCCTATTTTTTTTTCATAGGATTTCTATAATACTTTCACATCGCATATTGGTTTTCAAAAACAATCCTAAGAAGACTTCTACCGGTATAAATTTCGACGTAACTTCGGCGGAGACTTTGTATTAAACTTACGTGTTAAAAAGTAAAACTTTGAAGACGAGGATATGTATTGTAGATGAGGTTGTTGGTAACGTGTGGTCTAAGTATAAACAATCTTCTAAGGAGGCTATTTTTCCGAATAAGTACTTTAAAACGGTACCGATCGTGTATTCGATGTGTCAGCACTAATTGTAAGTGTGATAAAATAAATTTGTAAGAGTATTGTCGAGGACATACTTATTTTCATTATTTTTAATTATACCTTTTTGAAAAATTTCTGAGTAAACTGTCAACTATGTATAATTAAAAATAAACCGATTAAGGTCGTGTTTGGACTTATTTTCACCGTGGAAATCTCGTCAATTTATCGCTAATACTCTCACGAAAACGCGAATATAAATATCTAAGTTTTTTTTGTAACAGTTCGCTTATGCTGAATAAGTAATAACACTGTTAGCGATGACGCTGTTACTCTTACGGGAATAATAATTAACCAGGAGTTACTGTATTTTCCTTTTAAAAACTTATGGAATCTGTTGGCAATGACAAACAAATAACCATTGCAAAATATCAGCCTCTTGACTCAATTAATTTTTAAGATGCTACATTTTAATACATTGAAAGCTTTGAACAAATTTAATTAGGTTTTATAATTACTTGGTAATTGTGTGTTTGCTTGCACTACTTATTTCATAACGATATATTTACAATAATTATATACCTAAAGTATATACATATATGCATGAAATTGTACATATACAATAATATATTTACAATACTCTCGATGCCTGTACATTATTCTACATTTTTAATATCGACCAAGTTGTACATCATAAAGGTACCAAGTTAAAAAATGATGCCAGGTATCTGAAAATAAGATTATTTATTGAGATACTGATTGCTACTATTAAGTACTCCGACATTGAATTGCTCGAATACAATGAATATGTAACAGAAACGAATAAGTAAATTATACGATTGAAATAATTTACTTATATTCTATATTATTAATTACTTATAAATTATTAAAATAATTCACAATTGCAATCCAAATTAAAAATCAATGGAGGATACAAATGAGGTGAATTTGGGAAGAGGTAGGATAGCAAGGTTTGGATAAAATAATAGTATCATTTGGTGCCTAAGATGCGCTAGGTTGATCTGCATACTAATTTGCTTTACTTTTTAACTGTTAATTCTGACGGGATTCATAAAAATAAATTGTTTAAATGTATAATACATGTATTAAATTTAAATATTATATACAGTATTAAATACTGTATAAGGTAATGTAGGATCTAGCGTTTTCAAATAGATGGATCACCATGTCAAAGCAACCACTTTTCTCATTCGACGTCAGGCGTTTTGATAACATTGAAATAGGATGCAAATCACGTGAAATAGAGTAACTTCGCAACGTACTCTCGCTGGTTTTGAATTTGTTCAATAAGTGTACAATGATCCGAGTTTGCGGGTGTTGCTTGTTTCTATGAATTCTGCATCCATAAATGAGTGTTTACTTTCGAAAGTATAAATATTGGTATTAAATTCGCTATAAATTATTATTATCGTTATTATTAGTATTCGTAATAAATTGATATCACTATAAGTATTAGTATTAAATAAAAAGACGTATTAAATACGTTTTTATTTTCATGAAGAACGATCTAATTTTTTACGATAAATTTACTATTACGCTAGAAAATTGTTTTTACACTGACATGGTTATATGTAAATTATTATTTTGCCAATTTCAAATTAAGGGTACAGTTCGAAAAATTAAGGAAATATAATTGAATTCTTCAATGCGGTTTTTAAACTAAAATTACGTAATTCTAGATTGAAAAGATATATTAAAATCGTTTGTGTGTTAGTCACTGACCCAAACTTTGAAACTTTTAAAAGTTCTATGATAATAATTACATTCATTATTATCACTGACACCATGCTTAAAAGTTCAATTAATCTTCTTAAAAGCTTAAACTCTCCCTCCTTGATTTCACGTAGCCTCGGTCATTGTTCAATTTCATAAAAATACCTGGCATCCAGTTCGAAAAGTATTCGATTTGGTGTAAAATGATCCAAGTATATTTCAAATACTATACTTATTAAAAAATTAAATGTAATATTCCATGCGATAAATATAAATCTAACATTTTTTGACGATAATTCAAAAATTTTCACAAGTTAAAAGACTATTGTTGGGAAAATTTTTTTCAAACGTTTCGTAATTAAGTGAGCAATAGTTTTATCACTGTCACCTATAAATTATTCAATCGATACAAATTAAATAATTTCAACATACAATAGTCGGAAGGGCAATGTTCGAAGATGGACAACCATTTTTTAGATAGGTAACCAATGACAAATTTGTACGGATTAATCGAATTTTTACTGTATATTTTGTTTTACGTAAACAAATACATCATTTCCAGTTTATTAAATAAACTGAGATAAAATAATAGATCAACCATTATTCCATTTTATTTATCAAAACGGTGTGTCTGCTTACATAAAACAAAATATAAAATGAAAATTCGATTAATTTTCACAAATTTGTCATTGGTTACCTACAAATTATAATAAGTTATAAATCAAGCATATATAGAATAATTATTTACAATTCAATATATATTTTAATTAAAACCAAAGTATGAAAGCAATGAACAATGCTATTCCGCGATAAATATCTCACTTCGTACAAAAATGTAACGGGTGTCGTACACGCGGTTCGTCCCAAAAGTTTCCAAACATTAATTAAAACTCACTCCGTACGTTAGTAATTATAAATTTAAATTTATATTACTCGAAATACATTTCTCACGACGAAATACAATTTTTACTGCGGTCGTATAGCTTCAGAAAACACCGCTGAAAATTTTTTTTTAGGCAGACCGTGTACGCTTAAGAGGCGCGCAGCGGAAGCTGCCGTTACGAAGTCGTAACCTTATTTTCGAACATCGTTCCACGGGAATAATAGCTGTCCCTTTGGATCAGTATATCATTTTGAAACGAGTGAAACGAATTTTCCCAAGAACGCGAAATTTCCGTTGGAACGATTACGTGTGTTCCGGTCGTTGCGCGTAATTTAAGGTGAGAGCGTGAGTGCGTGTGCGAGCGAACGAGCGCCATGTTTTATTTTATGCACGTGATGTACACGCACGCAGGGCCCAAGGGCGAGAACGGGGAGCTGGGTCTGACGGGACCACCCGGGCCGCCGGGAGAGAAGGGTGCCCGGGGAAAGCAAGGGAAGAGGGTAAGCTTCAGCGAGGTCCTCCGGCGAACGACCACCGACCAAATCGACCGTACAAAAACCATTCCCTACCTAACAACCGCCCATAGAATCGACCAACTTTCCATCGATGCTCAGAAAGAAAAAAAAAAAATCATCCTGGTCTATCTCGCGGTATCCTCCCCACTCTGTCCCTCTTCAGCTCACGTTCGTGAACCATCCCGACACCTACGAACGTCCTATCGAGTTTAAGCTCCTCTGTGTGATATGTAATGCACGACAGTAACGTTTTTGAAAGCTTTTCTCGGGCAAGGAGACGCATGCACCTGGCTGAGCATCCATATATTTCTTGGTTTTCTTGAGCAACGCGACGAATTCTTTGAACGTTGTCGAGTTCCCTTCGAACCGCTTAAGCGTTTGAGTGCCAGGGGACATTTTACCAAACTGTGTCGATCTGTGCCACGCGGCAACGGTAGCATTCCCGCGTTCCTGAAAGGTGATGATCAGTTTCGTCGAGAACGTTGTACCGAGCACTCCTGTAATTATAGTTTCTTAAAGTATTTCTATTTTGTTTGAATGTGTGATTAATATACATATTGTACAATAATATATACAATTTATACATATACCTATATATGTATACTCTTTAAAACTAAATAATATGTATATTATATTATATATAAAATTAAGTAATGATAATATAAATTATTATAATTAAATACATATACGTAATACTGTATAATATACATATTGTTTTGTTTTACGTTTAACATAATACAGTTGTTGTATCGTTAACGAAAAGTAATTTTAATGTTGATTTTTCCGGTTATTTTGATTACGGATTGTTTATTTAAAATTATTTACTACAACATGTGTTTAATATAACAGAAAGTGACTCACCGGGGGTATGCTTCGGTATAACTGATTTATCAATAATGAAACCTGATCAGCGCGATTGCGTCGCGTGGCATAAAACAGCTAATCAACCGCTTCTCCTCTGCCCCCACTCCTCAACTTCGTTTAACGTTCGATGAACCTCGACACGATTTGATCCCTTTAATTTTCTCTCGACTCGAATCCCATTTTGTTTACTTGCACGATCAAAGTGTTCCAGAGCTTTCCTCCCTATTCTGTTCAGACTTTTGCCCCGTGTTCGATAAGAAACGAAAGACAATTTGATCTCCTTAGAATTTCCTTAACCGTTGAAGCTGAGAATCGTTACGAAGTTCGAGATCGAAATCCCCCCAAGATGCACTCTGGTCTCATGCTACACTCTGGTACCTCGATGATACGAGCGTTACTCAGACCTCGAAACCGTTTGCGTGGAAATCACGAGACACACATGCATGATTCAATCACGTGAGCATGCGAGCATGCGACACGCATGGTCACCTGCTTCTTTTCATTTAGCTAAGTAGAACAAGTAGCCGTTAAATTGCATTGTCGTTGCGACGATGATCGATGGGGAATGTTCCTGACATGTTCAAGACAGATACCATCTAGAAGAGTGGAAACCCGCGATTATAGCGAGGTTATCCCGCGAGGAATACACAAAGGGTATAGTAGGAAATAATACTTTTCCAGACACCAATAGTCAGGTGGTTCAATTTGTTCACGAGCTATTAGCATATGCAAAGGCAACTGACCCACAACTTCCTCGCAAGTACTCAATCCATTTCCAATTCCTACATATACAGTCCTCAAATGTGTATAACAGGCCCAGGAAATCCACCTCTTTCTTCCTTTTCTCTCTCCTTCATTCACACTCTCTACATTTTGGGACAGCTATGACCTATCCTGACCTCTCAAACAGAGCCTGCTAGGTAATCTTATTGATAAGTCCAATATCAGGGCCAAAAGTATATCGTTTTCCTTCTCTTCTTTTCATCCTTTTTACATTCTCTGACTGCTGTTCTTTATATCAAGCTTTCGACTGATTTCTGAATGTACCAGATTGTAAGACAAGGCCTGCTATATATGGGGGTCCATTAGGCCCAAAAGTAAATCCACTCTCTTCCATTTCTCACCTCTTCCTTCTATCTTCTCCGACTGTCATACGTATATAGAATTTTCAATTGACCTCTCAATGTCCCAGATTGCAAGTCTAGTAGGTAACCTCATCGATGGCCCCATAAGCAGACCCAATAAGAAATCCATTTCCTTCTTTTTCTCTTCTCTTTCTGTTACCTTTTTCGAGTGCTATACCTATAAAGGGCTTTCGACTAATCTCTCCATGTCCTAAGTTACAAGACAAAGCCTGCTAGGTAAGGGTCCATTATCAGGCCCAAAAGTAAATTCGCGCTCTATCCTCCACCCTATCTTTCTTCTACCTTCTCCTACTGCCATACCTATATGGCTGATCCTGAATAAAACAAACAAATGACTTTATTAAATTGATGATATTTTTTTTCAATTATTATCAGATATCTTTCATGTGTTTTTTATTTATAATAAAAAAGATAAATCTGTTTAGTGGTATAGTTTCATAAAAAATATGTACGTATGTCCGTTTCACAAGAATCAACAAGGACAAAAATGTCTACTTTTTTTAAGAATCAGTTATATAGAATATTCAATTATCCTCTCAGAGCCTCAGGGTCTGAAACAGGGCCCACACTAAGTAGCCTTATTAATGGCCACTGTCATACTCAAGAGTACATCCATTTTCTTCCTATTTCCTCCTCTCTACCGTCCCCCCCCCCCGCTCTCTCTCTCTACAGACCGCCACAAATATTGCAATTAAACTCGTGATCCTCCGTGGATGACCTGTCTTGTCACCGAAACGAACATTCTCCATAATCCCGGCATCGTCGTTTCGAAACTGATTCGTAACGTACATGGAACAAATACCGCGAAAACGACGAATCGTCCGGTGATAAGAAAAACGTTGGTGGCAGCAAATAACACGTACGCGATTCAACACTCGACGCCTCATCCGGTACATATTTACTCCTCGAGACACCGCTTTTGTGTCGCAGTGATACAGTCGCGCGATTATTAAGGTGTTCCTCGCCCAACAGGCGAGAAATAATTCACTTCTGGCGGATACGGTCGCATTACACACCTGCGCACTGAACATTCGTAACCATGCCTGGGCGACTGGCTGAAAAATAGGGTGGCGTCTGGAAAGCTTTTTCGAAGACGGAGATCTTTCGAATGGTTACGTATTGGGAACACGTATATCGAACTATGAGCCTACTCAATTTTATTACAAACTTTTAACCTCCTTGATCGTTATGGTCGTTGGCGTGGAGCCACTGCGTCTGGACTGAGCAAAGAGGTGCCGACGAATTAGATGAAATCAGAACAAGAAGGAAATTCTTTAACTCTACGGTGCGCATTCATTCATAAATGGATTACATTGTTAAATTTATTTAGGGTCATTCGTAAGTCACTTCCGTTTTATAACGATTTTCTTCCAAATACATTATTAGATAAGATATCTCAATCAATTATGTAATCTTCATTATTAGCACTAAACTTACCAATGTTTCATTTGTATCTATTCCAACTGTGGTTAGACAAATCACTAACCTGACACTTTTTTCAATTGAACGCAAACATATTTCACATGATACTAAATTCAATGATGCATGTAATAATTGTATATAATTTATATATTGTATATAAGAATTGTATACAAAAGTTTGAAAAGAGTCATTCGACCGGTCGCTGTAGGTTTCGTGATAATTATCACTTGCTCTCCTGTAGCAGGTAAATTAAAAATTGCCACTTGTAGGTTTCCTGAAAGCATTATTATTTGTTACCTGCACCGGAAGTTATTTATGAATCAACCCGATAGTATTATTTCTCATTTACAATTTCAAAGTATAAAGTGCGCACTAGCGTGTACATGTATCAACTATAAACAATCTACGCAACACGAAATTAAAAATTTCTACATTATGCCTTGCACTTTTCCCGTAACATAAAACAAATCGTCCACTGTAGAGTTAAACTTATAGATTTGCTCTCATTTTTTCTGCTGCTTCAAATTTGAACACAATATTTCTTAGCCTATACTTCTACATTTTATCGACCAGTCCAGCTTCTCTCCTCACATAATTATATTTCTAAAATTTAGTTAGTCCTCTCAGGTGATACACAAACATTCGACGAAATCGTACGATTCGTCTTCAAGAAAAATCTGCCCGAACGCCACCTTACTTTTGCATTCCGCGGCCCGAACGTGTCTTTTACGTTAAGGTCTAACCGTAAGTATATCCGCAGATCTGACGAAACGATCGGTTCTCGGGGGCATTTGCAAACAGGTATAATCGAAGTAACACTACCCCGTCGTTGTTTCACGAACGGACCGACGCCATTTAACTCGTTAATTAAGTCGTCCGTTCCGCGGCCGGGGAGTCCCCCGGTTAAAGTGTAAATAGTTCGACTCTGGCAAATAAAGCAAAATCGGGACCGCTGGCTCCACGATCCCTGACGCCCGACAAGACCCTCTGAGAACCACGAGGGATTTCGCACGAAAGGTGTCCTCGTGTCGACACCGAGGAGAGAAATTCCGTCGACTCTGTAAGTTTCTCGGGTGGTCCGTATCCGAAGGACAAAAGTGCCAGAAAGAAGCGCGCGACGCTTCCGGTATCGCGCCGGACCTCGCGTTCCTTGAGGATTCGTTCGAATCTCCTCGGGTATTGCAAGTCCTCGACGGGATTCACCTGTCGAGGGTTTTTTTTTTCTTCACTTGCGTAGTTTGCAACTGTCAACTGTCTAGTAAGTTTGCAGCGCCCTTGTATAATGCCTCTATTTAGTTCCTATGTTGCAGAGTTGGAGTAATTCGGCTAACCGTGTCTGTTGTCCGTTCTTTTTATAACGATTTTGCGTGACTACGGTCGCGAGCGAGTGAACAAGAAAAATTGGGAGAGAGCGCGGAGAGGGTTGGAGTGAGAGTGAGAAGGATGGGGAGAGAGAGAGATTGATTGCTTACCTTAGTCGGTAGTATTTAGCGTAGTGTGCGTAGCTTGTGTAACTAATTTGTGTTTAATGTAGCAAGTAACACCACATTACTTCTTCCCCTGTGTGTCGGTTCGAATAATTAATAACTAATAACCACTACTCCTGGCTTTGAGGCTCTCGCAACTTTATCCACCGGTGATCGATGCAAGCCTGCGATTGTCGCGTAAGTATCAAACAGCCCCTCAAACAAGTATGTAGCTTTTATCATCGATTCGTCCTTTGTGACCACGTCGTGTGTTACACGCCGCCGGTTCACTCGTGTTTTAACGATATCTTTTTATTTTTTTCTCAATGTTTTTTTAATCCTTCTCTAATTCGTTCTTTTCTTATCTTCTGTCTCCTGATCGTTGCACGACGCAAATTTGCATCAAATAACGAAACCGATTCTTTTGTTGTTTTTTTTCTTTATTAGTTGCGATTAACGTTGAAGGTCCTCTCAACGTTGACGAGTCGATTTCACTATTTGTTTAAAGTATTTTTGTAACTTATTCGAAAAGGTATCGCAAGGTACGGGTGCAAAAAAAAAAGATACAGCGATTCCTGTCTAACAAGTAATTATTCCTACTATTTTTTGAAACTAGTGTCTTTTCATTACTCGTTATTCGAGGGACGAGGTGCAAAGAAGAGGGTCGAAAAGAGTGGTTAAGTAATGTAAATAAAATTGACCATTTTCGACTTTCTTCGACTTTAGGATGGTAGACTTATTAGTTAACACGTTGACCACTACACATGTATAAATAACTGGACTTTTCTCAAAGAAGCTAAATAAATTAATTCTGGAGATATTGTGTCAAGGAAAATAAACATTAGGATATCTTATAGTTATTTTCTGAATGTTTATATACCTTATGTAAATCTATTATTGATATGTGCAGCAATGTGCATATTGCTAATAAATGTGTAGAGAGTATGAACGTGTAAATAAAAAAAATAAGTATTATGATATATATTAGATTAGTAATAGTTAGATAGTTTGCAATTGTATGGAAATAAAATTTCGCCCTCTTTTCAAGAGTATTAGTCTGTCAGTCAACGTGTTAAATCGTGATTAAAATTCACCGACCTCCCTCTCTAAGTGGCATGGCTCGGAGCTAGTATTATAATATTTAGACAGGACTCACTGTGTCTTTAATTAATCGAACGAAGAACATATTTTAAATTGTATTAATTGTAGAATATTCTCAAACATAGTGCACTTATATACAACGTTACAAACATATATCGACATTCGCATGATAGTCGTGCGGAAAGAATATCAGAGGACAATAAACTAGATTTATGAGTAAAGGGAATTGAAATTCATTAAGAGTATAATAAACTAAGATTGCAATGTTTAGATTGAAGATGTATGTGGTGTTGAAGAAAATCTTTAGAGACTTTGAAAACGTATAATACTTTTATTATACTGAGCTCATTACACGGAGTAAAAAATATTGATTAAAATAAAGATCGAAACACCAGTATTACCGGTGTTTGTTAATGACACTTTCCATTCTTCAGCAGTAAGAATGATGTTATATCACGAAATGAATAAATATAATTTAGAGTTGTGTTTAAGTAATAACAGACATTTTCATTGCTTTGGCAAGAAACATGTGTTGTTTCCAGTTAAATGTTTCATTATAAATATGTATACGAACAAATTTTACGCATGTATATATTTAGAATGAAAATTTTATTTGAAAACATCAAACCATTCAAATTCATCTTTAATATATAATGTTATACGTTGATGATATATAACATGTTTAAAAAAAAAAAACGTTTACAATTAATAAAGTCTAACACTTTTGAAGTTAAAAATGCTACAAAATAACAATAACTCGATGGATTATTGAATATTTCTATGTTTCACAATATAGTTTAAGCAAATATCGAGGACATCACTACATGGAAAACTTGTTTGGCAGTCAACCGAAAGCAACCAAAACTGTATACGAATAATTTCAGTATTTCAAGTTTGATCAAAAATTCATTTAGGTATCAGCAGATCCATCGTGGACGGTTGTCAGTTCAGCGAGTACTATACACCCTCAAAGTCTGTAAATAATATTTCTTGAACACCCTGTGATCAGCAAATTACGCGCGTTGAAAGAGAAGGAGAAAGGGAAATTCTGATAGCTTCCAATTTCTACTAAATTTGATCCCACTAACAAGCGCTCCCGTTGTCGTCAAATTGCATGTGACATTAGTAGTACTTTTTTTTCGTGTTGTCGATTAAGTGTTCATTATTGTGTATAGATTTCGTATTGTAATCGTAGCGTAGCCGTTATCGAGCGATTTTGGCAGAGATTCTCGAATTTCCGATGGATTGCAGACAACATTTACGAATGAAATCTCGAAAGCGCTGCTGACAGCAGAACGTGACATAGATGGTATAAAGGGTTGCCAAAATCGCTCGGAGTATAAAGATGTAGTATCCGATGAGACCAATCCCCTCCTTGTGTCCTTCCCTCCTATGGAAAAAGAGAAAACAGATTAACGCTTCGTCGTGAGAGGAAAAAAAAATTGTTTCAAAACGATTCAAGGAATATGGAGGACCTGGTTGGATCTGACCTTACAGTGTTACGTTATAGGGTTTCAAGGGTGAAAGCGGTGTGGCATTGATGAGAGGCCCACCCGGTCTACCGGGTCCGAAGGGTGAACCCGGTGAACGGGGTTACCGAGGCGATAAAGGCACCACGGGAGACACGGGCTCACCAGGTAGATTTTCACGAGCCATTCATCTGCGAAATTCGAGAAAAAGGACGACGATGAACGATCTTCTCCCTCCTCGCTACTAATGAAAAGAAAAGAAAAAACCGATCGCATTCTGCGATGTCTTTCCTAACCTGATACATTCATTTTCTACGAAGATAAGAATATTCCTACGTTTATAGAAGCTATCGCAATTCCATTCAAATTGAAGACACTTTCTTGGTTGCCAATAGGACTGGATGTGCATGAATGGTTTTATCGACTGTGTGTCAGAGATGGGCATAGTATAGTTAGAATTATTTAAACAAGAAATTGGGTAGAGAGACTTTATCGTTATTCCGCATTTGAAGGGACAACAATCGGGGTTCGAATAAGTTAGGTATTTATTCGACGATGATGGATGAAAATTTTTATTGAATTATTGGTAAACGTATTCGACGAATGAAGATTCTCGTGAGTATCATTATAGGAGGTTTATTTGAAGCCTTCGGTTGACAGAGAGTTTCTTGTCGTAAAAAATTGGATCGAGTAGGTTCACTAAGAATACATATTGCTTTCTACTAAAACTTCAAATATATATCTTTATTCGTTATTCGTCGAATAAGTTTATTTCAAATAGATATTTCTATCCTTTATACGACGACTAAACTCGAGGAGATATTTTTATTCGTTATTCATCGAATAAGTTCATTTCAAATAAATATATCAACCCTTCATTCGACGACTAAACTCGAATATCTTTATTCGTTATTCGTCGAATAAGTTTATTCCAAATAAACGTGCTTACTTGTAATTCATCAAATGAAAATAAACCGACTTATATGTCTATACAAAATTGACATCTGCTATTTTTCGTATAAAAATACTCCGTAGTGTTTTTATTCGACGAATAAAATATTACAGTTTTTCATCTCTCACTCAGCACTCGAAAGTTTTATTCACAATCTTGCCCGTCTCTGCTGTATATCCAATATTCGAGACATCTCAGATTTTATCTCGAAAAAAAAGCAATACAAACGAAAAATTGTTCGGTGTCTCAGGTATGTTGATTTCCTTGAATTCATCGTCGTACTCTCATTAACGATGGGAGTGCAGAGCTTCCAAAACCGTTTCGGATGAACGAGTCGAAGCGTGAATGAAACATTGCGAAGAAGAAGGGCGGGTGGGGAGCTCCACAGGGTAGTAAGGAAGGAAGGAAAGATACTTTAGTAACAATCGGGGTCTTCTGTCCGCGCTGAACTATTGATTGCGCGGAAGAGTCGAGCTTTTACAATTTATTTCTACTAGTAGAAATTCGCACTTTCAGGACCGAAAGGAGAACAAGGACACCCCGGTACGCCTGGTCTCCAAGGAAAGGATGGAGAAGTTGGTATCCAAGGTCCCCCAGGATTGCCAGTAAGTAAACTGTGTGCGTAAACTACGCTACGGGAAATCCTATTTATTCTATGTCAATTATCGTTTACATATTGCGTCGTATTAGTAAATTCAACGGTTTAGTCATACTCGTAATGGAGACTACTCTGCGAAGTTTCGAAATTCGGGAGAAGAGATATTCCATTTGGATTAGAAATAAACTGGTGATAAATATTAAATGTAGAAATTAATTCTCTGATTTTCTGTTCAATCATTTAGTATTTATCTATTATTTATATTAGTTTTTTTTTGTAACTCTGATTTAAGTAAATATATTTATTCCGTATTTTGTTACGTTAAAGTAACAAAGTTCTCGATCTGATAACCTAAGTGTCAATCTGCTGACTATAACAGTTTATCTATGTATACCAAGTTCAGCAACCATAAAATTTTGCTTATTATTTTTCTTCTAACATATTGCAAGTATAACAAGTAGTTATAATAATTGCAAAAGAATAACAGTAAGTAAAATATTACACTGCATGTAAAAAGAAAGTTTCGTATGCACCGATCTAACCATTTATTTAATTTTTAGAATTTGTTAAGTCATTCCATAAGTAAAGTCGTTTTCCGATGCTACCTTTCGGCGAAAGAAATGAAAACTTATGTTTACTTTAATCATGAACGTATTAACAATATCCTTTCTACAGCCTTTTTCCGTCTTTTAGTTATCGTCTTAATTCCATCTTTTCAAAATGTTCGAGGTTTTAATTTAAAAGACTCAGCTAGTCCTGATTTGATGCGTTCAATATTATTGAATTATTGTCTGGTTAAAAAATGTTGCATAGATCAAAATAGATGATAATTACTTATTTAGTGAAAGGTCCAAAATGTATGGTGGATATGATAAAAGAGTCCACTAATATTTTTTTTTATTGTTATCCTTATTATGTACGATCTAAAAAAAAAAAAAATGTCTTTTTGCAGTAACGTAAAAGACATTACTTATGGGTTGACCTAATATAACACAATAGCAAATATTACAACGTGACAACCATTAAATTCGATTTGGTTTAAGGTTATCAGAGCAATTTTAGCTTTCAGAGATGCTAAATCCGTTACATATTACGTAAATTGCTTGCCACAATTTTGTTCAGGGTATATCTGGGCCTAAAGGTGACAAAGGTGAATACGGTGATATCGGACCGCCGGGACTTATGGGCCCTCCAGGTCTACCTGGTCCTCCGGTATGTAAATTGCTCGAAACACACTCTCGAGTCTCTTTTTATTACGCGGTGGACTCCATGAAAAACCGAATAATAAAGAAATCGAAGAAGCAAGACCTCAATTTACGTCGAAGAATTATGGTTACGTTTCATCATTTTCACGATGAAGACAGTGATTCTTACACCGCATTAAATAGAGACTCGACTGTGACTTGTTGCACCATTGCTAGGTGGACACGACTCAATGAAATGTATAACGTCACGGATGTTCTCGGTAAACAGGGCTACCCAGGTTCGAAAGGTGAAAAGGGAGAGAAAGGCGAATCGGTGAGTCGATTTTTCAGCAATGCATTGCTTTCGTCGGATAGGATAACGAATACCGTCATTTCGAATCCCTTCCCCTATTATATTTGCATTCAACAGCGAAGGAAAGACATAGTCGATTGTTAGACGGGAACTTCAGCTGTTGAACGCAAGGGTTGTTGAATCCATCAATTTTCTCCCGTCCAAGTAATTCGGGGTCCTCGGTTTCAATGCGCCGTTAAGTATATATTGTGTTTCACTCGATCGCTTTGGAATCGAGGATCGAACGGGACACCCCATTTTATAACGAGACAAATTCAACGATTTGACGATAATAATCTATTTCTTTTCATGACACGACATCGGACTCCCGCCGACAGAAATACAAAAAGCTCAGACGAAGGCAGGTACGTGTGTTTCATCTTCGTTTCTTTGTAACGTGATCTCGTTATCGGGAACACATCTAGCCCGTGGTCCGGAGATGGTGAGAAAAGATTTATCATTTGAAATGCACGTTTTGTTACAGGGTGACGGCACGTTCGAGGTGAATGCCGGCGAAATGGTGAGTAGAAGAGCCCATTTCGAATTGTCCGTTTCGCGATTCGTTCATCGGAAAAGCGCGGTTTCGATCGAATTCCGCGATTGTTCGACGTTTATGTATTTAATTGTTCGCAGATAATGGGGCCACCGGGACCACCCGGTCCAGCTGGCACTCCTGGACTTCAGGGTCCACCTGGCATCAAGGGCGATCGAGGACACGATGGCGCTAAAGGCGATCCTGTCAGTAATCACCGTTTACTATTAACCTTATTTTAATAATGAAACATGCCTTACTGTAATACGTGTTCTTACTGCAAATAGTTACACTGCCGGTCATCGATTTCAATACACATGATTTTTTCAAAGAGGGACGCAAGTAGAAAGCCACTTTGCAGATATTCATATTTATTGAAGTGGAGTAATCATATTTGAATTCGTTGTCAAGATTTTCAAAAAATTGGATGGATAATTTACTTAAATTTGACATACTTAAATTTTTCAACTTTGACTGCCTTCCATTTCTCTTGCAGTACATCCCTCAGATGATTTTTATTCATAATTTACTATTCATAATTATTCATAAAAGTGTTTTTTTCAAATACAGGGTGCGGCGTCTAAATCCGGACAAATTCCAATTTAAATTGTTTGCCATATGATCTTACACGGATCGCCTTTTTTTCTTGAAAGTCACGTGTTCCTAGTTAATAATTATAACATCAAATGGCCGACCTGGTGCGAACAAATTCAGAATTAAACCGGAGAGTCACTAGTGTCGAAAGTCTTTGCGTTCTCCGTTCGACTGTTGAGATTATTCGGCTCTTCGGGTACTCTAAATCGGCTGTTTATGATATGGATAATGCTTCCAAATAATCTGAGGATTCATATAAGACTGAGATTCATTCAAAGGAACGCGTTACACAGACTTCAGCAGTCGTAGAAAGAGCTCAGGTGGTAATTTCCGAGAACTTAGGGCAATCGTTGCGGAAAATCTCATCCGAGTTGGGTATTAACGAACGAATAGTACATCAGATTGTAGAGAAGAGACTATGTTATAAGTCCTTCCTAATAAAAATACAACACGAGTCATTTAGTCCAAAACTAGTTGTCTGCACATGTTTTGGTCCAAGAAGTTTTGGCTCCTCAATAACTTATTTACTAAAAGTATTGAGATTAATGGCTGGTAGTGTATAAACTGTATTGCGTACATCAGAGCTGGACACCGCGACTGTCTCAGAGCACGCTAAGCGCGCAAACTAGTGGCGTTAGTTCTCGCGCTCGCCGTGTGCTGAAACGATTGCGATGCTCCATCATAAAGTACGCATTAGCTGCAATACGATAGAAATTATCGAAATAATTAAAAATACTGCGTAAGACGGATTTATTTAAATTTACGTTGTACGTCTTATAGAGTTTATTAAGCGCAGACTTTAACCGTGTAATCTTGAGAAAGGTAACGAAATTACCGTGTTACAAGGCCCAATAAGACGCATTTTTAAGTGTGACTTCTTCTTTCACGTTGCAGGGAGAGAAGGGTGCCAAAGGAGATCCGGGTCCAATGGGACTGCCCGTACGTATTTTCCTCCACAGATTAGGTTTGTCGGTTAGGTAGGTTACCAAGCGCGGTGAAGTGCCAGGGAATAAAATCTAACAGAATACAAGCGAAACGATAATTCAGCCATTGATAAATTCACTTGTTTCTTATTTAACATTAACACATTGAAAGAGACACTGTCTGAAACATGCTCGTACGCGTACTTTACTTCCCAGCGAGGATAATAACAACTATACTTTGTTGTCAGAACAACAAGTACATAGCGAGAAAATGGAGAAGGTACATATAAATAAAAGGTACACGCCTACATAGCTGCACAATACATAACTCATCGATATTATGAATACAAAGAAAGAGAAACGTTTTTAAGTGAATGAAAACTTTGTTAGATCATCCCATACGCGATGCGAATAAATATGTTTCTTTAGATGATCGATAAAGTACACAAGATGTACTCCTAAATAATGTTTATAAATTGCGTATTTGCAATAGTAATACCATATTATTATTTTTTAGCGAATAATGTTAAAAAAGACTTTATTACTTGGCAGTTTCAAAAACATCGAAATAAACTAATGATTGATATAGTTTATATCAGCGTTTTCCAAAGTGCCAAGTGATAAGAACTCTTTTAACATTGTTCATGACAAGAAATATACTGTTTGTACATGGTTTTAAATGAATTTCAAAGAGATTAAATTTAATAAATTAATTTTTCTTTCATACATTTATGCAGCGATTTAGCGAACAACATAGTAAAAAAATATTAAACGTTCTCGTAAACATTTTCTTATTATAACAATATTAAACTTCTACAACACCTTTTCCTGTTTATGGAACAATTTTGAGTTTATAGATGCGTTAAACACCTCATTCTAATTTTCGTAGTAGACGCTGCTGCAACTTTTCACCCAACAAGTATTATTCAACATTTTATTGAATATTTACATTTTTTTCTAATTTTCTTCAACTCAGAACACGCCTGGACCACTACATTTCATTAATGCTAGTAAACACCAATTTCTATTAACGTGTGTGCGTGTGCATACGCGACTATTTACAAATAGGGCGCCTCTGGCATTCATTTATAGATTTAGGAGCAAAATTAACAGTCCTCTAGTTAAAACATTAAGTTATCGTATAACGAGCCCCACAAAAAAAGCTGTCGAGAAACACCAGCACTGTCAAGTGATGATACGACGTAACACAAGTCTCGCTCTACTGCGCGAGGTATATGCGCAATAAACATTCACCACCCATTGCTGTACTTACAGTCCAAATTAAATGCATATGTAAATGCACACTCGTCCCTGTGATCTATATCGTATAGCTATCGACGTCGAAGGTCTTCTGCGCATCTACCTTGCGCAGATACGGCACTCGTGTTACACTGTATCGTCGCTTGGCGAAGCTAGCAATTCACAGCTGTATTTGCATAGCTCCATTGTACATTTTTCGATTTTGACTCATCAAATTTTAATATAATATTGAAGTAGAAAGCTAGCGTTATTATTCATACTAACAATAAGTGGGCCAGTAATCAAATGGATCATCTTTAGGAAAGCCGCATTGCTTATGGGATGTCCTAATAAACTCATCTGCACTCGTTCATCCCACTATATGTTCTCGTGGTGGCATTGTAGTCGAATCACTGATTCGAGATATTTGTTTATTTACAGGGCCCCATGGGACTTAGAGGAGAATCCGGAAAACCCGGGGATTCCGGGAAACCTGGTGTCATGGTAAGAACGCGGACCTCTCGCTCCTAACGTCATCGTTATTTGGCCTCGCTGCTGAATCATTGATAGCCATTCACTAACGACCAGTGTAATCAATTGTCGCTTTCTCGACATGGCGTCGTACTTCTTCGTATCCACAGCGAGATCCTTGAAATTGCCTCTCGAATATGTTCTATCGTATCGTTTACTGTATGTAAACGGATAGTATAAACACGTATAACGAAAAGATCATTTGAAAAAAAAAAAACGACACGAGAGACAACGTGCGAGCAATGCAAACAAAAAAGAAAGGAAAAGAAAATACCTCGAAGGAATATATCAGTTCGTGTCGATAACCTGTCCAAAAGTTCTCAACGTTTCCATACGTGACAACGTTCAGTCATATCGTTAGCGTTTATTCGATAAGATGTAATTGCGAGAATGAGTGCTAGTTAATTCGAGCTATCAATTTCGGACCGCGGACCCTCCTGATTCGATAGCTTCATCGTTGCTTGTTTATCGATCAATGGGGCTACTAACGATAATTCCAACGATGAAAGACGATGAAGAGACAAAAATAATGACCGTCCGTTGCGAAAATTAGACATCGTTGTGATATCATTCTCGCACTCGAATACCTGGTACTAAAAGGACAGTTTTTACCGTAGAAGAAGTTATTAAATTCGTTCGTTAACTTGAACGAAACATACGAAAGGAAAAAAAAAAGAGAAACGAACAAATCCGCGTCTTACATGTGTATTGGTTTTAGATAGTTAAGACGACTGTACTTATATTAATAGTTGGTACGTTCCGCGTGGCAGAGTATCGCTAATTGAGAAAGAGTAATTGTTTAATTTCGACACACGTGGGTCTTTTTTTGTGTTAATGTGTGACAAGGATGAAGTTTCGGGAGAAACAAGTGTCTTCCATAAATCTTAATGTGTACGAGTAAACCGTTCGATGCTTTTTTCAATATCGAATTTTGCACATACGCATTACAATCGGTGTTGTATACTTATTTATCCAACATAATATTTAGCGGATGATCGCACTGCCATCCGTCCTGTTAACATGTGCTATATGTCTGCCTGTGTAACTGTATATCTATATACACTGAGAAAAGAATGTTAGTCGAAGAATCGGGACGTCGATGTAGCATTGTAAATTGCAGAGAGCAAATTTCTCCTTAAAACGTTTCTCGGATAAGCTAGGGGATAGTCACAGTTTTGGGTGAGTGTCTAGATAGAAATATCCATCGACGAGGTGAAGCAGTTTCGATTTGGGGATTGAAACTCTTCCACAATGGCGGTGGTGGGCATAGATATTGGAACAATGATATATTATTAGCACAATGAAACCATGCAAAAGATGTTGTGAATCAGTAGCGTCGCCAAGCGACGATATGGTATAACACAAGTACCGTAGTTGTGCAAGATAGATACGCAGAAAAATTTGCTACACGATATAGATGCACTTGGATAGTGAATGTCTTCTGCGCATCTATCTTACGCAGTTGCGAGAATTTTATTAGATGTACACCACTCCTTCAAAATACGATCTGTCGAATACATTGGAATACATTGCAAATGCGATAATTGCACTAAACATTTTCAGTGTAATTAATTATATATTTCAAAACGTAAATCAAACCTATTCAGTGAAAGAGACTATTACTGCTCATCTGAAAAAGATCATTAGCCACTGCTGTGTATATACATCTACTCGTTTTATTCTTCCCTAATCTTCGCTGAAGCATCGCTAAGGTACGATAAAATATGAAGGTGTACATATACAGTAGTGGTTTGCATTGCTTTCAAAATAACACTGTGTTTATTTTTATCCTCACACGAGCAGTAAGCAGTGGTAACTATCCGTGTTACTGAGCACTAAAGGTTTGATTTATGTTAAAGAAAACATAATTTATTCTAAGCTATAATTTATTCTAGCTATCAGATTTGCAAGAAGTGGTGCAATTTCTATGGCCACTACTGTAACTGTGTCAAACTGTAATATAAATGTTCTTTGGTTAAACGAAACCGTAATTTGGAATAACTCATAGAGATAACTGAAACAAGCGAACGTTCCTACAGACTTTATTCACAATTCTAATGTGTTCACTTTTCTCTGTTCTCTCTAACAGTTACTCCGAATGGTGGTTGTATATAACTGGTTCAAAAACCAGAACAATATCATTAACTATTTCCAATCCCTGGTTCTGCTTGCTACTTATAGAAGTTTTCAAGATACCTGTTAAGGTATCGCAAATTGTTACGCAGAGCGTAGTTGTTACTTAATTATAAACTTAATAACATTTACAGTTCACGCAGGTACATTTTTTCTCAGTGTATGTCACTAGTTTCGTTCATCCCTTGATGTACTTTTGATCATGTACCTCGTCAACCGCATCTATCGTTCCCATTTGTTACTCGGTTCACTCATCGTTTAAGGTTTCTTCCTTCGATGCCCATTTTCACTATTCCTTCCGTCGATTACGACTCACTGCTTCGTACTTAAAGACAACTCACTTATAGCATTCCTCACACGTAGTGATAATTGAACCGTTTTACCATGATTCTTCTTTCGTTCGTTTCACTCCGATATTTGATTTCACACAATGTTCAACATGCACGTTATGTGGACGTTCGAAAGGTTCCCTGCGAAGTAAGACATGTAAAGAAGAGTAGCCACAAAAGATTTGCATCGACGAAGTTACAAGAAATCGATCGTTAACTTCGTGGAATTGTCGATTATGCGATCGAGGTGTAATCCTTCGCCGACCTGGTGATTCTTAAGTCTCGATGTACTTCACTTAACAAGGCAGTGAAATTCGGGCAAGTTTACTGTTTAATTGAAACGTGTACGTATCACGGTAACGAGGTCGAGGGAAAAGAACTTCTGAATCCTTACTGGTTGGAGATTATTTCAGAATTATAGGTGCAAACTGTATAGGAAGCCTGGACACGATAACTGTTTCAGTGCACGGCGAGCAGGCGAACTAATGGTGGCACTGGAACACTGCAATACGGCTGCGTCCTTCTATGACGCCACTAGTCTCGGTGCTCAGACATGTACTTGCTGGACAGGTTGGTAGAACTCTTTGAAGGACATGAAATAAAATATTATAATTAACATACGTGCGGGAATTAACTTGAAAAGTATTCTTGAGTTTGTAAGTAATTATCTATATGATAAGAATTGATACTTTTGTTTAATGAAAGGATTTTTTAAGAAATTGGACGGTTCAAGCATTTTAGTGTTTTAGACAATTTTCGATACTGTATTTAGAATCATCCCAAAAATATGTAAATATAATGAGATCTAAAATTAGAAATGTGAAATGTAATGTCTCTTAGGTAGTGAGAAAAGAAGGGCACCCATAAATTATTATTATTATTAAAGTAATAATAAGTAGTTTAATCCCTTTAATTTTAATAAAATTTTCAAGTAAGTAGGCGAGCCCGATTTTATCATTTAAAAGCGTTACTGCTATACACTTGTCTATTTGTACTGAATAGAATTCAACGTTTAAAAATTGGTTACTTCGTAGACACATCTCTGCTGAAAAGCAATAATGAAATATCTTACAATGAGTTGATGAACAATAATTATTTCAAGATATTTTATTAACGTCTAGAATGAAAGTTCCGTGACTCGCTTATAACACAATGCGATACTTGTTTGTCTAGCTTCTTTTTAAAGTTTTTCATCATTACATTTTTAGGAATAAATGTTATAATACAAAAAACGTATACCTTTTAATAATATATTATATATGTAATTTATATTTCCGTTGAAATCATCACTTTTGTGTAATATTATTATAGTATACATTGTGCGAGACTACAACAAAAATATTCATATTTTAATTAGTCAGATTATTGCTTTCCAGCAGCGATTTGTTCGTTAACACTATTTTGTGTTTCTCAACGAGTTCTACCGAGTTTAAACAGTCCCTCGCCTATAATTTTAGAACATACCAACCATACACGGACATTTCTTTAAAATCAGTGCCATTATTTCTCATCGAAGATACTCCATCCGATTGTATCAACGTTCGCAAGTATTATCAGAGGAGTACTTTGAACTTGCCTGTTTTGCGACTAGAATTTAAGCTATTTATTTCATCGACTTATCCCGAGCTTCTCGTTTCAAGTAATTTTCGTTATCGCGCTTCGCTAAATATTGTAACGTGTATACTCTTATATTGTAGATTCTTGAATAGTTGAGGTTCCCTACGTCACAATTAACGTTCTTTTGCAAGGAAAAAGAGCATGCACGAACTTTTTTCACGCGTTCATTTCTCCATTAGGAAAAGTCAACGAAACGGGGCAAGAAATTCCGAAAAAATAGCATACGCTACTCTACGTTAAAACTATAAGCTTAATATTTATTGAACAAAGAGTGCTACATACTTTCGGTTAAATTACCGTTCTTAAACCATGTTATCTACTGTTTATATTAGAGATGTTTATCGCGAGGTTTCCTTTTCTACTCGATACTGCCTGAATTCGAGTTATCTCGGGGTGAAAATTGTTTATTAAACGCTGGACTAACAAGTATCTCGGCGCGATATTACAGCCACTGACAAAAAGTTTTCGATCGAGCACACTGATAGGAAATTTAATGAATACATTGATGTTTTAAAGTGGTAAAATGTTGGGTTTATTTAAATTGATGAATGAAGGGAGCTCGATATAAAATTTAAAATTCGTTCCTCGCGAGATTAAGAACAATTATTCTGAATTTTATATCGTTAGAGTGTCTATAGCTGATGTGATGGTATATTGCAAACGTTTGACTTCCTTATTCACTGAATTAAATGTTACCAATTGATCTCCCAGAAGTGATTAAAAACGCTTGTTTAAATTTGATTTATCGTTTCAAAATATCGTTATTATTTTATTCTATTATTTTAAATGACAAACAACTGCGCTGTTTATACTCATGAAGCTAATTATATCACTCACGAGTGGAAACTACTTTCCTGGATTTCTACCTATTGAAAACTTTTTTTTATATAACATTCAGTTTCTGCTTTTTGTTATAATAAGTGAAAATCCGTGTTGTTTTATTGTCGTACACTTTATATCAAGCTCCCATTAGTTCCCTATCAACTCCAATTATATATAACAACATTTTACTATCCCAAAGCATGAGTGCTTTCAGGAAATTTCCTGTTAATCCGTTCTCGCGAAAATTTTTTCCCAGGTGTTATACAATCTACTCTGACTTGAAAATTCGTTCCAAAACATTTAACGATTATTCGTTCCAGCACTCGACAAAACTCTCAATGGCGCAAAGAAGCTTAAACGCTTTGGCGTTCGCCGACAAACGATACTTTTAGTTTAATATTTTTATCTCTATCTTTTTTTTTTCTTTTTAAATCAAGTACACGTTGCTTGTAGAGAGTTTCCATGCGTAACAACGGAAACGTCGCTGGAAAACCGAGCGGAGCGCATACAAAAATTCGGAAGCGGTTGTCTGCGGGGCGTTTGTCCTGAGGAGGAAAACGCAGATACGAAAATGCTTTAATACACCTATAAGCGAAAGATCGATTTAGGCACGAGATGTACAGTCAGTCCTATAAGTATTCGTGCCCTCTATGTCTATTGAAGAAATTTGTCTAAATTAAATGACAGGTTTGATGTTTCTAACTAAACGCTTCATTATAAATATGTATATGAATATACTTTACACATGTGTTAGGTGTAGACAATAATTCTGTGCCTTTTTATTCAATCATTTATAACTCTAGCTTAAACAGATATACAGTCAGTCCTTTAAGCATTCGTACTATCTGTGTCTATCAAAGAAATTTGTCTAAATTAAATGATAGATTTAAGTTTCCAAATAATTGAAACCATCATTTAATTTGGACAAATTTGTTCAATAGACATAGGGGGTATGAATACTTATGGGACTAACTGTACTTACTCGTTATTTTGGTACATTAAGTATCAACCTTTTACGTCCACAACCGGAGGGTCATTGCAATGCATCTGTACGAAGTTTAATAGCCACGAAATTTTGCTTATTATTGTACTCTTATGATTTTTCTAATTACTAGATTACGAATTTTTTATGCATTTATAGGAAATTTGAATGTGCAAAAATCTATAAAATTCACACGCTATGCAATGACGTAAACAATTATTAAAAGTAAAGTTCATACTATAATATTTGCTAAATAAAATAAAGTCCTACTTAGATTCTATTTTTGTCGGTACGTTTGCAAAAATTTTATTTTACAAAAAAATAAACAAAATAAATAAACAACAATAAGCAAAATTGTCGACTAATGAATTTCGAAAATATTCAAGATATATTCTAACGACCATCAGGTTGAGGCTGATGTTATCTACCTGTACATAAATTCATTCTAGAGATGGATTTACAGAGATTAAGTTGAGGACTTAGTTGAGGAAGATTAATACTTTAATCTACCAAACTGACAAGTAGGTATTTCTACTTAGAGTTATAAATAATTAAAGGTAAAGCCACAAAATTAATTTCGACACCTAATATATATTTATAACGAACAAATTTATTTGCAAACGTCAAACCTATCATTTAATTTAGACAAATTTCTTCGATATCCATAAAGGGTACGAATACTTATGGGACTGGTTGTATATATACATATATAAATATACCCAGAAACGAAACACGATTTATTGCTCGCAGTGGCAGATACGTTTAATGATCCCACCGAATACATTCGACTGTTTGCGAAATCGCGAGCGAACGACTTACAACCCCCCCCCCCCCCTCATACAGCCCCGTCCCCTTGTTTGCGACCCCCTAGTCACATGCAACGCGCAGTGTCGTTCGCTTCCGGCATGATCGGGTGCGATGAATTACGGAAATTGTACAGTGTAGAATAATACCGACACCGTAAAGAAAGATAAACGAAAAAAAAAGAAACGAAAATGAAAAAAAAAACAGAAAAGGAAACGACGTTAACGACGTGTTTTATTTGCCTCGGATAAGAAGCGCGATAGGCCCCCCCTGCCCCTCCCTGTTTATACCCTACTCTCTAAGAACATAGGCTATAAAATTGCGAATAGTTTTAACAGGATAACGGGACGAGCGAAAGCGTGGAGCTCACGGTGTCATTAAAAGCTCACTAATGGTAAAGTTAATGCGAGTAAGGCGTACAGTACATAAATATATATATATATATATATATATGTATATGTATATGTATATATTTATTTATTTGCGAACACCCATAAATGGAAGGTTATCTATACACGTGCATATATACGTACGTTGACGAAGAAAATCTGGAGCCGTGTAATATCTAAAACGAAATATAAAAAAGGTCGATACATATGCGCGCGTGTAATTTTCCGTATACGTATGTATTTTGCATATGTATACATACACATAATATGGGTGAGTCTGTATGCCCGTGGCGTGTGTGTGTGCGCGTGTGTGTCTGTTGTGTGTACACATATATATGCATGCATGACATAAACGTGCATAAAAGGACAAAAAAAGAAAACAAGATGGTGTTACGGGGAAGGGCATATGATTTATTTCGTGCGTGCGTATGTGTGTATTGATTGTAAAGCGGCGACGCCTTGGTAATTGATAAGTGAACAAATTTGCAGAGAAGAATACGACGACGTAACTGCGTATATGAATAGTTTGACTCTAACGATTTTTTGTTTTACATTGTCCCAATTAATAAACAGAATGTGCATGTGCCTGTTGGTCCTTTGCTTCTATACGATGCCCTATTCGAACAATTTTTTAACGCTTCACATACACACTCACACATCTCGTAGTGGACATATATATATATATATCTATATATATATTATTACCGCTTTGCATTTTGTCTCAGGCTGCGATCCGACGATCATTGTTTTAATCACTATTTGTAATAACACACCCCCCACCGCCCCCTTACCGCCCCCGTTACACTTTCTTACTTCTCTTTCTTCGTTCTGTCCATGTGTTATGCACCCCTGATATCGCGGCGATTATCGATTTGTTAACACGACCCGTGAATGAGGAATTAACACGTGTTAATTTGCTGCAACCACGACGGTAACGTAATTGTTGGATCGTTACGCCATCGTCTTTACTTTGTGTTTTTTTTTTTCTTGGATTAAATAGAGCTCTTTTGTCTTCTCCTTTGCCTAACGCCCATTGGTTGTATTCTTGCCTCGCTCGCGAACCAACTGCGTGCGACGACATCCCGTTGCAATGGAGCCTTTGATTTGTTTTATTTTCATTTTTCATCGCGCAGCTAAGAAATTACAAAAGGATCTCTACCTGGAAAGATTTTAAAAGCACAGGAGTATCTCTTGTCTTTTCTTCTGATAGTCGCCAATCCTGCGTGCACGCCATCGAGATTGAACATATGAGACGTAAGATACGTGTGGGACCTGTCTAAGAGGCGCGCGGTTATCTTCAGTGCTGATTGAAATTGCTCGTCCTGGTAGTAAAAGATTGCAGGGAAATCAAGAATTGTTACGTTTTGGAGCCATTGGCGTCTAAAAGACACGGCTTGGATCCGACCTGGCGCCTCTTAGACAGAGGGTTTGCTGTATTGTCCAAAGCGTAGAGTTACTGTTGCAAGACGAGAGATCGTTGCTTTTAAGATCAAAGGTAACAATCCTTCTCGCGTTGAATTCGTTGCGAGTTTTTCAACAAAATTCTCCACAAACCATTGCCTCGATAGAGGGAATCATAGTAGAACCATTTTTCTAAGACATTTATTTTATTCCGCATACATGATACAATTATTTTGTCACGTTAGCGTTTAGCGAACGAGTATTGATACGGAATTGTTAAGTCCTGGGCGGAGCCTGGCAGAATACAACATTGCTGTGAATGACGATGCAAAGGGCGTCTAATAAATTTCCTTAGTCAATAAATTACTGTTGAGTCGACATACTCGATATTGATTGATCGACAGGTGATCTCAACGAATCTGACACGGTTTCCTCTACCTTTCAGGGACCACCAGGATTAGACGGCATGAAGGTGAGCAATCCTCGGGGTGACCCGTTTAACCATACGTTATATTTATGATTTTCGGATCCTCAATTACTACGTTCCCGCGCCCACGATTTCATCATTCAGGCGTAAATTAAGCTGATTGCAAGCTTAACGGTATTATTTTAATGGCTATCGTATAGAACAAAGTGTTCGTTATGTTTCTTCATAATTGCAGGGCGCACAGGGAGAGCCAGGCATAAAGGGAGAAAGGGGGGACCCTGGACTGCCCGTAAGTGTTTCAACGTATTGAAATATTTTTGCTAGACTGCGGGTATTTATGCATTTATGACGAAGGAAAAAAAAATATACATATCGAATTGAGTAACTTCCTCCTTCTCGAAGTCAAACACGGTCAGTCTCGTAAGTATTCGTAGCCTCTATGTTTATTGAAGAAATTTATTTAAATCAAATGATAGGTTTCCTCTTTTCAAATAAATGTTTCAGTACAAATATGTACATGTAACATTTATTCATGTCTATGTTTATAATGAAACTTTTATTTGAAAACATGAAACCTATCATTTGATTTAGATAAATTTGTTCAATAGACAGAGGTACGAATACTTATGGGGTATATGCTAAACATAATCAAAAGATGTATAATTCATAGAAAATATATCAAATACGCATAGTGATATTATTATATTAATTAATAGAATCATATTCTGTATACATTATCTATATTTTTCGTATGTATTCGATATAAGTGTGCACCATAAATGCATAAAATACCTGTGCACGTAACTTTTATTTTATTTCATTCTATAGTTTTGCGCTGAAACGGCCGCGGTACTTAGCCTTATCTTGCGACTTACGAACTAGGCATAAACGACCCCTCTAATCGTAGATTAAAAAAACTCGGTGATCTTCTTCCTTCGCATACTCCAAGGTTATTGCAATGAACGTGATTGTATATTAAACAATGTACTTGAAACAATGACGATCCAATGAATAGCTTCCGCGCAGAACTCGCGTCTGTTCGTTCACCCAGAGATTTAACATTCGATAAGAATTGCGCCATCGACGAAACGGCGCGGCGTACAAAACGATATTCTGCCCGACTCGAACTCGTTTACGCTGTCATCGAGATATCAACGATGCATTCTGTTTGTCCCCAGGGTACTGATGGAATTCCTGGCACGGAGGTACAGTGGCATTCGATTATCGCTCGACCCTCGGTGTGACTGCGACACAGTCTGACCAGCCCGGGGTAACGACGATACATCTGCCTGATCTACCCCGGGGACTGTCCCCAAAAATTCGTCTCTTTACTTCCTTTTGCACGAAAAGGAGGGGCTGAAATTATATTCTGCGCCTTTCTCCCTCTTTACACCGAGGATGCACGACACTTTTTACCTGGTTCCATGTTCCTATCGAGAAGGGACGATTCAAAGACAAACACTCTGACAAGCAGTAGCTGTGAAGTGACAGATGTCAATTTTTTTATAGGTTTGTAGTGCAACCGAAAATGAGGGACAGGTAAGTTTTTTAACGGTGGCAACTTAAGTTTAAGACGTGAGAGAACCCTCTTAATTTTCAATCCTCTGATGCTGTCTTGAAAATTGCTAAAGGTACGAGGAAGTTTTTAAAAAAAATTTTTATAATTTCTGATGTAAAATGATTAATATGAACTTACCTACTGTAGGTAGAGCGTGATCTTTGAATGGGAAAAATGAGGGGGTACCCAGTTAGTAAAATGAAGTGTTCTAGATAAGGTAGAATGCTGTTGGTAATGTAGTATGCGATATAACGGAACAAAGAATTTATCAACAGAGTATTCTACACTACCAACAGAAAGAACTACCATATCAATCAAGTCTTACCTATAATGTTTATTTATGTTACAAATATGAACACAAATACGTAAAAGTTAAAAATATAAAATGAATAATTGTCGTAATATTCTTGTAATGGTAAACGATAGTCAGTTTATCAAGTCTGTGATGTCCGTGATAATGTTTAAAGCGATTTTTTAAATTTCTTATTAATTGCTTTAATTAAGGAGTAATCAAAAAACCATCAAGAATTTATTTTTAACAATTTCTTACATATCTACTAATTTTGAAGATAGCAACAAAAAGCTGAAACATAGAAGGATATTTTCAACTCTTAAACTTTAGTTTCCACAAAAAAAAAACACCTTATTTTCAAACGCCCTACGAACCTTCCAAGTTTTATCAAAATCAGCATCGATAACGTCACAGATTTTTCTTGTTAGGAAATTCCTAAATTCTTAAAGGCAATTTTTTCGACCACTTTAACATTTTCATACACGCATTAAATTTCATTCCAGTAGATAGTAACATAATAATATGCCCTATTATGGCAGTTGGAAAAAGCATTGTATGAAGCACGGTTTTTTCAGCGCTCATTAATTTTGTCACTTTACATAACACAAATAACTATTACCTCTTATTATCTGACTTAAATTAATTACAGTCACTTAAAGAAATACCATGTAGGACAAATACAGGTTGACCAACTTGACATAGCACACATTTAGTCAGCAAAATGACTTTTTCAAAATTACAGTTTTCTAAAAACTGCTTGTTTTTATCGATACGCTGATGTCACCGGCTATAAGGGGCTTTGAATATTAATGATAACTAAAAATACGGTCCAGAATAAGGTTGATTGTTTATAGATTTTTTATCTTATCGCTCCAAGTATAATGATTCCTATTATCTGGAAAATATATTAGAACAATTACAAGGCTTCATTTACGCTGCGTCAAATTAATGATCAAATTCAAATATGACATAACAGTTCATTATGGTCTCAATTATAAGATGCTCGCGCTAGAAATAATCTTATTTGGACGAGAAAGATTCAAGGAAATTTTTTTTTTGTTTTTTTAACAAGTTGATGGTGTCACGAACTCCTCGCAAAATAAGAATTTATTTATCATTTTTATTATAAAAATAATTACATAACAATATTCCTGCAATTTTCTGTGTTGCATGGATTTCTTCAAGTGTTTTTGACAGTAGAACACTTCAAATTAATCTGAAAGAAGGTTCTATTTTATAAACTTTTGTTAATTGAATTACTAATCTTTTCTTTAAAATTC
The DNA here is from genome assembly GCF_026225885.1 of Hylaeus anthracinus. Lineage (NCBI taxonomy): Eukaryota > Metazoa > Arthropoda > Insecta > Hymenoptera > Colletidae > Hylaeus > Hylaeus anthracinus. Next base: position 3,359,200 of record NW_026533254.1, read on the forward strand.
TTTCACAGCAGTAATAATTTCGGTTTTTTATTTTTTTAAGAACACAGTAGTAGGATTAACTAGTAATCAATCACCTTATTAATCCAATAATTTTATATTGCCATCTAATCACTATATATTCATTAAACATACACAAATTCTGGACATAAACAATTGTTTCGAGAATCACACCGAAGTTCGAAATTTTAATCTCGAAGGGAGAGAGCGAGAGAAGCGCAACAATCCTCTCCATTTCTGTCTTTAGCGTCTCGACGAATGCACGATCGAAGTTAGAAACGTGGCTATTGAAATTCAATGAAACGCAAGCGAAGGCGAGAGCAGAGAAGTGTTAACATTGCATTACACGATTAATAATTTCCATCGGCTCGTCGACGTGTTTCCGTGATCGTAGTCACATGTAGCGTTCGTGAATGAAAAGGAGGATGCTGAAACATGGGCATTTTTTGAAACGAAAACTTCATGCAGGACCGTTTACAGTGTCACTCATAGAAGAAAAAACGCTCTTATAACTTTCATTACTATCCCAAAAGTGATGGGAAAGTCTTCAAAACTGGATGGAAATTTGTAAAACTGATAATGATCGTATCGCCTATATCTTAGGCTTTATCTTCATTTTCTTTAGATATTAAATCATCCTCGAAGTAATTGTCAATGAAATTGATAGGTAAATCAACTGAAGACTGAAATTGAGTATACAGGCTAGGCCAAGTAAAATTATTTACTCCATACAATTTGCTCCTGTAACTTTTGTAAAAACATTTCATTTAATAACTTCATCCCTGCATGAGTTATCTAATCATTCCGATTTAATGAAACACTCCGCATATACTTGATTTCAATCTTCAGTTGATTTACCTATGAATTTCATCAACAATTTAAGAAGAAGATAAAGAGGAAGCATAAAATATATGTGATACAATTGCTATCACATTTACACGTTTCCATCCATTTTTGCCCATTTTCCCATCACTTTTGGGATTGTAATAATAATGATAAAGACGTTTTTTGCTCTATGGGCGACGCTCTGAACGGTTCTGCATGAATTTTTCGTTTCCCAACAGCTCCAAAAATGCCCATTTTTGAGCAACTTCCTTTCCCGAAAATTTCTTTGGAGAACATGTGTATATCGTGCATGTAAAAAAGAAAACGAGGCGAGGCATGAACGTCACTTAACGAATAAATTCTTTGGCGTACCAATTCCAGGGACCGAACGGAGAGAAAGGTGCTACAGGCGAACCTGTGAGTATTGACGTAATACGACTATTAGTTTTAAATAAAATTGGACGGGGAAAAAAGACCGTAGCTCGATCCGGCAAACTGGCTCGCGCATAAATACCATTTCACGACGATTGTCTCCCCGATCGTCTGGTGCGCGAAACGTTTTCGCATGCCTGACCGTGAGAAATTATCGTTTCGAACATATTCAGCATCCTGTGTTCTAATTCACATTTCACCCATCGCCATTGTCGTTATTATTAACTTTTGTTGCCGTCGCTGCTGCCTAACCGCGGTGAAACGTGCGCAAGCGTCGCTGGGACCTGTTGCGTAAGCGTCGCGTGGTCATCCTCGCAACTTTTTAATACTGTTGGTCTCAGCGTTAGGAACGCCATTTATAATTCATAAAACAATGGGCAAGGGTTTATTAAATGGATCGTAAACGATGGATACATAGCATAAGGTGATTCATCGTGAGGTCCGGAAAATGTTTTGAAATAAAACACGTAATATTAAATGTGATTATGAGAACTTTATTATTATGAACTGAAAGAACGATTGATACCATTTATTTCTCGATGATCATTTCTATGAATAAACCAACTTGAATTGTGGCCTTGGAGCAAACATTCGAGCAAACTCGTGCCATTGGCCAGATTCTGGTTACGATGCTCGATAAAATGATGGCAAATTGGAGTTTGAAAATGAACCACTTAAAGCGTAGCCAACATTTCAAAGAAATAATCTGCAAAGAATAAATGGTATCAATTGTTTCTTGAGTTCATAATAAAGTTTTCATTACCACTACACTGCAGATTTTATGCATTTATGACGTACAATAATATAGAAAACATACATAAAATATAGATAATGTATGTTGAGTACATTCTACAATAAATATAAAAATATTATTCCATTTTTAAGTGCATATACCTTTTAATTATGTTTAGAATGTGTTTATTATATTAGTTTATATCGTAAATGCATGAAATCCGCAGTTTGATAATCACGCTTAATATTATGTAGTTTATTCCAAAACACTTTATAAATAAAAATTGACTCTTTTCGATCCCTTAACAAGCCTTTGTTAGACATTTGGGACAGAAAGGGAATTATAAACTGTATAAACATAATTTGAGCCTCGCTATAAGGGAAGATCGAGTTTCGTGTCCCCTGTTCCATACGCGTCGCTGGCTGCGCTGCTGCCGACGCTTACGGACGATTCGCTGTATCGCTGACATTAATATTATCAATATTTTTGTTACTGTTATTAACATTGTCATTAAATCTGTAAATGCCTCTCTTATTAAACGCATCATCGCACGAAAAGAAAAAAAGAAAAAGAAAGAAACGCGCCAAGATCAATTTGACACTCGTTATTGATTTTGCTATTGAAGCGTTATTAGTTAAGTGCGACTAGTGTTAGAAGCGATGCGAAATCGGTACCGAATCGAACGACAAGCATAACGAAGCCCGTTCACCGATGCGTGTATGCGCACCACGCATGTAAATCGTCCACAGACCTGCGTTTTTACACTCTCGTATCATCGTATCGTGTTTTTCCACCCCCTCCAACAACGTCGTACTTCTTATACTAGTCCTGCAGAGAATCGTTGACGTTGACCGATGCATTTTCTCACGAGAACGAAAACGAACGTTATCACTTCTCCACGGATACGTGTTCGCAAAAACGTGGCAAAATCCACGTATGCTGCCACCAGCGTATAACGTACACCAGTTTCCAATAACTTGAACGTCGTGACGGCAATCGAGGCACGATAAAACGTAGCGAACTGTTTGCAATAACTTTCTCGTTAGTCGGAGATGCCCGCAAAAGGGACAATCCGAACGATTCTCGGGGCGGGGATTCAAACAGCTGTTTCGGTAGATCTTCGGTTAAGCAGTAAACCCGTCGACACTTTTTTCGTTGGACGTTTATGCTCAATTGCGTATTCTGCACAACTGGATATTATAGTGCATAGAGAGAGTCTTTCTTGTGCCTGGCCTTTTTTGCACGTTTCGCGAAAACGTTTGTCTGCAACGCTGTTTACGTCACGCTGGAATTCTTGTGTATGAATACAGGGACCGGCGGGGAAACGCGGCAAGAAGGGTGATAAAGGAGACAAAGGAGATCAGGGTGTTCCAGGACTGGACGCGCCGTGTCCATTAGGCGCGGACGGACTTCCCCTGGCTGGATGCGGCTGGAGACCACCTCAGGTACCTCTTTTTCTGCTCGTTGATTGGTTCTTCGTACCCGAAAGAAGACTATTTCTCCCTCGTTTTTGTATTGTCTTCCCCTCCACCCCCAACTTTTCGAAACAAACATTTCCAAATTGACGAAAGTATTTCAGCTTTGAAACACCTACTCGTCGATGCTGATAAAACTGGGATAATGAGCTATTTTATTTCAGTAGTCGCCTAACAAAGTATGTTTGTAGATGCAAGAAATGCGTGCACGACGGCTGGTTGTCTGGCTTGGTAACAAGCGTTTTCGGAATAATCGTAGGTTTTGGATACGTTAATTTTTAATTGAAATTATAAGTGCTGGGACAGAAGAGTTTTTCAGCGGGGGAGATCTTCGAAAGATAGCCCTGCTTTATGGGGAAGATCCAAAGAGGTTACTATAGATAGGGTAGAGGAATCATAGATGCCTCTGTAAGTTAGCAGATGCAAAGAAAGAAGGAAGAAATGGAAAGAATATTTCTGTTTCTGTTTAAGTTTACGTGGGCACCAGAATTTTAAGACATAGTGGAAAAAGTCATACGAATTAAGAGGGGGACTAATGAATAAAATATATTTATTTTATACAATTTAAATAAATTCATTTATATAACTGAAAATAGCTTGTTCGAGGCCAGCAATTAGTCGTGAATCCGTGAATGGGAAATTATTTCACAAGATTCGAATTCCATTTATTAGTGTTACTCGACATATGTATCAGTCATGTAGTAATGATAGATGTAGTATTTTATTTAATTCTCTATGGGTTCGCGTAACTTTCAGGTCACATGCTGATATATTAGCAGTATACCAACACATTTTACTACGTCTACGTCCTAATTATATAATATCTCTGTAATGCGAAATATCAAAGTAAATGTCTTGCATCTTGTTTACGAAAAAGAAAATTCGACCCGTAGGGGGTTAATAATTGATGATTCACGTTTACCTTTTGAATTTATAAATTACGATTATCCTGTCGATGATTGGATAGCTAAGAATAGCTTTATCGAGATTAGCAATTAGTGGCAGATCCGTGAAATAATTTGACCTGATCACGCGAGAGAATTCGACGCAAGTAGGGTAATGGTTTGATGAACGTAAAGAATCGACGGGTGAAAAGAGTTGTAAGGACTAAGTAGGCACAACGAACGCTTGGATTCTCGCATATGCTTGGCAGGACATCACTAGCACCTCAGTGCCAGCTGTTGAAGGCCCTGAGCCAGCTGAGACGGATTACGACGAGCAAGAAGAGGAGGAATATGGAGACTACGCGGACCCAAACGGAAACCAAACCGAGCAATAAATGCTCGTTCTGCGCTGTTCTAATCACCACCAACTACTACCACCACTACCACTACCACCACCAAAAACCACCACCGCCATCGCCCTCATCACTCGTCTCACCTTGCTCTCCCAAACTAACGTGGTCCTGGTAATTGCAAATCCCGTAGTTATACTAACGTCGTTTGCATGCAACAAGCAGAAAGACAAGCTTTTAATCGACGAAAACGTTTTTGAAAAATGCTTCTTAGTCGCGTAACTTCCTTCCTTTCTTTTTGCGATGAGTAAGGCGGATCTGAATTCTTTTTCTTCGTGAAGAAAATCTAAAGACATCTCGACCTTTTCGAGAAGATCAGGAAATGGATAAATCCGGAAGGCTACCGCTTACTAAGTCGCTTAGCGAGGGCAAGTTTAAAAATTGTTCGCTTCTAAACATGACGATCACTCTTTGCAGCTATTGGTTACTACCATGGATTAAAGGATATGTAGTGGCCGAAGAAAGAATTCGTACAGCGATCCATTTCCAAAAAAACTATATGAAATTGTAATTTATTAACTTCATTTTTATCTTACTATTTACTATGTATTGGGCCTAACCCCTTTGCTCCGGGCCCCTCTAGTTCGTAGACACTCGGCAACCTAATGTGATCGGTTAGATAGATCTATGGCTGCTACCAATGGTAGTTATTTTTCTTAAAGTCAGAATAAAATTCAAGAAATTACTTGATATCTTTAATTTTCGGAAAACAGATTGCTATATTTTCTGTTACAAGTACAGTAGTGCATCGTTGAAAGTTTTCTCGCAATCGACAGCTATGCAAATATAAATCGATTGGCCAGTTAATATGAGCATTATTAATTATCATTATTTTCGATAATAAAAATACAAATTTATATATTTGCTTTTATACCTTTTGGAAAGTATTATTTATAAATTGGTGAGATTCTCCCAATGGTAATGAATCCAAACATAACCTCATTCGGACTATTTTTAATTAAACATAATTAAAAACCTCTCAGAAATAATTCCTGTATCGCTCAATTAAAAATAGTCAATCGATACTACACTTGAACGTAGACTCTACTCAAGTACCTCATCTACTACAAAAATTTCGTGTTGATCCAAAAAGACACTGAGATTTATGAAAATAAAGAAACAAGGATTTATATTAGTTGACACATTATTTTCTGCGCATTTATGCATCCGTTCAAATTTCTTAATATCTAACGTAATCTAATTCACATATCATAATGCACAGTGCATTATGCATTACTCTTCTAAAGGCGCCTAATTTCTAAGCTTTGTACATTCTGCATAGTTAAATCAGTAACAATTCCATGCCTCGCACAGATAGTAACCCCTGAAATATCATACAAAGGGTGAATCACATGATCAGATTTTTGTTGCTTAAAATCACGTGAAAGTCACAATATCGTATGTATTTCAATTAATTTTTAAAATAATAAAAATAAATATTAATGACCTTGGATCTCGTAAAGTATGATCATGAGAGAAATTTCTTCTGTGTTCTTTTGATTATCCCTTTGTTATTAACAGTTTAATATCCTTAAAAATGTGGGTTAAATACATTCATTTGGTTCGCCCTATATACAAAATACTTTAACTATATGTATGTATAAACAATAATTACCTCGATTATCCGCATGATTATTTCTTTACATATACCCGACTGCTTGCTTATTCGCACGACAGGATTACTTTTACGATCATGAATAGCAGATAAATAATTATATGCATACACGGAAATTAAACTTCTACCAATGGAACAGCAGTTTGTATGCAAAAGCACCGTACATGTATAATGGCAATGAATCTGTCGTTTCTGGACATACAGTGACTCAGAAAATTATTGGCACACATAGGAAATAATTAGGATAGGAAAGATTAAAGAAATAATACAAGATCTTTCTGTGCTTTTTATTTAAGAAATATAATATCGACTCACTATAAAGACTCACAAAAAGATATGAAAAAAAAGAACTATAGTTATGTCACAAAATGGTTGAAACAGGTTATAAAAGTTAATAATTTTGGTACTGTTACTAAACTGCCGGACAAAATTAGCGGAACACCTTTTTAAATGTTCATAATTATGAGAGTTTTCAACCGATTTCAGTAAAACTTCGTGAGGAGTAGTCTTCGAGTGTCTTCTGGGTGTGTACAAAGTTGCATTGGCGAGGGTTGATGTGAAGGGGTTAATTCAGATTTGGAATCAGCGACCTCGAAAACCCCTGTATACCAATTTCATCTAAATTCAGTCATTTTTCGCATTTTGTGTCGTTATGTTATATCCGCCATTTTGAATTTCTAAATTTTTAGTTCAGATTTGGAATCAGCGAGTCCGATAACCTCAGGATACAAAGTTTTATCAAAATTGAATCATTTTTCTTATTTTGGTCCGCCATTTTGAATTTCTAAATTTTTAGTTCAGATTTGGAATGAGCGACCTCGAAAACCCCTGTATACCAAATTTCATCAAAATCGATCGTCAGGAAAAATGGATATAAATGTTTCTCTTTTAAAGAACTTTGAGGGGTATCCCAACCAAGAAATACTACTATGTTTACTAGTATTTCTCGGAATTGGAACGGCCTTGCAAGGACACATGGCTATATGTATACGTCACTACGTCACTATATGTATAGGTCTCTACGTCTGTCCTCTTATAATTGTCTATAAAATAGGAAACTTTGAGGTGTCATAGCTCAGCGTAGAATTGTCCGATTCGATTCTACCAAAATTCAATTTAAAGGGCACAATTTTTACTACCTAATACATAGGTATTATCATTGTCAAATACTTTTAAACAATTGTTTTTTTTATAACAATGTATGTAACTTTGAAGTGCCTAACTCGGCGTAGAATCGTCTGATTCGATTCTAACAAAATTCAAATTAAAGGGTGGAATTTCTACTATCTAATAGGTAGTTACTATCATTGTTAGATACTCTTAAACAATTGTTTTTTTTTTAAATATATAATTATTAAATATTACTCTCATTGTACCATGTAGCTCGGCGTGGAATCCGATTCGATTCTAACAAAATTCAAATTGAAGAACGGAATTTGAATGATCTAATATGATCATTGTTAGATACCCTTAAACATTTGTTTTATTTATTGCTATTTATAATTATAGAACCTGGCACCTTTATAAGTGACGTTTTTGGACGTCCCCCTCTTTAAGGGGATGAATTAACCCCTTCACATCAACCCTCGCCAATGCAACTTTGCACACATCCAGAAGACACTTGAGGACTATTCCTCACGAAGTTTCACCGAAATCGGTTGAAAACTCTTATAATTATGAACATTTAAAAAAGTGTTCCGCTAATTTTGTCCAGTAGTTTATTTGCTAGGGTAACCTATTTGTATTATTATTTTGCAACCTCTCTTTAGCAATAATTATTTGACGATAATTATTTTAAGACATTTAACCTGTGGATCATAGGATCGTGGATTTGAATCTCCTTGTCTTTATCTCTCATTGGGACTCCCATATATGGATGACGGAGATTTTCACTAAAAAACGAAAAAATTAATTCTGATATTCAGGTGATAAAGAAAAGACATTTGTATATAACTCGTGAATTTTGATCGGATTGTAACAATAAATACTATCGCAAGTGTTAGATTATATGTTTTCTTAGTGTATAAAAACAAAATTTAAGCTTCATGCATATTTTCATGAGTATTTTTAAAGAAATCATTCAAGAAATAATCAAAGATCTTTCTATGTATTTCATTTAAGAAAGTGTTAATCTCTTATGTCCCTGTTACTCCGCGTATGTGCCAATAATTGGATGACTCGATGTATTATAAGAATCTGTTAGGCTTGCTTGAGAATTTGCAAATCGTTCCTGGGGAAAATCATTTACGCCAACGATTCTTTTATCATGGTTTCAGGGAACAAGCAACATTCTTCACGAATGGCTGGAAGAGGAAAGAGAGGCGGCGGAGGAGGGGCAGTGATTACAGTTTAAGGAGATAGCGCATATTTTCAAGGACCTCCGTGTATATTCCATTGTGAAAGTACCGACTCATCCGATTCGACGTGAAAAAAATGAACCGAGTTATTTAAGAAAGAAAATATATATGTATATTACGCATATATATATATTTTTTTGCATATATATATATACACAGATATGTATGCTGAACTAATCATCTTGCCATCAAGTGTTGTAAATAAGTGTACTTACAGTGTTTAGCGTCCGCAAATAGTGCGTGTACATAAATATTTAGAGCTTATTACCGCTCTGACGCGGTTAGAACAATATCGACATAACTTTATCGACGATTTGTAAACGATAAGTGTCTATAACTTGTAAGTTACTTTATTTCTAAGGAAAGTAAGAAAAAAAGCAACAAAAAAAAAAAAACGAAACGATTTACCGAATTACCGAAGCATTCGCACAACATATTACGTGATAACCGATAACGAATACGAAAGATTAAGTAATTTATTGATCGACCAACACCGTTGGATAAACAATCGCGTGATGGTTTTTTTTTCAAAGTGCTACATGTTACTGCGTGGGAAAAACTTATTCCCCATCGTGTCTGTGCGTTTGTTACAAAAGTGTGTTTCATGGAAGCACACAATGGGACAATATTACGAACGGGAGAGATGGATAAGTAAATGAACATTAGGTAACCGTGGATTACCAACCATCGTGATACATATTGCTTCCTAGAAATACCAAACGTCGTAATACACATTTTCTCAGCTATCGATGCATTCGTAAAAAGAAAAAAAAAAGGTGAATAATTAAGTAAAAAAAGAAAAAAAGATGAATGGTTCATATGCGTCACCTCCAGAATTGATTTTACTGGCATTAATACGTTGAATTAGGTGTTACCTGACGAAACGCACTTTCAGAAATATCATTAGTTTTAACGTCTATTTAGGTAAATTTTAATCAGCATTATTTTTCATGCGTTAATTTATTTTTTATTGAAATGCAACACAATTACGATATTATGTATTTATACGTGGTCGTGTTAATAATTAATTTTTATTGCATATCGCTATGTTCTTAAGATTATCATTTTTTTTTTAAATAACGTTACTTTCGAATGGTTCGAATTTTTACTTCCTTAAATTTGGATACAACTTTGAATCATCACTTTCAAATTGAAAATGCTCTTCCATTGTGAAAATGATGGAATGCATTTCGTTTTTAGCGGAAAACAATTGTCACTTATTTTCCTATGTAGTACGTAATACGTATTATTCTGCGAAGAATGCATGTATGCGTACCTGTGTAATTTTGTTGCCTTTGGCATATCGTGTAAAGTGCACATTTTTGCACGGTCGCAAAACACAATTTTTATACGAATATCAGTTAATAACGCATATCTTTATGTAATTTTCATTTAGATTAATAATAACGCTAGTTGTAAAGCAAAGGAGTAACGTGTACACATTGTCAATATTACCAGGTATTGTAAAATAAAATATAAATGTATATCCGAAATGTTCTGCCGTTTTTATGACTAACGTACAATAAATCCCTAGTTGGAATTATTCCCTATTTATATATAAGAAGAAAATGATCTTAAGGTGTTCCTTTTCCCTTCAGAATGAACAATGACCTTATTATTTGGGTTTAAATTTGAAACATTGAGTTCAAGTATTTCACTGAATGTACAATATTATTCTTATATTTTATTATAATTTGTACACAATGCAGAGTAACATAGAGTCGTGTATGTTGGAGCTATGTATTTGTTACATTTTAAGTAATTTGTATTTTTTAAAATACGATTTCACCTTATCCTTAGGATAAGGTTTTGTTGCCAAACATGTTGGAATGTTTTCAGGTTGTTCGAACCACAGTTTATGATCGATGTCGTCACTTTTTAATTTTGAACATAACGTGTGTAAACTGGTCTCATCTGGAATCTAATATTTATAAACAAATATAGTATAAATACCCATACTCTTTCCTTGTGTTAAAAACTATATGCACATTCTAATATATATTGTTTCTAGGTACACTTACTTCGAGAACAACCTTGTGCATATCATCTAAATTGGCGAGGTAGGCTTGAGTGTAATTGTCATTATAAAAAAGATGAGTAACAGCAGTGCATGCATGGCATGCTTGAGCTATGATTGCACCTATAGGCCATCCCATTGTCTTTAAGAGGTCTCCCCGTACCACCACATATTGAATTATATCGCTCATTTTAATGATTTTGAGTTCTTTGATTTAGAATGTAATAAAAGTATGAAATGAGTAAAAGTTGTTTGATCTCAAAGAATTATTCAATTTTATTTAATAGTTGGGAATAAGTGCCAAAAACTAAATATAATTCACAATTATAAAAGACAAGAAAAATACTTCCAAAATATTTATCTATCAAAATTATGTCTTGCTTAGCCCTGTAATAATTAACATTGAAATATGGATAACATAATATTATTCTTTGGGCATTGTAGTATGAAGCAGATGTATTATTTATATAAATCGTTATTATAAAATAAGAAGTACTCATAAATAAACATTATACACTGTACATTATAGACCATAAAATATAATTTATTTGTCTAAATGTAACTCAAAAATATACATACGTATATACATTGTCATTCCTTCTCAAACTTCAAATATGTATATATTAGCGTAATAAAAGATAATAAATAAATTAGAATCTTGATAGCAATAAACAATAATTCTTAATAAACCAATTTATATATTTTTTTAAATTTATGCCTTTAATTCAAGTAACTTAGAGGTTAATCGATGCTTCTATATATAAATTTATAACATCTTGTTTAACATAACTGTATCATAAATAGTATTTATAAAGAATAGAAATTGATAATTGTATTTCTAAAATACCCTTCCATATGTCAGAATGCAAGCAAAACAATTTACAGTGGTTTCGAATAAACTTGTCCAAACTGTATATTACTTTAGGTAAGTATCAGGTGGTTCCTATATTCAACCGTATTTTACCAATCAGAACTCGAAATGTACTTACACACTTGAGACAGTCGAAACAAATCCAAACGTTGTAGCATAAGAAAAATGTTAAAAAACGATTACAAAGATTACATTATAAAATTCAGTTTCAAAACACAATACTGTAATCGTGTAATCAGTGCCATCGCTGGAAAAACGTTCAAGTTTGTCGTGGAAGAATTCCGTGTTCTAACTCTAGATGGCGGGACAAGTGTCTTTTGAAAATTGAATGATGGACCATAAATGATAACTCATACTTTTGACAGCATAATTCAAGTTATTGATTATTATGTTGAAGATTTATATGAACAAAATAAGAGAATATGTAAATAATTGCAAAGTCAAAAAGTCGGTAATGATTAATACAGTGTAGTTATCTATTGAGACATACGCAGAATTAAACGACAACAAACTTAGATGGTTTGCCACAGATAGCGCCACAATCGATAATTATACTAGTCAAAACAAAACTAAAATACAGAAAGTATTAATAACGATATATTTTCTATAATAAAATTCTTGAATTATTCTTTGATTATGATTTTTAATAAAAATAAAGTAGTAATTGATACAATTACAGTTGCAATTAGTTTTTCGAGTATTATTTGATCCAACGTAGTAGTTGTGAAATCGAGCACGCGGCAACTTCGAAATGACAAGCGAACTAACAAAAAAATAGTTACAACAAATAGCCCTTACCACTATGGTAAATTCGGTACTGTGTTTATAGTGTATGTATTGTATTGTATTATAATTATCACGGTGACGCTCCAGTAACCGTCATTCTCTGATGATCACCGTTACACTTTGATCATCCCCGTCACGCTTCGATGACCACCGTTACATTCTGATGATCATCTCTGATCATCATCGTCATGTTCCAGTAATCATCGTCGCGCTCTGATGGGTACGGTCACGTTCTGGTGACCATCGTCACAATCAATCAGACCGTGACCGTGATGGCCAGACTGTGACCATAAGTCCATGACATTTTATAGTAACAAGACAAAAGTAAGAAAGAATATTTCTTTGATTTCTGATTGTTATTGATTTTTTCTTGGATGGTTCCGAAGAGAAAGAAGTAACACTCTTATTTCTTCACAAAAATTTTATTTTCGCACATTTCCTGCGTTTCTTTTACAACTTTAGCTACGTTTTATACAATTTACAAAAAGATTCTTCGTCTCTCATATTTTTCGGCAGATTCTGCGCGTTCCAACAAATTAATAACGTTACACGCTTCAATGAAAATAGTAATGAACGAATAATTGCGACGGGATAGCTAAATAACATGGATATGCTTGACACGAATGAACATTGGCGAGGTCGATGAACGATGACGACGATAAGAATAATTTACTACGTGTGTAGATAATAATAAGTAACAACTACAGTAACGATAATATCATTGATCGCTCGGAAAGAAATCTTTCGCGTTTTTCTTCTTTCACTAGCTCCGCCTCTTTGGCTTGTGAACGTTTACGACTGACCGTAAATAGTATAAATAAATAAATAAACGTTTAATTACCAAATTAATGATGCTCGTCTCGGCGAATTCGACCCGAGAACCTCGATTGTTAATCTCGCCTAAATGCGGGACGAGTTCGTTTATCGTTCGAGGTGGAATTCGCTAAATTATTTCTTTCTTACGATTAAAAATAATGACTTCGGTTGATTTAATCTCGCGAGGAACCTGCCTTGGCCCGAGTAGATGAAAGGAAAAAATGGTGCAGTCTGTGAAATTAATGAATTCACGCGTTTAGCTAACAAACTCTAGGAAATATTTTCCACGCGCTGGGCAATCGCTGACCGACAGCCAGGATCATCGCGACATTTACGAACGGATGTTTGAACTAACCGCGGTGTCGATCACTCGCGAATCGTTTTCCCCGACTAGACGTCCAAAAGGCGGCGCGAAAATTACATCTTTTCACGCGATACGGTAGAGGGTCCTACAAGATACCAATGCTAACGTCCTGACTTCTCGAAAACATTTTACGGAGACAGTTTACTTGTATATGTTACGGTCGAACTACGGATTCAATCAATGTATACATTCACTAGTCGATGAATACAAATTTGGTATCTGGTTCATTTACTGGTTCGTCAAAGTAAACATTCGTTGGAATAATAACACTTTTACTGGTAACTGTAGAGATTCATAAGTGGTTTAATTTACACCTTACTTATGAGCTTTATGTGTTTCAATGTACACTTTCACTAAAGTTTCTAGTGAATGTGTACTTTATTTAAGCATTAATGTTTTAGTGTACACTTTCACTAACGTGCCTAGTTAATGTACACTTTCTATAAGGTCTATAGTGAATGTATACTTTAAAAATCCTTGTAAATGTACACTTTCACTAAAGTCTCTAGTGAATGTGTACTTTACTTAAGCATTAATGTTTTAGTGTACACTTTCACTAACGTTCCTAATTAATGTATACTTTCGCTACAGTCCCTAGTAAATGTATACTTTCGATAGTCTCTAATAAGTGCATATCTTCTGTATATTAAAGACTCGTAAATGCATTGACCCCAGTAAATATGTATTTACACAGAAGTCCTTAACAACTGTATACATTCACTAGTGATTGTATACACTCACTGAAGCTCACGTTCCAACTGTAACATATACACAGCACCTCATCAATTCCTGTGAATTAAGACCTTGCACGATCAAGAACGACGATGCGAAATTGCATGGAGAAAGTTTATGTTTAAAATTATTTACAACGTATAGGAAATGAATTCCAGTGCTCGGGAATCGGATCGTTTGACTCGGTATCGGTATCTTCGCATGCTCTTCTTCGTATTTGCAACACGTTCGAGTACAGCATCGAGGTCCAACGCATGAAATTCCAATGCCCATGCAAATACACCTTTAATTTAAAGTTCCCAGGCGTTTCACAAATCGTTGGAATAATTTATAATTCCCTTCAACGATTTCAGTTACGTATCTACTGTTAAAATTATTGTTTAAAACACGGTGAGAAATGGAAAACGTTTACGGAGAATTAAAACTGATTGCTCATTGAAACGTACAAGTAATTTAAAAACTAAATTTGGAATCTCGAATACTTATTCTTCTCGTTAATCGAGGATTGTGCACTTGCTATTTTCCAATATAATTAAGTCGACTAAAATCAAAATTCTGTACAATGTCCGTCGTGATAATAATTTAAAAATAAACAAAGTAAATTATGTTAATTTCACTGCGGGTAACAGCGGGATAGATTATAAACTGCCGAACTTAGAGTAGGCCCTGTTAGCCTGAATGCGCTTCCATGAATTTTTTCATTTTTATTGGACGAAGCAACGTCGATGGTATTCGAACGCGTGTTTTTTTGCTTGAAATACTTTTTCCTGTAATCGTTGGGACTACATCTCGACAAATCTCGCAACGCGATTGCATAACCGAAGAAGAAAGTTGAAGAGATTTCATAAATCATAGACGACGATAGATCGAATCACCCTGTTTGGTTCTCAATAGGGCTTTCGAGTTGCATCTTGCCATTTGGAGCAAGAAAAAGTGTTCTTCAATATCTTAACGCAGGCATGGGCAACTCGATGCCTTGCAATCTCTGACTTTCTGGAGCAAATAGCTTCCTGGTTTATTACCATGATAGTGCCGCTAGTTACAAAGTACTCTATGACCGTGAGGATCTAGGTGTATGTACAGATCAGAGCTACAATTTATTCTACAAATTTTAGTCAGGGCGATTGAGGAATAAACCCACCGTGTCGATAAAGATTGTAGTAGAACAATCTTATTAAACTAATGGATTCGCTCCTCATCACAAGAGAACGTTGTAGCCGCCATGATGTGTTCGACAGATATGTACTGGAAAAGGGTTAAAATAGGACGGTGTTTTAGTCAACAGAGAAGTAGCCCTAATAATCCAAAATTGTTTAAAGTGATTGTAACATCTCTACAGTTACAATTACAGTTGATCCTCACTCGCCATATCTTGCAACGATAGATGCTCGTGATGTGTGTGCTTGCCTAAATTTACGAGCAGCGGCACTTGCCCTTGTCCGTCGCAACCTAGTTGCCCATGCCTGTCTTAACGTTTCATCCATCCCCTGCCGCTACTAATTGACTAGCATCGTTAATCACTCTAGGTTTGAACTCGATCGCTCTTTCGCCTTCGACTCTTTGGTACAAATTTCCTTCTCTTTCCTTCTTCTTAAATCTCGCTTTTCAAGTTCTCGCACGTCGTTCAGAGTGCCCCCCCCCCTTCCCTCGCTTTCCTGAAGAACAATTCTCGAAGAGTCTATTTCTTTTGGAGTATTGCGCGGGATTGGCGTCAGGAAGAGAATCAAGGCGATTCGTCATCTCCGAGCCTCGAATCGGTCAACGACGCACCGCTCGATATAGAAAGATAAGTATAGTTGACGGAACAAGTATAGTAAAATTAGAGAGATCCGCTTTGGTCGCTAGAATCTTCGATTTAAACGGAGCTATCAACCATTGAGCAAATATTAAAAGAACACAAAGATATCCTGTTGCTTTCCAAAATTATATAAATTGTAAAGAATATATCATGTATATCATAAGAATATATCAAAACTTAAAGTCTTTTAATGAAAAAGATTGGAAATGAACTTAACTTCTAATGAGCATACTCAGTAATTGATAATTTGCTACCTCGCTACATAAGAGACTAGCATCCAAGAAGAGTATCGCTGTACTTCCCCTCGAAACCGACTTAAGAAGATCACTATACTTCGTTTCATCAACCATACGTTGCACGTGTTCGGAGATTGAACGTCGGAAACTATCCAATGTCCGCTTTCCAGTCGACTCGCGTTGAATTTGTGCGACCGCCGCAGACTTGTACAATAGGAAGCACAAAAGCTATCCTGACGCTACAGCAACACTAGTCCCGCCAGTGGAAAAACGGTTGGCACGAAGTGCGCAAAGTAAATGCGCGAGAGACCATTCGCGGTTGACTGGTACACGATATGAATGGCAAGGAATGCACAGTCGATCGATTGATGCTAGTTTTCTTGCATACAGAAACATGTTAATTAAAGAAATAACAAATAAAGGAACCGTGTAATTGTCATCGTCACTCTACCTTTTAATTTAAACAAGTTTTTTCATTGCTGAAATTATTCCTATAAACATTGATGGCGATGGTCAACTGATTTTATAATAAAGTTCCTGAGTTTTGCGAAACAATATCCATGACTTTAGAACTACAAACTCAAACGGTGTGAAGATAGAAATGAAAGAAATGAATTCTGTGAAACCCATAGGCAGTATTCGTTAGTTAAAAACTATACAAACCATGAACTGTTGCTACTAACGTTGGTATATTCCTAGCGTTAGTAGTCTTTACATGTGAAAACCCTATATTATCTAATCAGACATTTAAAGTGTTAACGGCTTGGATTTTCATTCTCGATACTAATTGAGACTTCGAGTAAAATACTCCAACGTTTCGACAGAATTACAATTAGTTCTTTCAACAATCATTTGACTTCTGAAGAAGCTAGCTGCAATGCTGACAGAACATCAGAAGCCTCAATTAGAACAAAAATTATCAACTTGCCAACAACGCACGGGTCTTCTACTTTGCATCTAGCGTGCGCACTACGCGCCACTAGAGTTTCTATAATGGCGGTAGTGTTTCTATGGCGGCAGGGTAGGTTCTACGACTCGTATTGTACCGGGGATAAACGAGACGCTCGATCGAAACTTTTTCCCCGATTGCTACATGAGAAAGAAAAGAAAAAGAAGACGGAAGCGCCGAGCAGAGTAGGCTCGAGGAGATCGAGGACGCGACGAAATCGCCGTCGGCACGCTCACCGAACGGAAACTATCAATAAATAGAGTAAGCTTTAACATCGCGTCGCTAGGAACAGGCGCGACAAAGAATAGCAGTCGCAAATAAGTTAATAACACGCGGGAAAAATGGCGCGCGCGCGTCCAGTCAAAGCAGCCGTGCCAACCGCCGAAAACCACCGCAAACACTCATACAAACGCACCAAAACGTACTTAAGAGACGCGATTCAATTGCAAGCAGGGCTTTTGGATCGAGGTGCTCCGCGATGGTCGCGAACAAAGGGAAACACTTGAATTTGTTCGCTTTTGTTTTCAATGCTTCTTTGAATAAATCACGCACAAGGAGAAATTTAAGAGTCTGACGTCAATTAAACTTTCTCTCATGTGACTAGGTCTCTTTCGTCACGTGACATCATGTTGAGTACTCAAACTTCATTGAAAATTGACTTCATTTAAACGCAATAAAAAGAAATATGGATATATTTATATAATGATTTTTGTTGAGAAATGAATTTAAATGTTTTCTCCTATTATATAAACTACAACCTTGCGCTATACAATGAACTTGATAAATACATAAACGAGAACTAGAAACTTTTGAACGAGGTAGATAACTTCTGCTACTCGAAGGTAGATATATTAATCCTTTGTTGTCTCGTGTCGAATGAGGGTTGACAAAAATGCACTGAAATATTAGGATATTGGTTTCGAAGGCTCCTAAATTTTGCTTATCCATAGCAATCAAGACCACGAAGCATCAATTTCAACCAAGTTTCTCCTTTGTTCGCAAGCGACAGTGCGATTATGCGATCATCGGACTAGATCCCGTGGCTGACCGATTTTCCACGGTCCCACGTCTTCGTTATTTTCGCCTCTGCTTGAATTCCATCTTACGTTATCCTCTCTGATTGTTTCGCTTATCCACACGCTTGCATACTCGCGCGCGCATACACACCAACACGCACACACACAGGCGCGCGCGCGCGGGTCCGTCGGCGCAACTATATACAGTATTATTTACAGTTTAGTGGAATACAGATAGGAATCGCCCATGCTATCAAGACGAGAGTTTCTTTGAGGAAGCCATGGGCCTTCGACTGTATAGTCTCTAACTCATGCGACGGAGAATCAATAGCATGAGCGAGCCCTTAGGCGCTGACCGATCGCTCACGTGGACAGAGAAACGTGAAAAAGATTCAACACCTTTGAAAATATTCGCAACGAACGATCTGCGACAAATGGGCAGGAGTTCAAGACGCGTTTCAAATTCACGTCGCTTTTTTCATTAAACTCGACACCGTTGACAGTGCATCCTTGAGAGTCATTCAAGCAACGGTCTGCAGATGTTCTCAAAACGTTTTCGAGATGTTTCGAGGCAAGCAAATAAGTCGACTTGGTAGTCCCTTCATCAGTTACCCTATAGAGGGGATGATTGCTATAACAGTCACTGAAAATAGGGGACTGAAAAAGTGAAAAGATCTTGAAACGTTTTCTCAACCAAGTTAATTCTTTTACTTGCTTGATCGTAGCATAGTATCGGAAGAATACATTAGTAGAAGCTGGATTAACTCATTGATGCTTTTCTTTTCGTGGAGTTCTTAGGGATGATCCTTTTTGTGTTACATCATGTTACCTATTTTTTAGTTGGTGGCGCTGGAGTATGTAGGTAGCGCTGGTGTTCATATGGCGCGCTAAGACCAATTCTGAAATCTTCTTCGTTGCTTTTTGAAATCAAATCCTACGCAGGAGTGATTTTATTCCTTTGCTCTTACATATACTTTTCTTCTCTTAGACGTGGACATTTTAGAACACTCTTTTTCAATATTAAGACGCTACGTAGCCCAGGTCTTATCGCATTTCCTCCGTCCACATTTTCTTTCTTCCTCCGTTCAAGTTTTCTTTCCTTGCACGTAGACATTTTGAAACATCTTCTAAGACCAATCCTCAAATCTTCCTCATCTTCGATATTCTTTTCTACTGAAACACCATGTAACCAGGTCTTATTGCATTTCTTCCTCCCGTATCTCTCTCTTCCCTTGCGCGTGGACACCTTGGAACATCTTCTTCTATTCCCTTCCTTTGGACACTCAATTTGGAAAGAACGAAGGAGGACATCGTTCCATATGTTTCTTTGGTTTCTGCGTACCTCAAGGCGACCGGTGAACGATGAAATTCGTCGAAAACTGAGGTTTGGACCACTGGTCACTCCCAAACCAGAAAGTTCTTTCCTATCACTTCTCGTTGGCTCGACCGCCGACGCTTTGTTGCATTTCGCCTCGATGGCGTTGGAAGTGGACTCCCAGAGGTATCTCAAATCTTTGGCTTTTCACCGGGAAAGTAGTAAGTGCATTCGAAGCACTCGAAGGGAAGGGACCGATTTATAGCATTCAATTCTCTTACATTTTCAGGCCTTTTCCATTTCTCGCTTCTCGTTCGTTGCTTCCTGCCCTCGAGATTTTAAATAACGTCTCTCCGACGCATTATTTCGACGTCGTCGCCGTATTGTTCATCTTCTCGTTTTCAGTCGCTTTTCGATCGGTCGTTGAATCGACTCCGCGTAGTTCCGAGGGATAGATCGCCCTAATGAGAAATCTTTTGGAAATTAATGCTTCCTTGCGCTGGTTCCCCTGCTCTCTATTTCCCTTGTGTTCTATTCCGTTTAATTCCCTATATGTTATGCATATGAACACCTGGAACGTTTGCTTTCTCTTTTATCAGCTTGATATCAATTTTGAAAATATGTCCATCATTTACTGTTGTTAAGGTCAATTTCAATTTTTCGTCGACAAGTGGCCGTATCTTGAAGTTTCTATTCTGTATACGTTCCCAGTATTTCCCATTTATTTTCTCACCGAACAGCTGAAACGCTTCCTTTCTCTACCGTCACCTTGACATTGATTTAGAAAAAAAAAAGTAATCGCATATTACCGTCAAGTTAAAGTCAGTTCTAGTTCTCTCTATTTTGATCACAAAACTCTTCTCCTCAGTAATTCGTTACGGGACTCCTGTGAAGTCGTCTGGAATCGCTTTTCACGCAGATATGTTCCGAGAATTTGGTAAAACTCTTCACGGAGAACAAACGTCACCCGATTCTTGTTCGCGCGTCTATGTCACGAATAACGAACTGTCCACCGTTTGCCTCGTTCGTTACTCTCTTCGATGGATGACAAAGTCGCCATTTTCAAATTTACTGCAAACTTTCACCGGGATTTCCCTCGAAGATCGCGCTCCCTGCTTTCTCCTCTTCTTCCAACAGCGGTTCTTCCCCTTTGTTTCCTCTTGATTCGTTGCTGTTCAGCTTCGCGTTACGTGTTCCGTGGTTGCCCGTACGCGAAGCTGACCTCACGTCATGGATAGTCCGGGTGCATCAGATTGTACATGATCGCGAAGATCGTGCAGGCGGCGTAAACGCCTAGCGCCACCCACCAGAGCAGCTGCTCGTGGAGCCGTTGCTCGAAATTCTTCAGCACCAGGAGACCGATCGTCAGGCCTGCCAACGCGCCCGTCAGATGCGCCACGTACGAAACTGGCGGGCCCATTTGCTCGGCCGCGTACCTGTCGTAGATGGCGAATCCCACATCGGCACTCGCTGAAAATCAAACGGATTTCTGGTTAGATAGCGCTCGTCTCTAATATTGGTTCTAATGGTGAGGTCCAAGTCAATTTCAGTTAGCAGCTCTCTAATTCAGACGTTACAAAACGTTCGAGAGTTTTCGAGATCTTTGAAGAAGTTTGGGGGAATTTCAAAAAGGAATAGTTTCACTAAGTTTTGAAAACTTTCGTTTCAAATCGTTTTAAAACGTTTGAAAGAGTCTCAAGGCGTTTCAAGACATTCAAGTCCATCGAGTCAACTAAACTGTCAACTTAACTCAAGTCGATTTAAACTGACTTGAGCCGGTTTAAAGTTTTACATACTTGAACCGTTTAGGAGTTTGCAAGAAACTAGACGAACTATGTAAAGATCGGACCAATAACAAGAGCCATGCCAGACGAAAATTTGACCGGTGTTTTCGAAACATAAGAATCTAGAATTGCGGGTCTAAATCTCCAACCCTTACCGATCACGAAGATGCCTATTAATCGCACTATGCCGAACTCCATGTTGTTGTAGTTGAGAAGGACGTTGGCTAGATGAGCTGCGAGCAGAGCGTAAACACCCCCGCTGGCGCCAACGAGGTACACGTCCGTGTCGAACACCGATGTACCTAAGGAACCTGCGAACAAAACAACGAAACATTGTAGTTCAGGTTCGAAATTCACTTGAGTTGCAGTTAATATTATTTTTAGCCTATACGCTTAGTCTATATCTGAGGGGAAACTTAGTAATAATTTAAAACATTTTTAGAAAAAGAATCTACCGCTGTCCGCGCGCTATAACATTACAGCAAAGTTATATTCTCGGTTATTGCTTGAACAAATATTGTTAATAATTAATGTAACTACTGCTAGAAATTAAGTTCTGACAATAGTTAAATTAATTATTAACAAGACTTATTATTTAAACAATGATGGGGAATATGATTTTGCTGTGATATTAATTTTTCACGAATTATTTTCTCGATGGATCCAACGAGTCGTCGACGCGACCGTCACAGGGTTGTTGTTCGCCCTTCCCCTTCTCTACTTCGAGAGGCACGAGCGAGCCGCGACCCTCGACACAGGTATACGAGGGGTGAGAGCTCATTCTTCGAAGATCCTTCGGTCGGTATGGATCTCGCGATCGCGCGTCAGCGTCTCGTGTCCCTCCTATTTTTGCTTGTTTAGTTTCCCTTAGTTATCGTAGCTTGGTATTGGTTGTGGGTAGCCTAGTTTGGTTAGTTTTAAGACATGTACCTAAGTTAGTTTTAAGGCATGCGTGTACGAGTGTCTGTCCTCTACCAAATAATTATTAATCATTTATTCAATTCTTTTGTTTGTTCGTGGGTCCATATTGGACTCGCAACATCGTTCTCCACTTCGATCACTATCACTTGACGTGATAAGTGTAGTGACCAACTGTGTAACTGGACAGAAAGGTCGGTTGCCGTCCTCCTGGCGGATCTGATTCGAGAGGAAGACAATCGGCTCTTTCGGATCGGTTCTCCACTTCCTGCATCACGTTTAGTGTAGTCCAAGGCTCCCGGCGCAGTGCAGTAAGTCCAAAGCGCAGTGAGACGGGTGCAAGTCGTGTCCTATAGTGGCTCCCAATGGAGTGCGGGGAGTAGGGAATTGGTTCGGAGGCGTCGGTCGTCTTCCTCTCGAGTCCAGATCCAACAGGAGGAAACGGGACTGACTCAGTAAGTTCGTTACATGGTCGCGTCGTTTCGCGATTTCCATGTAGCTTCCATTTAGTTCAAATAATTATTTGGCAGAGTCAGACTTAGACTTTAGAAATCGAAGGGAATTTTGTTTTCCTTTGATCTTCATCGTTTCGTACTTAGTATTAAGTTCGTCGACTCTATGTAGAATATGCATCTACGTATGTATAGTCTATGTAGGGGGAGATCGAAGGAAGTTTGATTCCTTCTACCTCCGGGTCTCCAGTCGCAGCAACCTCCACGTGGTGAGACCTGATAGTCGGTATTATTCGTGACGAACAATCCTTCGTTGCGAGTAATACCGAGCTAATGGCTGCGAACTTGGAATACGATCTTTAGAAATAAAAAGTGTAAAGTGTAAAGTGAGATTAGATTTAGATTAGCAGGAATACGATTAGTTTTCAGAAAAATTCATTTGCATAAATTATGTATTAACATTAATACATTTTTATTGCAAAATATTAGACAATTATCACGACAATTTGTGTTTTTAAACTACAGATCAAACTACAACATACGTATTTTCTGAAATTTTCTTTTCTTGCATTATAAAATTATCCTATTTGTAATGTTCTTACATTCTGTGCGAAATGTAATCCTTAAACCCGTATAATCTAAGAACTGGAAAACTTGTATATCGTTCCTAATAACACAACAGATATTGCCATATTTTGAACTGTATTGCCAATCTTGTCAAAATCTCGTCAGGATCTCGTCGAGATCGAGATCATATATTCTAAATTGTCGGAAATTCGAGATCGATATGCATGTTTCGAGATTTCTCGAGATCAAGCTGGAGATCGTAGAAATCTCGTCTCGTCTCGTGCGCAACACTAGTTTTGGCCCAAAACTTTTGGGATAGACGTCATCAGTGTCTGGCGGATTATCTCATGCGATGGCTGCCATAGGAAACATTACAACTTGAGAGATAATTACTTGTCCGCATTAGGGATTAGGATGAAAAACAGTAAAGATGTGTGAGATACAGTTAAGGAAATAAATTAATGACTCTATTTACTTGACGCGTAGATAGTCAGTTTTGAATGCACGGTAATTTGTAACCAGACATGTATCGTTCTGAAAGCCTCGTAGGCGAAGGATGCTTCACCAAACCATACAAACTAGCTGCATAGAGTTTCCTTTGGTTGAAAATCGGATACGTGTTTCCGTGAAACGCATTCACTGGCTATCAAACTGATTATTATTCGTAATTTATTGGCAAACTATGACGATATTTTGGTGAAACTAGCAATTCCTAAATTATGTTTTCCGGGTAAAACTAAGATCTATCGAAATTTAATGTTGAAACATCCAGATCCTACAGAAGAATTGAAATGATTGAAAACAGTAAATTACAACTAATTATCTTAATTTTCTATCGATATGAAAGCTAAGATCAATTACAAGGTCTACCAATAATCCAATTTCCTCATTTTATACAATGTAAACAAACATTACGGTTGCAGGATTCATTATAAATTTATAGCAAACATGTGCAAGTGAACTATGACATCTTATTCCTTAGGCATTACAAGAGAAAGAGGGTCAGTAATAAATTACAAAAGAGAAGAGGAACAACTTCGAGACATAAAAGGAGGGCGAAAGAAAAAGTTCGAATGGGCCAACGGAGTCAACGAGCAACCTGAGATTATGAAATTCACTTAAATCCTCGTTAGTGTTCGCAGCTTTACGCGAAGCAAAACAGGTTGAAGAAGAAAATAGAAGTGGGTCGAGCGTAGTGACGCCAAAGCAATGATGTTAGTTGTAACATTTCCGTGACCTGTACCAACCTCTCTCGTACAAACTTACGAGTATGGTTAGTTACTCTGCTCTTCCACAAAGGAAGAAGAGTCAACCATCGAGATAATTGGTAAATATTGGCAAAGAATTTTTTCAAATAGTAGAATCTAATATTATTTATTTTCTGTAAAACTGCATGAGATACACAACCGTGTATTTAATCCTTTTTATTGTTACTGTAATTTATGTTATTATTATATCATAAATTACAATACAATGTAGTTTTATTACATCAAATATATTTATATTTACATTACCAACAGAAGAACAGCCTGTGTTCTGGAACTTAAGTTGCTTGAGGTATTCTCCATAGGTAAAATAAAGTATTCTGTCGGTTAAAGTACTCTGTTTTATCAATGACTTACTAAAGACACCGGTAAAGGAGAACATACTGTTAGTAAGAGAGGATAATCTGTTGGTAAAAATGCTCTGCTTTACCAGAGGTTTACAAAATACACCGGTCAAACAGAACACTCTGTTATATCAACAGAGTACACGTGCACGCCCTTAACCTAAGTCCCTGAACTCAGCTATAATCTCTACTATAACTCACTATATTATTCAATCTGCATTATTGATATGAAATTTTCTTAATAGCATTTATGTACTCATCATTTTAATGGATTTCATATCATGTATCTGTATTCTAAGTATTTGTCAATGAAGATGACATAAATTCAGAAATATTACAAAGAAAATTGATAGGATTCTTAAAACCCTAGACTAATTCAAAATATTACTTTAATACGAAGTTTAATGATCAGAAGACTTTCAACTTGTTTACCATATTCATCGAAACAACCATTTAGCAATCTTAGTTTTACTCTTGCTCTTATCTTCTCCATTTTTCGCGGTAATAGTTCTTGCAGCCAGAACACGTGCAACAGGTGCAGCGAATCAAGCACGAACACCGCAGCTAATAGCAAAAACGGTTATGAAGAGTGCAAATACTTGCGTCTCGTTTAATACGGCGATCATGCGCGTGCACGTGCTACGAGAAAGATTTTATAGCTGGCGCCCCATCGAATACAGATTGATAAATCAGTAATTTGTTAAACAAGTGTATTAATTTAATTAATATTCTCAGCTTCTTGAAAGTTAGATAATCGCGAAAATCATAATGTAATATAAAGATTCCATTTAAAATGAAGATCTTGAGATTTATGCTTGTACATTAGTATGTTTTATTGAAAATGACTTAAGTGATACAGTGTCGAAATATTTGAAACATACACACGGGGGTGTCAAGGAAAATGTGATGCATCTTTCAAGGTTAATTCCTTATACAAAATAAAAACGAAAAGCCTTTGGCATTTTATAATTTGATACTCTGTTACTAAGATATAAGCAATTAAAATTTACCGATGTGATTCACGGTTGGCACCATTTTATATCTCAGTCAGCTGACTACGTGGCTGCTGAACGTGCGTTCATTTGCACAAAAACTTCAATCGTTCATTGAAGATTGAAGCACGAAAAAAAAATATATCAATCTAGAAAAAGATTTTATATTTTCGGTTGAATGCCCTGTGCAACAGAAAATTAAATAAGAAATTTTCTCGATAAAGACGTTATAATTTCCCATAAAATGAGAGAGAAAAATGCACCGAAGAAACGCCAGGAGAATGTGAAGTAACGAGAACAAGGGTGAAAATAAACGAGCGCGGTGTCGCGGAGCTAAATAACGGCAATAAAGAGTTTCAAGGAAGGCGACGCAGACCAGACGGTCGTCTAGTATCAAGGGTACCGTACCTCCGATTGCGCATGCAAAATGCATCACGCATACAGAGACGTCTGATATGCAGATACCAGTGTATAATTGTCCATGTCACGCAATCGTCGCGACGCTGTAATTCTGCGACACAACGTGCTCCCAGTCGATGAAGACTTGAAAGTGGCGTTGCTATCGGATCGAATGCAATCACGCATCAATGAAGCCTCCATACTGGGAAAAATTATTCCACGAGGCTACACATAGATAGTTAACAAAAATTCACGTTTTGCTAAATTTTTGACTGAGAAGAGTAGAATAGTTTATGACTACGTTGATTAATAACAAAATACGCCTGTGATCACTTAAACAATATCACATTTAACGTTTAATTGTTTAAAAATCGGTGTGAAAATTAGTATGAATGTATGGTCTTCCATACCATTTGTGCATTATTAATATTGTTTATTCGACATGTGGCAATTTTTAACCGTATGGAGTGAAGGGAAACTATAGGTTAGTAAAAACTTCAAGAATTTTATGTTCTTATGATAGAGGAACAGGTTCAGTTCTGGGACCTAATCTGAACGAGGAGTACGCTATTGATAAACAGAATACTCTGCCGATAAAAGTGCTTTGTTTTATCAAAGGCTTAAAGAATACGTCGGCGAAACAGGACACTCTGTTGATGACAGAACTCTGTTTTACCAGAGACTTACACAATACGTCGGTGAAACAGAGCACTCTGTACTGTCAACAGAGTTTGTGGTAATATTTTAACACTAAAATTCTTAAATAGTTCAATACCAGAAAATTACTATGACAAATTGCTTCAATGCTATAATGCTACAGTATTAAAATGTTTCAGTGCGAAAATACTTCATAATTAAACCCACAGCATTTAAATATCACAATGTTCTAATCCTAGAATTTTTCGATATCAAAATAATTTAGTACTAAATCGCACCAACCCAAAAATGCAATGATATTACAATCCCTTAAATTAAGTCCTTTGATTTTGAATATACTCCTACTTAACAACCCTAATTCAAACACCTACATCTATAGCAATATCAATCACCAACGTGCATCAACTTTTGCAATACATTTCTCACAGATATCCTTGAATCTGTCACTTGTACCAGTCGCGCAACTTTTCTATTTTTCGGTAGGAGGGCTTTGAAAAATTTTGGAAATATGACGAAGCTAACGAAGCAAAGATGAAAGACGCGAAAGCAAACACGTAAGTGGAGTTGTCGCCGACGTGTACGGGAAAGAGACCCGAGGAACGATTACAAGAGAAAAAGAACAGGCTGAAGGGTGAGAAAAAGGTGTCAGGAGATAGGTGCCGTTGCACTTGCGTAGTTACAATCGCATTACATCGTCGCGACCGCGATGCATACGAAGTAATCCTGTCGCGATGGCCTCAGACAAGCTGTCGCCACCTCGCGTTCTCTGGAATGGAATGGGGCGGGATGGCTGGTGTGCATGACCAGGAAAAAGAAACCCACAGAGGGGAAAAATGGGAGAAAGAGAGAAGGGAACAACAGTCGCCGAGGGAAAGGCGTTTTACTCTCATTACGAGACTGGAATCAATATTCCAAACCTGCCTCTCCCGTCTTCGATGATTCAATGATACTGCGTCGTAATCGAATACAAATTTCACCCTCTGAACGAAGGGTCTTCAACATTTCCCGTTATTTACTGCTCACTTTGACATATTTTAGAGAAATTTCAATATGCATAACGCACACTGACGTAAATTTTGATAATATTCTTGGGGAACATAACTCTATTCGAATATAACATTGAGGAGTGAATAAAGAGCACTTATTGTTGTGTATTATTATTGTATATTGTAGTGATTATAATAACATAAAAAATAAGAAATAACTGCATATTATATACAGTAGTGGTCCAAAGTTTAAGATAATGAATTGTAAGTTTGTTTATACATTTCTCAGACAAGAATTTACTACTTTACTACTTTCTCTCTATTCAGGTTGTTGTTTTGAAATAATAGATATGTCTGTTTGAAACTCTTCTTTTATGTATAGTCTTATACTTCTATCCGTGGGAATATAAGACAAATGTGTATTCGTTTTGATTATTGGTGCTAATATGTTCAGGATGAGGATATAATTTTTGTAGTAAACATGCAACTTGATGATCTGTCTTAATCTTTTGTTCGCTACTTTTTGATATATTGAACATTCTTTCTCAACTTTTCTATCTAAACGATCCAATAGTTCCACTATAAAAATTGAATGTAGCACTCAAAACGTTTAATATTATTAAATGTTGTTAAATGCACAACTAATATAGAATTTAGCAAGAAAAATTGTATGGTAATAATTTACGATGTATATTAATTATTCCTTGAAGGTAGCTAGTGTCTACTTATTTATGAACAAAGGTGTGCATCTTCAACGTGGTTAGTAGCGACCACCAGTATATGTACATTCATTTAATTGTTCAAAAAGTATCAATATAACTAAACTATCCACATTGAAGACGTGCTCTGGACTCTTTCTGCTTCAATTGGATTTCCCCTTCGCACAATCGTCGCAAACGAAGCTCCCAAGGAACCATCGGACAGTAAGGGTGTAAATATCGAGGATTTCCTTCATCGAAATTCCAACTATGTTTCTTTACGTCATCAATCTTCAAGAGTTTACAATCTTCGCGCGAATCAAATTTCCAGCTGATCATATCGCCACTGTAACGCAGTTGAAGCCAATTGTATGGATCCGACAAAGTAAAATTTAAATTTCTGGACTTTCTTTTGCGCTCGAAGTACGGTGAAACCTCGATTGTTGCAATCTCGATTATTGCGTGAGATTGCCGTGCAATGTAACGTGTTCAAAGTGGAATGGAAATTGTAAGGGGGAGGTAGCTGGTACTAATGGCCATAGGCAGTGGAGATATACTGTTGTAAATGGATTGGTTGCTTTAACACCTCGGTCGCTACGTCGCCATTAAATAGATGATAAGACTTGTCAGTAAAGAATTAACAATATTAATTTTGAAGGTGGTATGTTAACTCTTCGAGTCACATGATTTGCAAATAAAAATAAAAAGCTGGACAGAAGAACAGTGATAACAATTTACCAATGTATTTTCACTTACTAAATTTGTAGTGTCAGTTTATAGCGTTCCCAACTGGATGGACAAAATGTTAAGCATTAAACTGTACGACTATGATTAATTTAAATTTCTTGAAGTGGGTTAAGGAATATCCCACCGTCTATAAAAAGCTAAGAAAAATTAACTGGATAAGCTTGAACAGTGCTTATCTCCACCTAACCTCAAGAAGTTAACGAAAATAAATCTGGGTAGGAGTAAATGACTCTTTTTTAAAAATTATAAAGCTTAGAGCTCAAATATCTTTCCAAGCTAATCGGGCCCTAATAAATAAATCTAGATAGAATTGATGAATTTCCTAAGAAACTTTCCTGAGTATTAGTCTGTTAGTTAATGTGTTAAAGAATCGTTGCCTCTGTTTTTATAAAATGACTCTACTAATTATAAAAGTGGTTTAAGTCCATCTGTTTAAAAACTGGAGTCCTTGCAAACAGTATTTAAAAAATCCATCGACCTTATCTATTACATAAAAAAGTTTAATTTTCATCGAAGCGATAATTCCTCACGATGTAAATCCGCGATTACGAATGACCTTATGTTAATGTTAGGTTCGATTATAGCTTGGGAACGAATCGGTACGCACACGTCGGACTCGCAATTTACTAAATCCTTTAAATGTAAGTGGAATAATGTATTCGTGCGAGACGAGTAGAGCAGGAATGCTTTAATAAGAAACGCGAAAGTACTTCGGGAAGATGAGACTGATTTGCATTTTAGTTTTCACGGTGAACTTAGTTGTCTGCTTTATAAACATTACTTTTGCATGTTTACTGTTGGTTGCCAGTATCCGCAATCTTCTCGTTAATATTTAAACCTCGGGAGCGCGCTTTCATAACTACATACTATTACGTTCATCTCGATCTGAAGATTACCCAATAAATGTAAAGGCTACCAATTATGGTTGTGAGTTTCACTTTAATAGTTGTCGCAAATGTAAACATTTATTACACGATGAATTTGTAAGGGAATTTGGGTTAACAGGAGGGAATATATCAGTAGTGTTCGAATGCTGCCTCCGTCCGCTTTGGTATCCGCCATTGTTGTTGGTAATACTCGATACACGCAGTAGGCTCCATTTCTGGCCATTGTTTACTTGTGGCAAAACTACTATGTTCCGTTTAGTTTAAGAAAGTCTAATTTTGTCAGAAAAATGACTATAAGAACGGTATTGTACTTTTAATTCTATTTAACATAGTGATGCGCACGAGACGAGATGAATCTCGACCTCGTCTCGATTTCGAGGCCGAGATTACTTGTAACATTCGAGATCGATATCGAGATTTACCATACCGGGATTTCGGCGAGATCAAGATTATTTCAAAAATCTCGTCGAGATCTCAACAAAATGTTTTATTATATTGCCGATCGCCAACATACATGTCGCCGTGACTGCTGCACTAATAAACGATGCCACGTACAATTTTGTTAATATTATAAGCCGCTTCTGCTTTGAAGGCAACTTGCGACCGGGTACACAGTGTGATATTTCAGCGATCTAGCAGGACAAAATTTATGTGGTCCAATATCTCGGAAACTAAATATTAGGTCGTCCGCGCACGAAGCTACTCAACAAAAACGTAATTGGTTGCTGACTGAACAACAAACAGCTGTACAAAGAATCTGGTTTATAAGGAAATGTTATAAGAATGTAGTTTGTAAGAGGGGCACGTTATAAAAATTTAGTTTATAAGGAAATATTATAAAATCCTATAAATAAACATGTTATAAATAAAAATATGTATCCAGACCTTATCCATTTGTAATGCTTGGAAATATACTGGTACACAAGGAAACATATTAATATGTAATAAGGAAATTACAAATATCTCTATACGTTGCTTTTTTTGTGATTCTCGATCCACTCTCGCGTTACGATTCCACGCATTTACGGCATATCATTCGATATATCTAAAATCTCCCTCGAGTAGTTTATTATTCATGAGCACTATTTTGCAACGTTTTACTTTCATGACTGCTAATAACCCGGGATCTGCGTCTAATCGAATTTATGCAAATGGCAATTAGGTTTACACGAATGTGCGCGCGTCGACTCGGTCCATCCTACCAAGTACACCGACCGTACATGCGCGTCTATACAGGGTGAGACGTTAAAACAGATTATACGAACGATATATGTTCAATCCTGGCGATATGTCTTTATATCAATTTATAATAATAATTATAGCCTACATTATAACAAATTGAGTAGTCTATACTTTTCGTTGAAGCATAAAGAGAAAGAGAATTAAATTTCATCTGGATTGGACACAAATTATAGGAGCCTTAAGGAAATTACAAACAAACAGATATCAAATTTTATATTATTTCTGTTTGCTTGTGATTTTCCTATAACTCCTACAACCTTTATTCAATGAAGACGAAACTTGGCACATATGATCTTCATGTTTCGACTAAAAGTAAGCACTAATTGGTATTTGCATATTGATATCGCAGAGACCTATCCACAAGCGGGGAGAGTTTCTCTCCCCGGGCATGGAACCCACAGGGTCAAGGCAGGAGGTGGCTGGTAGTGTTCCGTAGGAGTTCCCAGCCACCTCCAATTAGCCTAGGGTAGGGTTATCGTATGATTTTTAGTGAGTACAGCCCTTCAGGCCGTCTAGTCCCACATAACTCCGCCTCTCTTCCAGAAGACGCGGATTAAAGTCGATTCAGACTGTATGACACGGACCGGAACCGACACGACAAAACATTAAAACACGCGTTCCGTCAACTGGAATAGTGTGAATAGTTCCATTAAAACGCGTGTTTTGATGTTTTGTCGTGTCGGTGCCGGTACGTGTCGTTACCGGAACGTGACGGTCCGTGTCGTATAGTCTGAATCGACCTTTATGCGTACAGCATTTTCCACACGTAAAAAAAAAAAACAAAACAAAAGAAACATATCCACAATAAAATTCTGTGCGTTTGTGATTTCCCTGTAACTCTTAACATTTTTGTTCAATGAAGACCTATCTTGGCACACTTGCTCTTCATGTTTCGACTAAAAATATACGTTATTTGTAAGATTAATATCAAAAGATTAACCTTCTCTATAGACAGATGAATAACAGGTAATCGCAAATTATGCAGGTCACCCCGTATACACGAATACACTCGAAAACGTTGTACCTCTAGTCCTCTACCTACGTATGGTCGAAGCTGGTGGAACGAGGACGATCAAGGACGAAAGAGAAAAGCGACAAGGCCGAGGGAAAGGGAAAAAGAGGTGGCACCGAAGGAGGGGGATGGGAGGATGGAGGATGGGGTGGAGAGAGTAAAAACACGGTTCCATGCTGGAAAATCCCGAAACACGTTAAATGGAAATAGGGACAAATTGTGTTACAGAGAAGAAATAGAGTCGTGGTCTGGTAGCTGCAGCTGTGCCGGCGAGCATTTATGCGGGTGAGAATCGTCGAGTGATTTAAATTTACGAATATTGTCGCGAGCATTCGTGTATTACTGTATTACATGCCGGCGCATAATCACGCGTGGAGCTATCGACGAGCCTCGTTACAAACGTTCCCATTAAACCGCACTTGGATAGAACTGTCGCTAAATCTGAATGCACAACGTCGATTCCTTCGTTCTGTTATCAAGATCGATTCTAGAAACTGGGACAGGTTTTAACTCATCTCTAAGGGAATTTTTAGAAATATTTAAACTACCACAAAATTCTACCAGCTCATACAGCCTTGAGGCACTTTATATGAAAAGTATAAGATAAGGTTATGAAAATTCAATACTTTGGAAAATATTTAAATTTCTTTTTAATACTAAAAACACTACTTAATTTAATGAATAATTTTATTAGCATTTAAAGAAATACAAATTTAATCAAATGATTACTGTACTGACAATTCTATTAATTTAATAATTGTCCTAAATTTTGATTCTGGTTAAATTATAATAGAATTCATGTGACGAATTAATTAACTAATTAACAGAATAAGTCTCCAAACTGGGACAAGCCCTTCTTCAAAAGAAAATTTGTATTATATTTAAATTACCTAAAATTGATTAATATACATAACTACTACATTAAATTTGTATTTTACGCGAATTTTAATGAAATTTTGTACCTATTAATTTGCCCCATGTACAGAATGAGTTGAGAAACTGAGCGAACAAAGCGAAAATTTTTGTTATATTTAAATTATGACAAAATGATTCACCACGTTTAATAATTTTATTAAATTTATATTTTCTTTAACCTCTTCAGGCGCGAATGTTTTATACATTTATTTAGCTCTACTCGAATAAAAACAAACCAAAGCAATGTTTA
Organism: Hylaeus anthracinus; assembly: GCF_026225885.1. NCBI lineage: Eukaryota > Metazoa > Arthropoda > Insecta > Hymenoptera > Colletidae > Hylaeus > Hylaeus anthracinus. The sequence goes on from NW_026533254.1 coordinate 3,392,943, forward strand.
TCTGTAAATCGATTTCAACATAGAAATATGCTGCTTCAATTTCAGATGGTATTTATTTTTTCATTTTAAAAGACATCGTGATCGTAAGTAATGATAATTTTAATATAAAAGCAAACGTACACATATGCGTTAATATCTCTCGAGAAGTTAAGTGATAATAAAATTATTTACCAAATTAAATAGCGTTCTTAGTATTGAAAAAAAAAATTAAATGTTTGTTAACGTATCGAATTTTTATAACTTTGTATTACACTTTTCACATAAGTGTCTCAAGGATTTATAAGTTGGCTTAAAAAGTGAAGTGCACTGTACTTGTACTTCTGTAAATGAAATTTAGGAATCTACAAGAAATTTATTACTCACCAGCAAGAACTCCAGCCATATAGACCGCCGCGATCCTTAGACTTCCGTGAACCATTTCCAAGGGAAGTCCCACGACCACCTGCACTCCTAGGTTAAATAGCAGGTGAAGCCACCTGAAATGTAAGCACAGGCATTTCTCAGACAGTCCTCCCTTTTGTTCAAACGAATAGAGCCCGGAAAACCAGAAAAAAAAACAAAAGAATTTGTACGTTTCCTCTTGGTTTTACATTTTTTAATTTGTCACTATTTCCGTCACATTTCAAACACAAGCTCTCAGGTATACTTCTATTTTTACCATTTTTGCGGCAAATGAATGCGTCAAAAATTAGTTTTAGCGAGTAGCCGGACTTTTCTTCTCACAATTTATTTATTCTTATCAGTAATCTTAACAAAGATTATTAAGGGTTTTTTTTTTCTTTTGTTACACACTTTATATATTCACGTATTAATTACTACACGAGTTATGTATACAACACGTAACTCTACGGAGCTATTAGATGCCCTTATACATATGAAAAACTTACGCCTACATCTTGGAAAATTTCAATAACAAATTTTAGAGTGATTGTTCGTGTTGGGTTCCCAACCGAGCATACCGCGCAATAGTCAATCTCAGTGACCCACATTTTGTGCAACAAAGGGGTGTTCAAGATGGTCATTAAAATAAACTCAGGTAGGAAATGACACGATCGGAAGTTGGCCATAAGATAAAAGTTAAGCGAGTCGAAAGAACGGCGCCATCGGCGATGCATTCTAGAAAATTCGGCTCGACGATCCACCACTATCGCAACTATGGACGGTGAAATTGCAGCAATTATGAATTTTATCTTCTCAGTTTTAGTGAAACTTCTCTCGCTGAAGCGAAGATGATCAAGCTTATCTGACACGCTCGACGGCGCAGGAACGCCTTCTGTTTCAACAGTGGTTTCATCCGGTCACGAATTTCATTAGATTCCTTCTTCCCATTCTAAATTTTTAATTGTGACGGAAAATACAGATTCTAAGGTACCAAATAGGCAACACAAATTTTCAAAGTACAGTACAATCTCGATTTAACAGAGAAGAGGAAGTAGATGATCGATAAGGTAGAGACTTTGTCAGCAATAGGGTATACTCTACCGATATGAGTCATTAAATAGCACACTCTGTTGATAAAAGTCGCTAATGCAGAACACTCGGTTGGTAAGTCAAGTTATTCTGTCGGTAACGTAGTCCAGTCGATCAGTAAAACAGATCACGTTATTATCGATGTAGAATACCCATAATTCGTGCGGCTAAATAGGATATTACTACTAGAAAGAAAAATTAGTCTAGGAAGCATTGCAAGTTGTGCTCTTTTAGATATTTGAGTCATTTTTCTAATATCTGAGATTAAGCAAAAATTACTCAACTACGCTATTATATAGTAGATCATAAAAAAATCGTCGATCTCCATAGAGCAACTACTCAAATTAATTTTTTACATACAGTAAACACAAAGTGTTATCCAATGTGACATTTTTCTTTAGTTATTTCTGTTTAAATTTCTATTATTACTAAGTAGTTGACCTCTCTTGTTTACAAGTTTGATCTAAATTGGACCTGCTACTGCCACGATGGTGGCCCAACCCATATCACAATGGTAAAGCATTGGGAAACGTCGCAGTCACCACTTTCACCACCAGTTATAATTATGGACTGTCTGCCATACCTTTACTCTTTAAACTAAACAGCGTACTAATCGACGAAGTCCAACTCATCGGTTGTCAGTATTCATTAACCGAGAGAAACGATGAAATTTTAGCAGACGAGTTCACGTCGAGCTAATCGCAAGCTCTTTCACTCGATTCGTGGCGTTCGTTTCGGAGCGAGGAGCCGACTAGAACGACGACGACGCCCGTGAACTTCTTTGGGCGTCTCGGTGCTCTCTCGACAGCCGATCGGATTCTTAGGTGCGTCGACCGCATTGTAACTAGACGCGACGGTGTTCAGACTCGTCGAGGATGCAAATTGCGCGCTTTATAGGCTCACGTCTTACTCGAGCGACTCAGTTTGCATGTCAGGCAGTCGAACTCCGTTCTGGAATTCCTCGCTCGGAACGGCTTTTTCTTTTTAGCGCGATCCAAGAATTTTCTTTCGTGTACTGCGACGGAAATAACGTGACTCTTGTATGGATCACATTTTCTTTTCAACACGGATTATAATTCCAATGGAAAATTCGAAAGTCCAGCAGGAAAGGTAGAGTACCTGCTCGATAAGGTAGAAACTATGTCGGTATGTCGGCAATAGGGTGTACTCCACCGATATGAGTCGATAAAATAGTGTACTCTATCAGCAAAGTTTACAACCAGTTTCTTTGGATAGTATTACGTGTTATAGCACTAAGTGAGTTAAAAAATGATCACATGAGAAAAATTATATTCCAAATGTTATGTCATTTCATCCTAAATCAGACAAATGACTTATTAGTAAAACTTTTCTAGTGAGCCTATCTTAACTTTCTATGGGTCCGTGTAACCTTCAGGTCACATGCTAATATATCGACGTTTTATCAAATAATTTTAGTTCTTTCACAAGACGACGTGTAGACGATGTGTCTGACAACCAATAACAATATTGATGATGCTTGGCAGCGTCGTCAATCTGAAATATCAAAGTAAATAAATCTAATTAACTTGCAATCCCTTGCAACTTGTCTACAGAAGACAAAGATTCGACCGATAGATAAATGAACTTTCACAAATGGAAGCTGACTCTTGTACGAGAAGATGACATGAAACTAAGCACGAGATTGTGTCCGATGGGATCGCTGCAGATTTTCCCCAACCACTCTTAACCCAGGAAGACAGTGTTTGCCAGGAGCACACGAGGATTACAATTGCTTTCAGTACAATGCTAGAAGCCCATAGATCACTGTGGCCGCGATCATACATCGTAGCCATCGCTTAACAAACTAAAGGCTCGAAACGCGCGATATTTTCCAAGCACACCCTAATAAATTGAATCGCGTCCCATCGCTCAGGCTGTTGAAAGTTGCGGGTCCCATGAATTTCCAACGACGAACGAGCAAAGACGGCAGGCGACGGGGAACGCGCGATTCTGGAACAATTTCGCAAATGCAAAGACGAAGGGATGTATAAGCATCGATTCGCCGGAAGTACGCAATCCTCGAAATGGAACGCGCAAAAAGGAACTCCTAAAGCGTAGATCCTCTCGAGGACAGTTGAAAGCCAGGGCCAGAGGATGGCAAAACGATAAGACATGGGAATGGATACCCTTTTCGCAAGGTCGAGGAAAGATCTTCCCCCGTCCCTACTTCTCATCCGTCATTCGTATTCGCGGATAGAAATTTCGATCCGGCTGGATCATGGTTCGGGAGGAACTTGGAAGCTGAGAATTCTGTGTAATTCACCCGTGCAGACAATGCTGAGGGATTCGTCTAATTGCTATCCAATTAACCGAAACTGCCACCCCCTTCTTCCAGGTTACTCTGTTTTCTCTGTCTGGGAGGGGGGCTTGCGCCGTGACTCGAATATCCGTTGTCGGGACGCGCGCGGAGTTTGAAAATCGATCGCACGCTTTCAGGAGAGGCGAGCTGCAGTTGTTAATTATCCGCGGTTTAATTACTTCTTTCGGGCATTATGGGCTGAACTAAAACCTTCTCTGGGGAGGACCCCTTGATCGGGGGAAACTAATGGGCGACTTTATGCCACGCATTTGTTGGGAACTTAAGGGCGTCGTACTATATGACAGCTAGTTATTTCCGCTTTTCGGGATATTTTTTGTCTGAATCATTAAATTACACGTACTTGAAATTGTTCCTAAAAAATTTAAATTTTGTCGATTTTTTTCGTAAATTGTTTGGTCGTAATTAATTGACGCGAGCGTTAGGAATTAATCAATCACATTTTCAATTAATTGAACAATTTAAAATTGAATTGCACTTAATTCCATTGAAGTTGAAGGTTGATTGCAATTGATAATTAACTTTTCCATTGCAATGATGTTCTATTGGAATTGAAGGTTATCAACAAACTTATTAAGTAAAAATTCAATCGCCAATTGTAATTTACCTGAAATTGTAATGGAATTCAATTGCAATTGTTTTTAATTATTTAAGTATCAATTTTAATTGCGAGACAACTGTAATTATATACTATAAGCAAATGATTCTCACATTTAAAAAATGTAACAACCAATTGTCGAAATAATTAACAAACGAATCCCTCGTAATTGCTATAAACGTTAAATTTCCAATTAAAAGAATTGGTAAATCGTAATTGTGAAAATTAATCGTGCGTAGTAGTTGGAGAATTTAATTACTGATCATTAATTGTGAATTATTAAATGAATTACATTTTGCTCAATCCTAATCGATACACACACACTGGTCTGGCCGAAGCAGCAAAAGATGGGATTCCCTTCTACAGGTGAACTCCCTCAGGTCGATTCTTTCATTTGCCATACCTTAGTCGCTGCTATTACCTAGACCCACTTTTCTATAACTGTCTATTCTAGCCTGTGCAAAAGTTCAACGCTAACTATTTCAAGACGACAACAAGACCGTTCCGCCTCACGTCTCGCAAGGCGGCCATGTCGGAATTATCACGGTGGCCGTTAGAGAGTAGCGTTCTCACGTATCCGAAGTGCTAGCGGACTGGTGTCATGAATTGCAAGATAACGTAACTGGAAACGTCGGCCCAAGAGGCAGCACGAAGTCCCCACGATGGGTTAAATGGTACTACGGGGGTTGGCTGTTTGAGCAGACCGGGGCTTGCTGTTCTCAAGCCTCAGGCGAAGGGGGACGATGCTTTAATTCAACTTGTAGCCGACCGTTCCGGGTCTTATCCCTGGAGGGATTGTAATAGACTCCAGCAGCAAAAGGGACCCAAGAGCGAGCAGTCTTTCAACGACTGGATACCGGTTTCTAACAGGGTGTTCCATATCCGTCCTTGATGATTCTGATAACGAGGAGAGGTCTACCTGTATCGAGTTCAGTACCTTCCTTATCGGTAGTAGCTTCATCAGATCTAGGATCCACGGGGGTTGCGGTACGACAGCGTCAATTCGTTGTTCAGTTGAGGCAGTAGAGGTTACGGGAACCCTCCCATCGATAAGGGTGATTGGCAGGCCATGCTGGTAGTCCATAATCAGAAGTGGGACGTATTGCTCTTGACATTATGGCTATTATAATACCAATCTGTCGTGTGTATATTATAATACCATATCACGTATTAGGTTGGTAAGAAATCAATGTCGGTTTTCGAACTTTCGAACTTTGACGGTTGGTTTTGGGATAACAGTTCACTTTATTCTATTTACGTTCCAATATCATCTTACAGTGCAGATGTCGCGCTGCATGGTAATAGAAACGTTTTTGTTTTTACTGTTAATTTGTGCTCATTTCAAGTTATTTACTTCGCAATGGATACCAAGCAAGTTCGTGTAATATTCTTATATGAATATAAACCGGGTCATAAAGCTGCAACTGCGACTCGTAATATCAACGATGCATCTGGAGAAGATATCGTAAATGAACGCACGCTGCAGCGTTGGTTCAACAAATTTCGAAGTGGAGATGAAAAGATGAAGATGGCCGGCCTTCTCTCGTCGACAACGACCAATTGAAGGCACTGGTTGCATGCTGATCCACGGACAACGGCTCGACAACTTGCACAGGAGTTGGGTGTATGCCACCCAACAGTTATTGACCACCTGAGACAGCTAGGAAAGTCAATTTGTGATATGTGGATTTAAATATATAGTTTAAAAACCGACATTATTTTCATAAAGACCAACATAATATTTGTAAAGAATGAGTGTTGGACCAACGTAGTGACAATGGTAACAGAGCAAAGACTCCTGAATGATGGTGGATAAAATACGACTACGCTAATAAGCATACTGATTAGTTCAAATGAAAGAGGTTTTAGAAGGCATTGCACCGCTCAGAGTGACGCCATTAGCAGCTGTGGCCATAGAACGTTGATTTGGGGTAAATCCCTGCATGGAAAATGAAAAGTTGCAACCGATGGGTTGAGCCACCATGAGCGTAGTGTTGCCACAAGGAATTTATTTGAAGTTACTCCAATTCCTCATCTGTAGGGCTCATATGTTGTAAGCCATTTCGTTGCAAAGGCATCGTAAATGAAAAGTGATAACGTTAACTCACACACTATTCAGCTAAAACAGCAGAGGTTTAAATAAGCCTCTCATCGGCCAATGTGGGTATTAAGGGCTTGCATTTAGTATTCTACTGATAGTCCATAGCTAAGGACTAGTGGATGCGCTGATTAGAAGGTAATTCAACGCCGTCACTAATGAGGGCTTTACCTGGTTAAGACTTCGAGACAGATGGGAACACAAGGAATACGAAATGTTCCGTTTCAAGATTAAGTGTAAAATTTATCGTAGATGATTTTAAGAGTGTGTTCGAGGAAGACACCGACAGGGATATATCATAGAGTAACTTCGAAGCGGTGCCGATTTATGTATCAGTACAGTATTATCATGAAATAAGCAACTCGCTATCCCCACCTTTTTGTTTGAAGTCGCCTGCCGAGTGAGAGATCCGAAAAGAAGTGAGAGGTCCGTGAAAGTGAGAAGCCGAACGGATTAGCGGAAAAAACACAGAACATGTGTACTATTTTCTCTTTCTCCGGCGTGTGTATTCTCCGAAACAATACTGCTAGGTTTATGCAGTTTGCCGTTACACGGAACCCCCTGTTTTTTTTACGGATTCCCCCTCATCTTGCTCGACAACAAAGTCAAACTGAATAGCATACCTCCCTCGAAATAAGCAACTCGTCGGTCCCGATAGAGTTGCTTATTTCGAGACAATATTGTACTAATGTAACATCCCATCGTATCGCTCCAAAGCCATACTGTTTGCGTACGATCTGAATGCTGGGTTATGCTAACGGGACAATCTAAGGAATTAATTAGCTGCCATCATCGATCGAAATCGATTTGAATGGAAGCACGAGCGAGGAACGACAGGATAAAGGACGAAGGTGTAGTTTCAGCGAGTTGACTTCAACGTTCCCCAAACGCGAGTAAGGTCGTCAGCCGGTCTAACTACTTTCTAGTAGTTAATTACACCCCGAAAACTTCTTACTTATCGTCGAACCGTGGACGAGTTTGTCGAGCCTGATGTCTCAGCGTTCCGTGATTCCAATAACGTGCCGATGCGGTGCGAGCCCTCTCGACGGCCAGTTTCCTGTTACCGTGAACTTTGTGCGCGACAAACGATTTTGGTTCTACTCTAACGGCTGAGTCAGGCAACTGTGACGACTCGTAACTTTCTTTTTAATTACGAACAGAAACAAAATAACGGAAGCTAAATGTTTACATCGCGCACGAGTACAAAGTGCAATTAAACAATAATTAGAAGAAAGCTTGCAATATCCGTTGGTTATCAATATTGCGATGTAGAGAATTTCTTCTCAGAAATAAAAAAACTCACAAGCTACTCAAACACTTTGGAGAAAATTTCAACGAGCTGTTGATAATATTTTCGGCTTGAAACAATAACTGCCACATCGATAAACACCGCGGCACCGCTTTGAAGTTCGCTAAGCGGATTTCTAATTCCACAGCCACTGGTTGCTGAAGTTAAAGAAACGTGAGCAATGGTTTTATCAAGTATCTTTGATGCAAACCGAATTAACAAGCGAGTGAAACCGTGGGGCGCAGCTTAAAATAAATAATAGTCAAGTTTCCTAATCTATCTTGTACCAATGATATTTCTCTTGTCGAGCTAGTTTAATCCGTGACGGATAAAAAAAATTCTACTTTGTTTGGATCGTGTTTCAGGATTCATTCGTCTACACGGATTAATTAGTAAAACGAATTGTGATCGACTACTACTATCCGCGGCCTTAATTCGTTAAAAGTTCCCAGTGTTAAAGGCGTGAATCACGTTTCGTTACCAATGGGATCTACGGAAGTTCGCGTAGTTCTACAATTAGTTGCAAACTACGGTCTTGGAGCGTTCCCCGCCTACAGAGCCCCTCGTTCCATGTAAAATGCAATTCCCGCGCAGTTTGTTCCCGCAGGCCCGCTTGAAAATTTTCCACGACAGAAAACAAGCAAAAGTTCCCGTTTGCACGTGGCGCGTTCCAACGCAAGGAGTAACGACAGGGTCGAGGGGTATTAAGGATGAGGCCTTCTTTTCTGCATTTATACGACATTAGACGAGTTTCGCATAATGGTTTCGCTCGTCGAGCATGCATAAAATGTCTGCATCGGTGACGAAGGATCCCGCGCATCCCGATTCGTCGGACGAGGAAGATGGACGTCGTTATTTAAATCGCAGCCCCTCTTCCCGATTCTTCATCGGGATTTCGATGTTCCTTGCGAAGGAAGCCCCGTTCCTTAACAAAAAGGGAAACCCCACCTGCTTTGGAAATCAATTTTTCTTAAGAAATTTGTTTAGAACTTCGGTCAAGATCGGTCGCGGCGACAGCTGCTCCAATTTCAAAGACATTGCATTTTCATAAGTGTGCTAGTGATTGGATTAAGTTCAACATGTACAGGGAATCGTTAATAAATTTTATGCAAATTTGTTCGATAACTATCATAGGGTTATCCCCACCACTCCTTTACATTCTTAGTATTCTACTTCTTACAATTAGTATACAAGGTGTCCTAAAAATGTTGGAAGTCCTTGAAAAGGGCGGTTCGAGGAATGATTTGAAACAATCTTTTCCTTAACGAGAATGTTGTCCGAGTAGAAACTGTTCAAGATATAATGCCAATGGTGTCGAAGGTTGAACATGTTATAATAAAAAATATCTTTTTTCTATCCTTATCAATTAATTTTAATCTCTTATCTTCTCTGTAAGGACTTTAACCTACTTGTAAGCTGCTTGATCCTATCATCAGTCATTTTGACGTGTAACTAATTTCAGAGTCATGGCTGAATAGTCGACAATTTTTCAAACCGTTCTCCCACGTAGCCGATGATGGCGATTCGTTTTCCATGCGCGAACGTGGATAGCACATCTTTTCGACGATACTTGTCCTCCTATTTTCGTGAGGTCTGCGATACCATTGTCTGATCCAACGGTGTGCCGCGTTCACTTCCTGCAATTACCCCGATTGTCTCGATTTTTCTCGACGTCCACGTTTCTCACGGCGTCCCCGTGAACTCTCCGCCCTGCGGAGGATCGGCGCCGAGCGTCGAGATACGAGCCCGAAAAGTCGGTGACATTTTTCGCGTTACCGTGGGAATATCCGAGTGGTGCTGGGAATGACTAATGCTTTTCCTGATTTGATGGAACTATAATTAAATGTTGGACGTATGAACGCGCGGTATCTAGCTTCTCATCTCGGAAAGGTTTGCAGTCTGTTAGCGTTTATTCGGACCTCTTTCTCTTTCTCTCTCTTTAGATGGTGCTTTCGATGCACAATGTGTTGAGTGTATAGCCGATTAGGACAAAATTCATAACTTCTAACGTAATCAATTTCCAACGTAAGACCCTTGGTACTTTTTCGAAGAGGATATAGAATATATAGTGTCATTCAAACAAATGTAGGCGAATTTAATTTCTTATTTCAAATAAAAATGGTTTTTTAATTTTCGCTATTGCAACGTTTTGACAACTGACTACTGGCTAACTTTTGTTTGAACAATTTTGTCGTCAGTTTCGTCTTATCATCCCTTATAAACTGATATTTTTTTAAAATTAATTTAACGAATACGAATATTCCTCTGGGCTCATTTCTCGAGAGCGTATATACAGACGCTCTTTACAGTCAAAGGGTTGATTTATTGAACAGGTAAATACTCATAACTACATGTAACCCAACAACCCATGTAAATTATATACATACGAGTGGAAAAGCAAGAACATCAACTATAGGGAATATGTTTATGTGAACGCGTTGGTAGAAAAGAAAGAAAAAGGAATAAGGAAAAGAGACAGACGAAAGAAAGTCAGTTGTTAGGCATTCAAACTATGGTATTTTGGACTGATCTAACTTAACTTTGTCAAATGTGAAACGTTTAAATCCCAACATACTTCAAACCTGAATTTTTCAAATTATTAATTACTTAAGTCCTAAACCAATTTGATTACTGAAATGCTTCAATCTAAAAGCGCTTCAACCCCAAACCAATTTCATTACGAAACTGTTTCGATACTACGACACTTCAATCCTATAATAATTAATTTCATTTAGTGTCGACAAATAAACTGTTTCAACAATTCCTTCTATCAACCCGTTCCCGTGTTGCGTGGGGCGTATACGCTGAACTTTCCATTTAGGCCGCTTGAAATTCTCGTGCATGGTCGTTCGACCATGTGTTTGTTAAAATAATTCGTTAAAAATTAAATTTATTGTTTTGTTATCTAATACATATTAAAAGTTTCTTGCTAATGATGGCTTTGTACTATTGACAAATTGTAAGGTGTACGTTAAAGACGAGTTAATTTAATCGTTAAAGTGTGGCCTGAACGAAAAGTCTTCAAAAATCGGTCCGGCACGGAATGTGTTAACAGTTTTTCCAAAGAGCCACTAACACTTGATTTGTCAATAACAAAATGCGCCTGCTGGTGTAATCACTACGAACATTTAAACGGCACCTCCTTCAACGTTTAATTTCAATCACGTCCACTTTCATTCACAATAAGAAAATAAATATACTCCCTACCATTTGTGTTCAATTAATAAAAAACCGAAACAAAAAACATAATCCCAAAGCTACTCTCGGAAAACCTTTTATTGTGTTAAGAGGCATCGATGGTATCGTTCCTGTAAAAAATCCCGAAAGTTCGGTATAATTGAAATTCAGACCGCGTCCCGTGAAAAATGTCACGCGTGACAAATTGCACATTTCGCTGACCACTTTTCTCGATTGGTCGGCCTACGCTGTGAATGCACTTCGATGCAACTCCGCGTTAATCCTTGACGCTAATTTCGCTTTCCACCCTCCCCGGTCCCTCTCTCGTCCTTCCCACCCTGGCAAATCACGTTGCAATCTCTCTCTACTCGACGCGAATCGAATTCAGCCATCGTCCTACGACTCGAACCGAATTACGTAAATGTCCTGGCACGCGCCAGGTTCCATGCTGGAAAATACATTTTCTTCTACCTACCGGTATCCTTTCCCCCTGCACCCCCGCCCCTCCCCCTCGCCCTCATTGCTCCCCGTGGCTGGCTATTTTTCTAAAGAACCGTCTCGCCCAACTTTTTTTTCCTTCTTTCCCTTACTCCTCCCCGGTTCTTGTTTTATCTCCCTTGCCCTCCAGCGGATAGTGGAAACGTCGAAGGGTCCTGGGAATTTATTTGGTTATATTACGAATTTGTAGTACGGACTATGCTGCGAAAGGAGGCGTACTCGACGCCGTATGTTTAGTATCGAGCCGGCATATGCACCTATTCGTCCCAGGTAAATAATAAAGCACGCGAAAGAGAAAATTATAGTATATATCAGGACGCCTCGTACGTTTCCGCGTTAGCATGATTTTTGTTTCCAGTGTCCAGTGTCTACGGATCATAGAGTTATAGACATATCCGGGTAGATATAGGCCCGCGTGTAAGTGGAAATGTCCCAATATTAGAAAAAGGAAAAAAACCGGGGTACCCTATCTATCTCTGTGTCAGTGTAAAAATCGAAATGTGTTCGGTTAAACCTTACGATAAACTAAGCCAAGCCAAGTCTACCTCTGTGCTTTTATTAATGTGGATGTAACATACATAAGTAACTATTAAAAATGTAAACGATAAACATTTATCATTGCCATAAAAATGATGTAAAAGTGTACTGGTAGACAGAGACAGGTAGAGTAATAAATAACAAAGAGTTGCTATTGTAAACAGGTTACCCGTTGGGGCAATTAAAGAATCATATTAATATAATTAGTTCTTTTTTGCAATAAGTGTCATCAAAAATTGTGAAAAACGCATTGCTAACTCTTTGACCACGGGACGATTTTTGCTAGAAATTCTAAGAGGTGTAGAGATGTGAATTTTTAAAAAATATCAGCTTAAAAAGTTTCGTCTCATCATTCTCTATAAACTAATATTTTTTAAAAATCGGTTTAACAGATACAAACATCTTTTTGAGCTCATTTCTCGAGGGCGTATATATATATCCACTTCGCAGTCAAAGGGTTAATAGTTGAGTAATTTAAAAAAGAAATTGGAAATACAATGATCAAGAGCCTTCTCGTTCGCTTAAAATAATTTTATGGTCAATAAAATCCTACTAAAAAAATTAATTGTATCTCCTGCGACAGTTGAAAAGCCATCACTGTAATTTATTGGTGTTAAATTCGACTCCCTATTTTTAATTCGCTCCTTGTTAAATGCGTCAAAAATTGTAATTGACGTTTGCTGGTGTTTCTCAAGCGTTTCTAAATAAATCCACACATGAGTAATTAATCCTCCGACTAGAATAACATTCTAACTCAACATTTGAAAAGACTCACACGACTTTCCAGAGGTTATTTTCGATTTTCTTTCCGTGTTGCAACGACCACTACTTATTCCTCTCAACGATGGCACGAGAGCGCGAAGAGTAACACGGGAAGAAAGGCTGGAGCGATAGAGCCAGGCCTGCAGAGAAGTTTTCAGCAGCGAGGCTCTCTAAATTATTCATGGAAACGCCAGATAAGGCGACCATTTTCCCTACGTGCGTATGGAAACGGCGATAAGAGTGACCCGACGTTTTCCCATAGACTGTGTGCCCTCCTCCACCCAGCGTTCTCCCTTTCTTCTTTCTCTTTGTTCCTTCTCTTACCCTGAAGCACTATCTAGCTCCCCCGAAAGTACTATTCTTGTTGCCGAAAGGGCGCTGCGATATGGCGGTTATTAATGTGAGAAATATACCTCTTTTCCTCGATGGATGATTCCAGCGATCTCATTCTCAACTTTCATGCATACGCTCGATATGAATTTTCGACCTCTTTTACAGAAAAATACTGCTGTTAGAATCGCAACCGGGGATATTTTTTGCTAAATGGATCACTGTTCTTATAGTTCATGTAAAATTAGAAGACATTTAATTAGGACATTATTACGTTGATCTCAAATTTGTTTAAAAAACGGAAGACGTCAATTTTCATAAAATGAATTAACCCTTTGGGATCGTATTTAAAAGACGTTTAGCTAGAACATTATTACATTGATCTCAAATTTATTTAAAAAACGGAAGACGTCAATTTTCATAAAATTAATTAACCCTTTGGGATCGTATTAAATTTAAACATAATATACAAGATAGGCATAGGGATAAACAAGATTTATTAAATCTTTTGTGAACTTTAGATATACAATGTATGTTTAAGCAATAATGTGTTTTAATGTAACGTTTTTATGTAAAAATGATATATTATAGTTCTCCATCATGTGGAATCTTTCGGTAACTATCTTCTTGCCATTTTGAAGTAACGTTTTTGAAATATCTTAAGAAGCGATAATACCTAATTCCACTGAAACATAATTTGTAAACACCGTTTTGAATGAATTAAACGATTCTAAAAAGTTGTAATATGTAGTAACGACACCTGTTCCAAAAATAGACGTCAAAGTTTGCGGTTTTTGTCTATCCTCATAAAACCAAGCGGCACAAACGTATTTTTATCTCCGAAACTATCAACCGTATTGAGTTTCCTGTTTTATTGTTTTCATCATGGAATACTAACCTTTTGAAATAAATTTTCTTTTAGGTCGAGGCTATAGTTTCGCAGACGAAACTTCATTTGTGCACTACATTTGAGCGAAAATAAGATAAAATCACAAACTGTGGTATTCTGTGTTATTTAAATAACAAATTTCAATGCAATAAACACTGCAAAACTTTCGCGACATAGTGATTCATAACACTAGAGGGACATATTCGTACTAATTCTTTTCTATTATTATTATATTCCTTTAATTAAATTCAAAGTAAAAGATATTACTCTTCACTAGACCACAACTTAACAATTAACGAGATATTAACAAAATTATGCTTATTTTGTATTTTTTTTTAAACGTGACAGAAGCATCTATTTTAAGTCTCCCATTAAAAGTGTTTTTACATGAAATTTCCTACAACCTAACATTGTATCATTGAATAAACAAATGCTCCAATGATTGACTTCATACGCCAGAGAAGGGTAATCGATCGATATTTTAAACAATTCTTGGAAACGTGAATATCATCGGTTATTTTTTACAAATGTGTCCGTGAATTTCCATGTTCACATTTTCCAATAATCATCGTGAAATTTCATTTCGTAGTCGAGCGAAACAAATATACGCGTATAAAACGAAAAAGTGACGTCCCGATGAAATGGTTAAAAATAAAACTCGGATCACATTTCACGATACAAGTTATTTTGTCTTGAAATTTTGTTTCCCGTAATTGCAACTTGTCAAAAATCATTCCCCAAGAAAAGACCGTTGAAAGAATTGTGTAGTAACTCACAAATTCTAATTAAAAACACCCACAAATTGAAACGCAAATTAAAAGTGATTAATAAAATTTGTTAGATTTGTAGTTTAATACACGCCTCTTCGAATAGTACCTAAATATTACAAAATATAGATAAATATTCGAAGAAGTACCTTTTTGCAAATTCGGGAGAAACAAATTTCCAAATGTACTAAAAAACACACCTGATATTCAAAGGTGATTATCAAAATTAAAAACGAAATTAAATAAATTGTTTTGTATAAAAAAAATCTTAAAAAACACTTAATATTTAGCCTCAGTATAATGGTTTCCCCTTTAAGACAGTAGAAGTCTTAGCGAATCGTTTGGTTTGACTTTGTAATGTTGTTAGTACTTACCCCGCGTGAAGGAACATGTAGAATGCAAATCTCCAGAGTTCGAGACGTTTGTCTGGTCTATAAATGAAGACACTATCGATCGGTACCGGACCCGAAGGATTCACTTCGCCCATTGCTACCGTGTAATATGTGAAGAAACCCAGCTGTGAACAGAAACCAATAGAAATTATGAGTAAGGATATTAGTCTTCTAGAAAGTGATCCAAGTTCTTTAATCATTAGCAATTACAATGGTACCTGGTAGAGAAGAATGCACTAAGAATTTAGCATTGCTATATTAGACTTCTGTGGCTCTGTTAAATATTGCTACAATGGTCAAATATAGACAAAATTTTTATCCAGTTAAATATATCGAATAACTAATAAAAAGTAAACAAAATCAAGTCTTGATCAAAAGTTTGATAAAAAATTGTGTATTGTAACACAATATTCTTTCGGTTATTATTAGTTCTGCTCTTCAGGTTATCGCAATGGTTCTTCAAATTGTTACATAGATTTTCCACTACTTTTTTAAATTACCTACGCGAGTCCTAGCTCTCGATACTTTTCGCTCTCATTTCACTTCACATTACTATGTTCATTTTTATTCTATCACTACCAAGATCACCATCAATCTCATCTGCATCGATCTTCATGATTTTTGTACCTGCAACAGTGCACCATCGCTCCAGCAGAGCCTGTGCTCCAGTTTGGTGGCACTCTCAATATTGTAACTTAATGCTCTTATATGCTGGGACATCGACCCAGAGCATATAATAAATTACTCATCTATCTATGTGCCTACCTATCTATGTATCTCCCTATCTCGTCTATGATAAGTATGCCAGAGATAGATAACACTGCTCAATTCCATGAACACCTATATGTCTCACAGGTTGTCTCAGCTCCGTGCAATTCTATGATAATTCGAGGAGCAACTTTGCACATCGCTCTGTTTCCCCCCAGAACATCACTGAAACATGCACCGAGTCTTCCACGTCCTTAGGCCTTATCAGACGTTTCACACGGTTACTTTTGCGAATCCAAGTACATTGGGAACGCTATACTACTCTCTTAGCATATGCTAGCGAGCTCTGATCGTCACGCCAGGCCACGTACCGTTAATCGAAGCCGTTCAGCACGAATTTTGTAATTTTACTACATTTTAATTGGATTTCTAAATACAGTGGGACCTCGATTAACCGGGGCCTCTATTATCCGGCGTAAATATTATTCGTGATACGATTAGTGCGTCACTTTCTGAAGCAGTTGGAATAGCGTTGCTAAATATAGATATACTCTATTGTCTTGACATACATACATCATTTTATTTGTTTGACTTCGCGACGGGTTCGAAAGATAGAGAAGGAACACGTGATACAGACGAGTCACAAATCTTAGTCAACATTTGGTGATATAACGTGACGATACTGGAAGTGAAAAGTTACTTCTGTAAACATTTTAAGAACGATAGAAAAGTACCGTAGGTTAAGGATGGAACAAATAAATGAACATAATAGGGAAGAATGGTTATGTGAAAAAAAAAACGAACAAATAAATGACGCGGACATAATTGATGCTATCCATGATTCCGAAGATGAAATCGCGAGCGAAAAAAATTGCCATGAAGAATGTGCTTCCATCCTGAACAGAACTTTTCAATATATGGAACAATGTGATGACACGTCGACAGAAGTTTTGTTATTATAAAAAAGTGACGTTGTATAAATATACATACACATAAACGCATTTCTTACATATATTTCTTGTCAAAATGACTATTGTGTATAAATTAGGTTTTCAATTTTTGTTCCCCAGGTCTCGATTTACCCGGACTGTTTCGGTCCCAATGGTCCTGGATAATCGAAGCCCTACTGTATACATCACAGATCATGTGATCTAGTTTCACCTACACCTTGGTGGGAGACTGATCACTGATAGCATCTACCGTTTCAGAATTGATAATAGTCGAACTAAAGTCTCTGTTATTCGTTGATTGGTTACTTTCAATGTCAGTTACGAAGCCTTGCTTCGTATGACTCTGTTTAGGATTCGCCATATTAAAATGGATCTTTTAAACCCTGATCCTATCACAGAAATGCGCATAGTAGGCAATGCTCTACGTGAGAAAATGGACTTCATCCAGAGTTCATTAAACTCATTCAGACGGTCTGGCTACTTCAATAATTAGCTTGATAAAATTATTCGTACATTCTTTCTTTATGGTATATTTCTCTGCATTTCAAGATTGCTTTTGATATACGGTACATATAATTAAGTGTAAACTAATAACGTTATTCCACTGATAATAGTAACTATTAAGTACTGTTGTGACAACTTGAAGGTTACTAAAAGTGCCAACTGGAGGGACAATTGAATTACTTTTTATTGAAAGAGTGTTTCTACTAGTTCGAGCATTACCTTCACGATTAATGTTATTTAAGGATAAAAGGGTTAATTAGAACAATGCTATGATTGAGGTGAGTTAGTATAAAAAGATAAAGAATTCTTTGAATAGTTCCACGTGTTTCTAATTTAACCGCTTGACGGTTTTTCGTTAGATCAGTAACACACACGTGTGAGAGGATTTCACAGCACTCGAGCAACCTGAGACTTTGTCAGTTGAAGGATCTTCCATTGTTCCGTCCCAGGAACTCGTTTAGCGTTCGAAATAAAGAAATCTACTTTATTACCATAAAACAGGCGTATCGCGAGATTGTTTAGGTCTATCACGATTCTTAAACTTGCAAGGGCTGGTTTCCAACTGCTCAGATAATCAGTGTAGTTCCCGTTGTATCTAAACGTTACTAAAAGTTCAAATTAACCGTCTATGGGATCATATAACTACCAGGTCACTTACTAATATATCTACATATTAGCAAATAATTTTAGTTTGTTCATAAGATGACGTATACGTCTTAATTACATAATGTGTTAAATATTATTGTAACCCTTTAACAACAGGGCGCTGTTAAATAAATTCCACAAAATTTATGTACATGTATATAATTAGAAATTTTACTCACACACATAAATTTCAACATGAAGCCACAACTGTATTGTCTCCAGAACAAAAAATAGAACCCATAGAGGGTTAAACTACAAAAAACAAAAACATACCACTCATTCTATACAAATTACAATCAAATTATGTTTCACATTAACTAAATAAAATTTCACCTAAATTCGCACGTACAGACAGTACTTAATCGTTCTTTATTATTCGAATAAAATGGCGCCCACCTCGGGCTCCAAATTAAGCCTGTATTAGGGACCAGTAGCGTGAGTCGAGTTATCGCCAACGTTTTGTCGCTATCTGTAATTGCATTTGGTCTTACTTCGCGTTTCATCTTTCAATTAGGCTCCTTTTCCAGCCAACTGCGGTCCTAAACCAGCCAAAGTCCTTTAATTCCGATGCGAGGGAAGCGCGTGACTGTCGCGCGCGTTCCTTTATGCTAATGGTACAGAGAAATTCCCGAGAACGCACCTAAGAATGGAAACTATGTCTCGATCGAGCAGCTGGAAGAGCCTTCCGGAAGCCACGTAGTGGATATGGAAACGTCTTTCGTCGAGTTTGAAGAAAGAATAAAGGGAAACAGCGAGAAGTGATGCTAGCGGCGAACAGGTAGCGAGAAATGAAAAATGGAGTCGAAGATAGGCGAAGGAGGAAAAGAATCTAGCGACGGGGATAAACGGGAACGTAAACCAAAGAGGGACGAGAAATATGAAGACAAGTGCCTGAAAGGGGATGCGCACAAATTTAGTAATTTAGCGAAGCGACGTATAAATACAGAGCAAGGAGCTTTCATAAAAGGAGAGAGAAAAAGAATCGCGGCGATGGAGGGTTGAAAGATGGAACGAGTACAAGAAATGCAAGGAAAACGAAACATAATGAGGAAATAAAGGGAAAAACCGGGCAAAAGGAGTGTGGAAGAAAGAGGCCGTCTCTGGTCTGTTGTAGTTGAGGTCGTCGGGACGTGATCGTTGGAAACACAGAGAAATGCAAATGATTGCGCCTGACTTAATATGCGGAAAAAAGGGAAAAAGACACGAGGGATCGGGAGGGCTGGGGTCGTGCTTCGGTGAAAGAGTAAAAGACGGCGAAGGAGGAGCTGGAGCACGACGGGATCCTCGATGGTTCCCAGTTTCCTGGGAAAGTACATGCATGCGCGTGTGTACCGGTGCACCCGTCCAATGTACATCGATGCATGATGCCGCGAAGAATGTTAGACACGGTGTAGAAAGGCTGTTCGAGGAAAGAGCTTTGTGTGTTCTGCGGGAGAGGTAACTGTAAGGACCGACATGGATAATCGTTCAACGAACGAGTGAACACGTGTATTTTCGATAGAAAGCAAGATGTCTCTGTGAACAGAGTTGGCCTCTCTTCATTCGATTACAAATTTATGGGAAAAGAATTACTTCCCTAACTTTAGTGGCGCTACCTGTAAATTCGCAGGGACTCAGCTTACATTATTTTATTTCTCATGAAAAGCCAAGCAACTATTGTACATACAATTTTTTCCTATCCCTATTTTTATTCAAGTTACAGTTAACTCTTCGCGGTCATCCGGGACTGAAACCTTATTTTTATCAAAATAAAATATAGCCTAAGTTACTAAGGGACAGCGTAGCTTTCTATTACTGAAAAAATTGTTAGAATCGGTTCCGTAGTTTCAGAGATTACTGCTTACATACAAACAAATTTTACCTCTTTATAATATTAGTATAGATATAGATATCACAGGAGACAGTTTGTCACCCCTTATCTGTCTCCGCTCTTTTTGCAAAAAAAGAAAAATGAAAAAAGTTCTTTACTTAATATAATTCAGTCGGTGTCGCGAAAAAACTAACGAGACTATCACGGGCAACGTGGCATTCAAGTCTCCAGGACCCGCATTTTTACAGAGTCACGTAGATACGCGTATGCACGTTGACGCGCGCACTCGTATGCAGCTATGGTGCAGGAGGGTTCAGTATAATCCAAGAGCGCATTGCAGCGTCGTTACACCATCATTGTTCACCGCGTAAGAAAAAAGAACGAGTTTCACGAGCGGCGCGACGTCCCGGAATCTGGTTGCACCGTCGCAGCCACCCTGTTCAATTCTGAAATCCTGAAATGCTCCTGAGAGGGGTTGGACGGCTTGGCACAGGGAAAAAAATGAAGCAATTATACAAAACACTGGCTAATGGACCTTAATAAGGGCCGCTACTCATATTCTCGCCAACCCTTTTCATTCTTTTCTTGCGCCGGTGCTTCAAACCCCGTCTTCTATTCCTCAGGGTTTTCCAACGCTCCCTTTCCTGTCACGTGAAACTTATTATGCGCAGTCATTTAACAAATTATTTACACGAACAATTCATTTTTCGAAAATTAATTTCATTTTCGTTGTTCTAAAAAGTTTTTCAATAGGAATGATATGTTTTTATGGAATGCAAACTGTACTATTTAAGGAGTAACACTACTTTCGAGGCTGAAAAAAGGCCTAACTTTGATAATTAATTTTGAGAGTATCGTAAAAGGAATAGGATTTGTTACGAGTATGAAAAAGAATTTTTGTATTATAGTACAATGATACAAAGTGGTGTGTTTTAGTACAAAATGGTGCCGGCAAAGCGAATCTTCAAAATTGACTTAGCTGTTTGCTAATTTTGGTCATAAAATCAAGTTTTCGGATGAAGCTCATTTTTAAAAATTCACAAACACCGGATGGATAAAAAATAAATATCCAATACTACATTCGTGAAATAAGAGTCGACATATTGAACGAAGTGATTGAAAATTGGGTTCGTCGAATTCGTTTTTGTACACAATACAATACCGAGGTGGATATTTAAACGATATCAAATTCCACACATAACTGCCATACGTTATATTTCAAAATAAAAACAAAACGTGTTCTATCTTAAATGGTTGCTGTTTTATTTAATTTTAACAACGTATCGTTTCGTATTGAAAAACTCTTTATACAGGGTGAGTCGCGCATAAGCGGCTCTTTCTCACCCTCTTTTTCACAGGGTGAAAGGACGTATCGTACCTTATAATACTAAAAAAAGAAACTTGTCGATATCACTAATAGTTTCCGAGAAAATAGCTTGCAACACTTTATGCGGCTCACCTTGAATGTGTATATAATCTCCATTGCAATTGCATATGCAACTGTACATGCACTTATACACGCAATAACACAGTTATCTACCTCTATTATACATGGAATTGAAGACACATTTTTGCCTGGAATTGCTTATGCAATTAAGGAAGTTGGGTGTATACCTAGTATGGATATGCAGTTTGAGTAATTCTACACTTTGAATTGAACATGCAACTGAAAATGCGTCTATATTTACAAGTGGACAAGTAATTAAAGAAACTGGACCGATACCTGAAATGGCACATGAAACTGAAACTGCATCTACCACTGACAATTGCAGATGTAATTGTACAAACAACTGCACCTGTATTACCATATACAGTTGCATGGACACATGCAAGCTTTAAACAAGTTTCTATTGCACGAGAGAACTTGTGCACGTAATACAGCAGAGTAATACACCTACCCTTCGGAAACTTCTTTTCTCTTTGTATGATTGTCGAAATCCTACGTTAATACCGTTGCTGCTTTCTCGGTCCACCGCGAGCTTCGCAATTAATTAATTCCCTTCCCTTTCCGTCCCCGCTTACACTACGGACTTTCGTCATTATCGCATCCACAGAATTTTCACACTCCTTTCTTTTTACCAAGGATGATTCTCTGTCTGCCTCGTTTCGTTTCATTCAATTCCCGAAAGGTTGGTAATAAACTAGTTCTATCCTCGCCACTCGTTTCTCCCGCTTACTGGAATTCGCAGGACGTTTCGGGCTTACAACCGAATCAGCGAGAAAATTGAAACTATTCCAGAGCCACGCAACGAAATTACGAACTGTTCTTAATTTTATAATCATTGGTACGATAGGATCGGCGACATGGAGGATACATTTGTCGTATATTCGTTTCTCTGTCCCTAAACTATTTGTAGTAGAAAATGGTAAAAGAAGAGCGTGATAGAGGAAAAAAACATATTGGTACTGTATCAATAGTTGACACTGTAAATTAAACTTTGAAATTAGTAGTTACCTGTTATTACCTGGTATTACCTGTGTGCCAAAATATAACATCGGCGACATTTAAAAACAAGAGGTTTGTTTTCCTCGGTAGTCATGGCAACGACTAAACCGAGAACAATACAAGACTGCAAAGACAGTATTACAAACCATAAACAAAAACTATTGCACACATTATTGTTTTGTAATAATAATATCGACCATTATTGCCAGCTGACCGTCGTTATCCTATTCCCCCCAACGAACGCACGAATTTTTATAGGATAATCTAATAATCCTAATATTATCGTCAAAGCCGTGAAACCGAAAGGTAAAACGTTAGTTAATGAAGCAGCTCGTTAAGTGTCCCGTCACGCCGTTCAATGGTTCTCCGCTTTAGAGCAATCTGTATATTATTTCCATGGCAGGGTCTGCTCGCATTAATCAGCTGGCAAAGGTAGACGCGTACGCTTGGCAGTGACGTGACCGGTCATAAATCGTCGGTTCGAGTGCAAACGCGATTACACGGCGACGATTATCGGGAGATTCCCGGGGAACCCGGCGCGCTCCTCAGCTGCATCCACCGCTACCGCGATCCTATAAATGCATAAATCCTGCTAACACCCCACATCCGCACCCCGATGCACGCTGACGAAGGAGAAATCCCGGCCACCCAGGCAAAATATATCGTCGAAATCGACGGGAACGAGAATATCATTCCCACGATGGGATTTCCCCTTGCGTGTCTTCCTCTTCTCGCGTTTACTTCAACCCCCTCTGCGCGCTGCATTCGTCGCGACGGGCTTATCCGTCTCAACAGAGACGCTCCATTTCAAAATTGCAAGCTATACTTTTTCTTTCGAAACTGGTTAGAGTATACCTTATTAAACCTTTGTATTCGAAAGTCCCCTGTGAGGGGACATCGTAAGTCCAGATAACTTTGTCAGTGATTACTAGACTGCAGATTTTTATGCATTTATGGTACAAACTAATATAATAGTCTATCAGGATGAGACTTACGTCTTGTATTTAGATTAATGGTGGTATGGAGATTAAGTTCAGGATTAGAAGGTTGGTGCTGTAATATAAGAAAATGTCGAGTAAATATTTCTAATTAAAGTAGAATTATACATGTGTGAATATAAAGGCGCAGTCTCAACCTGATGGTCATTGCAATGTATTTATATATACGAAGTTCAGTAGCCAACAAATTTTGATCATTATTGTTCTTCTAATATTTAGATTTCAAGTATACTTTACAATTATTATATTAAAGCAAGTGAAAAAAGTGCATAAATGCACAGGTATAGCAAAAATCAATGATGATATGTATGTTACATTGTTAAGAAAATAAAACATACATTCATTTGAATCTCAATATTTATTTTATCTGAACTTGTAAAAATATGAATTCGCATTAACCACAGTTTACTCATTACTTTACTTCTAAAACTTTTTCCCCTTCTAATTTCCTTGATTCACAGTTGTACAAGTGTCTATGGAAATGACTGACTTAAAGATTTCTCTATCTCACAATGAAATACACCTACGCCGTACAAAGTACCGTTTCGAGTTCTAAAAATACAATGTCTTGACCGTAATGCACTCGTTTTGCGTCAATTGAACGGCTCGTCTCGCGTTCGTTTATTTTTAGATATTTCTTTGCTCCTATGAAGTTCATTGGCGTCACGTTTTTCTATTCCCGCAAGAGAAGTTCGGCAATTGAGAAAGTACGAACCAATAACACTCGAAGAATCGCAAATTAAACAGAAATAAAGTGTAGCGAATCTAATCATACGTATTTCAATATTTTAGTGGTGCTAAGAAACGTTCGAGATATAAAAATAAACCTTCAAATAAATTCCCACTTATATCGAGTGATCCCCCGATAGAACGACAAATTTCTGAAATAGAAGAAATCTGAGTTTCTCTAAAGGGGTGTTTTCATCCCTAAAACAGCACCAATGAAAAATGCGAATGTTGTTAATTTCATGTGCACATTATTTCTGGAAAACGTCAGCTTTTTTGTAACATATCAATTGCAAGGTGGATTGCTGGCCACATGTGGGAACCCTGAACGTTGAACTATGTCCACTCGTGCATTCGCGCTGGCTAGTTCGCCTCCAATTCATCTCGTCGAGTGTGAACGTCATCTCCGTTGTCGTCGGTGGTTGTTAGCGACAAAAAGCCTCTTTCACGCTCCAGGATCCTTGCGCCATCTTTCTCGGCTTAGCTGCTTTTTGCGAACTAGCCACTGGGGAAACGGATGAAGTTCGATAATGCGAGAACTTCCGAAGCTGCTCGTGAATAACCCAAAAAAAAACCCCGCTTGCAACGCTTTGCCAAACTGACAACACCTACTTATTCCATTAACGTGACAATTTAAGTATCGAATAAAATGAAATTATATTTTATATGTATTATTGATCTGTTATTCTGTAACTCTATTATTCTCCAATCCAAACGAAATTTGGATAGGTGCTCTTTAAGATTCTAACGTAAAGTATAGGCTAATCAGTTGTAATACGTACAATGTTGCCCTGTCCTTACTTATTTCCAAGTTACAGCCAATAATAAATTCTTCACTTATAGCTTCGGATATTGGCTTGAACTTGAAAACAAGTAGCGACAGAAGAAAAATGTTACACAGCAAAGTTGCTTGAAAAACATCATAACATCAGTCGAATCTCTGTAAAATACTAAATGACATCACCGTCGCTTGTTTTATGAATATTTCTTGCTGAAAATTGCCCAAATTACCGAGAAACGAGAAAAGAACGAACTTCTCTCCACTCGTTGCTAAGCGACCAACTCGTTCATTTTTTAATCCAGCAAGATGGCTCGTCTACCGTAGCTTTCGATGTGCAACAATGAAACATGCACCGAGAAGGAACGTCCGAAGAGACGACCGCTATCTTATTTTCATTGCTTTGCGCGAGGACGTTTACCTTTGAGCAATTCGAAGCTAAAGAAACGGCGAGCTTAAGAGAAAACGAGATCGCTTGTTTGCGAATCTACGCTTTCGTTGACATTATTCGCGTCGACAAACGACATTTTCTATCCCTTAGGACAAATCGGGGATAATCAACCCAGGGGGGGGGGGGGAGTCGTCGACAAAGGGGAGAAACTCCGAGACATCTTTTTTTCCGTCGTCCGATCGCCTTTTAAAATTCAAGTTCCAGCCCTGGAAAATTGTAGAAGGAAGCTCGAAAGCTATCGTCAAGTGCGCAACGTAATGTTGTTAGGTATGCAAATTAAACCATTCAAAGGCCCTGACGAACTTCCACGAGTTCTGGCGTGCTTAAAAAAAAAGGAGGTCTAGAGTCGGGGCACCAGAGTTGGGGCGCAAGGAAGTACGGAAAAGGCACGGAACGAAGTTTCGCCCAGCTTTGAACGACAGTCGATTCGGAAGCTCTCGCCCACGCCCCAACGCTGCCCTACTCGAGGATTTTAAGTGCGCGTAAAAAGTTGAAAACAATGGTGCTACACGATGATCGGTTCCTATTCCATTTTATACTTTTGGTGGAAACTACTGCATTAATAATTTTATTGAAAACGTTCTTACTGATAAGAAAGATTGCCGAATTGGAAAATTTGAAAAATGTTGAAATTTCCTCTGAGCTATTTAATGTTAATACATTTTGAGGAGGTGAAAATATGTTTTGTGAAGATTATGGTTTCTCTTTCTGAAATAATTTGAAGAGTGGTTTAACCTCTTCAGAGATATTGACGATACGTACCGTACGTTTAGTTTTTGAGCTATTTATACAAAAAGAAAGAAACCCGCGAAGAAAAATCAGTATACATTAAATAAACAATTTGTTTACTCCAAATATTTGTATGTGTTTTCTTTCAAGCATTTTCTTAGTAAGAAATTCTTACCTTGGAATGAATTTTGAACGTTTCTATTTAATCGTTTAGTTTTTAAAACTTCACAAAGTGCGCTCTTCCCGAGTGTATAATTCACCTTTTAATGAAGAATTACTGCGCCATTAAATTACCGATTCATCGGGAAAAATTTTATTGGAAATGGGTACCTATACTCTGTTGGAGAAAATGGAACGGCTACCAAACGTAGTATTAAACGAAGCTACGAAGATCTATCGAACCATATCTGTTTCACATAGGCTTATTATTTAGTATGCCTCGGGCTCGAAGGGATGAAAAATTATTTGTGTCCCTCTTGGAAAGCCTCTGAACTCCGAACGTCTCCCCTCCATCCTACATAACCTCGTAAAATATCTGAAAGTATGAAAATTTAGTGTAACTGCGGCTTTCGTTCAAGCTAGGGCTTTTACAGCTACCCCCACAAGCCTGCGTACAATGTATATTTATTTGACGTGATACGAAAAACTGAAATACACTGCCAGTAAATAGAAGCATAATAAAATATTAATTTCAAAAAATTGGAAGATGCCAATTTCATCGTTGCTGTACAGAATAATTAAGTACTATTTTTTTAATTATATAAAGTCATTTGTGCTTCATTGAAAATTGATATTTCATTTTTAGTTTGACTTTATATTGGATATTGGATGAATTATTTGTTGTTCTATAAGTAGTATTCTTTTTTCTCATACATTTTTGCTATTACATGGCGACTATAATGATTTTTGTCTCAATAGTAAGTTTGATGTTTCCATAAATAAGAGACTTATTCCATATTATTTTGTAAAGTATCATTACTTTAAGTAATTCTACTACTTCATAAAACATTATTTTGTATTGTTATTATGCATATTATTTGTCAATATATTGTAGTAATATTACACCAGAAGATATGACGTAATTTTATTCAGTCAATAAATATGTTTATTTGATATCAATTATTCTTCATAATATTTATATACTCTTGACAGAAATTTCTTTTCAACTTCACTGTAATATTTTGAAATATTTCATTTGATTATACACAACTATCACCTAACATATTAAAATTGGACTAATACTATCTACGTATGCTTCGAAAGTTTTGCATGTGACTGTACATTGGGAGAAAATGTTAAGCAGAAAGTATCGCGACCACCGTATGCAGAATATAAAGTCGTTCACGTTGCAATAATTTTTGCCCGCGACACAGTTTAAATTCATAACCATACGCCGTTGGTTATCGCGAATCAACGAATTTTCAGGGTTGGAAATTCCATCATGTAGCCAGACCTGATACAAACGCAGAAATTTCCCGTGCTTTGAAACACCTTCGACGTCCGCTGCGATTTCTTTGCGCGAGATGGAGATACGTTTGTTGCCGTTGGAAGCAAACTGCAGAGGCGCGTAAAGCATTCCACGTGCAACGAAAGCAACGCGATGAGCACCTGGCAAGAAGAGGACAGACGGGACTGCTACCTCGATTAATTAAATTTTCCAAACGATTGCAAAGCCGTATTTTGACCGGTACAGGTATGCGTGTGCGTTTTCGGCCTGGACCAACCGCAAAATTCTCCAGCGCGCTGTCTGTAGGATTTGTCCGACTCGAGATTAGAGAAACAGTGGAAAGGGAAACACAGAGACAGGAGCCAAAGAGGGCGGCTACCCTCGCGCGGGCTACAGCTTGAAACGGTTTAACGCGGTCTCGTGGAAATTTGTATGCGAGCAAGTTTATATGGTACCCCGGTCGCGTGTTAATTCCGCCTCTCCTCGACAGTCCCCACCCCCTTCGGCCGTCGATTTTCTGCCCACCCTTTTTCCACGGTGAATGTTTCTCTTGGGCGAACGTATCCTGAAATCTGTGCATCGTCTGTATGCTTTTCCCTGCATCGCGTGATGCAGTGGAATTCTGTGCAATGATTTTGTATAAAAGCTTCTAACTCCTCGATGATAGTGTGTTGTTGCTGTTAGCATTGTGTCTTGAGAAGATTCTTCTTCTCTACTCTACATTATTTACCAGATACCAACCGAGTGCTCTGTATTATCCACTGGATACATTACCAATTGAATATTCTGCATTATCCATCTGCATGAATCTGAGAGTTCACTTTGTGGAAGCTTATGAGCAATTAAGAATTCTGACTTCATTTTCAATAGTTCTATAGTTTCTGATCAATCAGCCTAATAGTTCTATCAGTTAGAACTGTTGGATAATTTGTTAAACATTTTATGTACGAAAATCTGTGGTACGTATACGTATAGAGGTGGTCTGTTATTCAACTATCAAGAATTCTTATAAAATCAAAAGAATTCTTAGACAGATTTTAGCATGCTAAAGATAGTTCATAAGAGATCTACCAATAAGAACTATTAGATAATTTTTGGAATAATTTTAAGTGCGAGAATCGGTGGTAAGACCAGTTACAACTGATTACAATCGGACTACAGACCACCCTGTAAGTTTAATTAATCAGGAACTACAGGGTGTCCTAAAAATATTGAAGGTCCTTGAAAGGGGTGGTTCGGGGGGTGATTTGAAACAATTTTTTCCTTAGCGAAAATGTCCGAGGATTCGTTATAGAGATATTAACAGAAAACCCTGACTAATCAGAGCGCGGAGCAAATGCTGGTGCGGCCATCCTGAACAAACGCTTAACCACATATTATGGGACTGTCCCAAATACTTGCATACCAGACAACAAATGATCACCTCGCTGGCTCAACACGGATGGAAACCTTCATATTCCATAGACCCTTTTCTCCAAGGACCCAATATCACAGCAGTGAAAATAATAACTAAGTTTCTGCAAACCAACAACCTTAACATATAACCGTTACCAAAATCGAAATCACTCTACCCATTAGCTCACAACTTCAACAAACACACACTAATACCTACATACCCACATCTCTACTTTCCTATACTCTATTTGTAATCGTTTTTTAATGTAAAATGTAAATGAAAATGTAATATACTTTAATTGTAATTGTCAGCTTATGGATCATTACTGAGTCCAAAGCTTAATAAATTAAAAAAAAAAAAAAAAAAAAACCAGAGCGCGGTCGCCGAGCGCGTAGCCTATGCTACTGCGGCTGTCTAACGCGGGGCCTATGCTACTGCGCCTGTCTAGCGCGTGGCCTACGCTACTGCGGCTGTCAGCATGTGGCCTAAGCTACTGCGACTGTCTAGCGCGTGGCCTACGCTACCGCGGGCGCTCCACCGGCATATTCGCGCTCTAATTGGTCAGCGTTTTCTCCTTAACGAAGCTTCGGACAACATTTTCGCTAAGTAAAAAGCTGTTTCAAATCACCCCCCGAAACCGCCCCTTTCAAGGACCTTCAACATTTTTGGGACACCCTGTATAGAGATATTGAAAATGAAGTCAGAACTCTTAATTATTTCTGAGCTTCCAAAAACTGATGACCCAGCTTCACAGAGACGCATTATCCAAACACTACATTATCAACTGAGTATGTTGCATTATCGACAAGGTTTTGAGATAGAATATTACAAGTAGTTTCGCAACAACATTGGCAACTTTATACAATGAGATGCAGATGACGAAAGTTGTTTGATATTTTATGAATAACTTGCAAAATCACAAGTTAAAACGATGCCAATAAATTACGATGTCTTGTGTAAGAAGAACAAGTATAACGGAAGAACAAGAAAGAGATTAACGCCGATCCAAGCATTATCTAGGAGAAGAATTACGACACGTCCTGAGAAGCATAAAACAAGATAAGGGGAATCTCAGTCGAACTCGGAGAGAATACTGCCGATATAAAAACGAATTATGATCAGCTGGCTTTATTCCTTTCTACTCCGATGAAAAAGGTGAAGGCGCTTCTTCAATAAAGAGTGGTCGGACGAGATAGATCTGCATGAAGAAGGAGTCTCGGCCTCAGGTGCATCGTACGTTGTCCCGAACGGACGTCGAAATAGCTTTTCCAGTCTCTAGGGAAATAGGCCTCTCCCATGTTGCTGCCGTTGCGACCAATATCCGCCAGTTGTCTTGCCCAGCTGTACACTCGATTCACTTGCCTTTATTTTTGAAGCATTTTTAGTTGTTAACAACTGTATACGCTTTTCCGTACTTTTCGTACTACCTTTTCCGTACAACCTTTGTCTATATACTCAAAGAATTTAACCCAAATCTGACTACGTAACCTCATTACATAATTGCAAACCTTTCGTTTATCACAAACCAGCTTTGCCAAATGTTTCAGTGTCCTCCAATTCGTTACATTCCAGATCGAATGAAGCATCAATATTTTCCTTTCAGCTTCGACGACCATTGTCTCCTAATATCACGTGATTATCGTTAATGCACACGATGCGACTAAACGATCGTTCGGTCGGTAGGCACAGCGATTGCGATCTGTCCAAGTCCGCGACAATGGGACAGGGAAAATATACATCTATGGAGAGTAATAACGTTATTGCACCGAATGCGACGTAATTTGATAATTCGCGGCCAAGCCCGCTCAATGGCCAATAGCGTTAATGGATTACATTGCTGGTCTGTGGTAATTCGCTCGCGTTCGCAACATAACTACCTACCGGCCGCACTTCTGTGAATCTAATGCTCACAGTGGCACACGTGGCGTATATAACTATGTCCTAATTACAGACGCATTTTTAACAATCGTTACCTTCAATTGCGATAGAAAATGATTTCAAAAATCATTAATAATTCCTGGATTTCCAGTAATGTTTGTCATACTTTTCACCGACTTAGAAATTTTATTCATCTCATTAAGATATTTAAAGTTTTGAGTATATTTTAATTGCCAACAATTTAATCTGGTATGAAAGTTACAAAAATTAAAAAGACATGTTCAACCATATTTACTTAAATAATTTATTTTTTGCGTGAAACATTTTTTTTTAGTAAATTCTTGATCCTTTCATCAAGAATGTACTTTTCTATCACGAGATTATTTTTTATAGACCCGATGTACTGATACATGTGCACTGTTAATGATTACTTCTACGTGTTAATATATGTCTTATCTATTCTTGACTATAGCTGGAGAGACTCTGATTATCATCAACTATGGTGATTAATAATATTTATAATTATTATTTTGTTTCCTAACGAGTACTTACAGTAATAATTGTAGCACTTTTCACTTACCTAAAACAGAAAAAGAATCATATGATTAGTATACAGAAAATATCTATGTTGCAACAAACAGTCAAGATTAAATGATTTCAAAGCATCACAGAATTATCAACGTTTTTAAAAAATTGTATTCAGAAAATGATTACTTTAGGAATTACTACGTTGCACGATTGTAAAAATAAAATACTGAAGTAAAAAGAACAACGCAAAAAGGAGAAAAAGATTCGAACGCTTACGCGTTGATAAGAATCAACGAAGATCTTCGAAGAAATCGAGCGTGCACGTGATGGAAAAGAACTTTCTCCATGACTTTTATTTCCGAACAAACTTTGCTCTCCTTTTACAGAAAACTGGCCAACTACTTTCATCGAAATCGATACTCTACCAGAGAGATCTCCAAAATTGATGGAATTTTTGTGAACATGACGATCTAGTTGGAAAAATGTACGAACAAGGAATTCCGGGGGAGAACAGTTAAGATTGGTTCGTATTCGTGTGTCTTCAACAAAAGTTACTTAAATTTGTTTGGAAAGAAACAGTAAACGTTTGACTGAGGAACGTAAAAGTGAAACATTGCATCAAAAAGAAGATAAATAATTTAAAGACAAAGTATAATTTAAAAAAAATTATAATTTTCCAACTTTCTAATTAATAAACAATGTATATATC
Source organism: Hylaeus anthracinus (assembly GCF_026225885.1). NCBI lineage: Eukaryota > Metazoa > Arthropoda > Insecta > Hymenoptera > Colletidae > Hylaeus > Hylaeus anthracinus. The sequence continues at coordinate 3,424,790 of NW_026533254.1, forward strand.
ATAAGTATTTCATTTAAGAATCATTTCAACTATTTCTTAAGATTTATGACCTTCTTTAACATTTAAAAATTGTTTAATTCTATAACGTAACCAGTACATTTGTCAATTAAGGAAAAACATTTTTTTATTTTCATTTATTTATTTCATCTAGTCTTAAAATACATTTACTAGTTCTATTAAATTTACAGTTTCGTCTAAGACTAGATATTGAAAGAAGATTTGGGAAATAATTTATACATACAATGTAACAGAATAATATATTGGCGTTGCAAACTGTTGTACACCTATTATTTATGATAAATTAAAAATAACAATTTTCAGTAATATAATTCTGAGTAAACGCCTGAATGGAATAGATGCAGAAAGGTCAAAGTTTTGCTTGTAAAACTTATGTTAACTAATGCCTCCACGGTACAGAAAGTTTCGAAGTGTTCTTAAGTAGTAAGATAGAGCATTCATGCGGCAACTATTCCCACTGGCTAAGAAAACCACCGAGCAAATTCAGGAAACATTTCTTACACACCCTCAATCATTTTCAACAATTTAACCACGAAACATAATTCGTCGTAAGTTACAACTTGTAACAATAATATTAATAATTTTAAATGTGAAATAATGTATCTACAATTGCAGAATTAATATGCTCTAAGTAATTATCAAAACAATATTATACTTTCAATTACTATTCATCTTCAATTATTTAAATTGTCCATTAGAATAATAATAATAATAATAATTACAACTATTAATCACAATCCAGGTGTTATTATCGATATGGCTTTCGTTGTACGTATTGAAACGTAATTTGCATTTATTTAGGGGAGAGGTTGCCTTGATTTGACTGCCGCCCGAATTGATTAGGGTTTATAAATAGGTGACGTTAGTACAATAACCTCATTTATCGCATGCGCTTCCAAAACTGCTAGCGTATTACGGTATGTAGTCAACTTCCGCGATTGGAAGTACAACAATGTTAAGCGGTGAAGTGAAATTTTCAAAATAACTTTGGACTTAATCAAGAGGTCACGGGTTATATTTTTATTTTATTTTTTTAAAAAAATTGTCATTAAAATTTGTTCAACGAAGAATTTCTTTTCACATTGTATTGTCTGATAAATGATACAAATATTTTCGACTTGTTGAGAACAATAACGTTACAAAAGACAAACAACGTTGTTTACATAATGTTATTGCTTGTCATCGCTTTTAATGATATTAACAGCGAACAAAAGATATAATTATTACCTTTTATTACTTACAAAATTACTTAATAAAATTCAAAGTGTTTCCACTCCGCGTCATTTGTTTTGCAATGAAGGAAATCTTAAAATTAATTCCTTTTCCCTAAATTTTTACGAGAAACCATAATGAAAAGTAAATAACCAGTCACATTACTGGTAATTTATTGTTTTTACTTACGCGTAGCCACACTCACCCGGAACAAAAGACGCCCCACATAAAAAAAGCGCAAAGGAAACCCCTAATCCCTCCATTACTACAAACTCGTCCATTAGTAAAGAAAGAATGAAAGAGAGAGAGAGAGAGGGGGGGGGGGGGGAAGATCAAATAAGAGCGTGGAGGATCTCGGAAGGCAAGTTTTCCGGAAGGCCATCGACCTTCGAAGGATTTCGAGGGTGGAATTAGCCGAGGAGAATGTAGGGTGGGGGAATCGAGAAGGAAAGAGATGGGGTATGAGAGCGTGGGGTGGGAAACGGTGGAACAGAGAAAGGAGATGGTTATCTGGCAACATTTGTTTTTGGAAGGTAGCAAAAAAAGGCGAAAAAGAGCAAAGGGGGTTTCAAGGGGTGGATGAAAGGGGAAAGGAAAGCCCGTATTCGTGTTATCTAGAGACGGAAGAGTAGGAGGGAGCTTGGAAGGCAAGAGGAAGAAAACCCGTATTTGTGTTATCTGGAAAAAGGGGGACAACATGGAAATACCTTAATACCTACTACGGACTTAGGAAATTATTATCGTTTCTCTGGTTAAACGAGAGACGCCCCGCGTGATCGTGGCGTCCGAGCTGGATCCGTAGATCCACGCCCAGATTAAGCTACTTGGACCTTCTTACTTTTTTCTACTTTATTTTACAGGCCCCGGATACCTAATGGCCGTGGAACGGTGGATCTCGAATTCGCCGAAAATTCGTTCGCCCATAAATTGCTAAACCGAATCCCTTAAATTCGGGTAGTCCGTCGTTATTTCCTACGCTCGCTAACCTTCCTAGGATTTCGGCCCTCATCGGACTTCTTTTTTTTACGCGAAATTAATTAATGTCTAACATGGATATGGCTGGTTTTGCTTTAGGTATTTTATTAATCCTTTCCTTATTTTAGTATTTTCTTGTCTTATTATTGTTACCTTTTAATACAATTATTTTTGAATCGTTGTTCAGTACTTTTATTATTATCGAGCTGTTATTAGTTCATTTTGTTACTGTTACCTATTTATTTATTTATTTTGTTACGACTTCGTTTATTATTTTCATATTTATTCAATCATTCATTTTTTTCTTGTACATTATTAGTACGTTGTTACTCGTTCATTTTATTATTGTTACATCGTTTATTTATTTATTTAAATATTTATTTCATTTTTTTATCATTATCATGTGCTTATTCATTCATACTATTATTAATATTATTATTAATATTATGGGGTTATTCATTCATTTTATTAATATTAAGCCAGTATTCGTTGATGTTACTATTACTACATCGTTATTTATTAATATTACATTGCTACTCGCACATTTCATTATTGTTATGTACATCCTTGCTTCTCTGTTAGAATATTTATTTAGTCATTTTCTACACTATTAAAAAAATTGTACAGCTGTTTCTGTTAAAATAAAGAGTTCTTATCGTTTTTAATCAAACAATATTAGTCGAGTCTTACCTACTTTATGATAAAACAAACGTTAAGTTGACAAAGAGCGTCAAACCTGTGCGTCGCTCCTTAGCACATTCTATTCTCATTAATAAATGTTTACGTTTCATGGCACAATATGCAATGCTGATGTTAAACAAAAATCAGAATGAATAAATAAAGCGCGATCGCGTATACCAGGCGTTCATAAAAGTCAACAGAGTTGCGTAGAATCAAATCTCCCCGCTCGCCGGACGGCGTCGCCACTGTAAGCCACTTCCTCCTTTTTCGTGAAAGCACTTTGGCCGAGGATACTACTCCAGGTCTTTACGATCTGGATTCCGTTTAAGGAGATTAGGTTTACACGGATCTTAGTTTTATTTGAATTTACTAAATCGCATTTCGCAGGAGGTATCTGCAGACCAGGACCAGCCGAGTTTTATGCGAGTTTAAATCGGGAAGTTCAGGGAACCCCCCGCTTTTAGTTAGGAAAAAGAAAAGCGCTGGGAAAAGGAAAACGATTGTTTTCGTTACATTTTTTAAGCGAATATACAGGGTGAGAGGGGGGAGATATAAACATAAGAAAACTGAGAATGTAAGAAAGTGCATGAGTTTGTTTGAAGAAGATTGTAAAGCGTGCTAAATCACGCGGTATTTGGTTTGCAACACTCTTCGTTCTCCAACAATTTTACTACATATTTACATAAAGGAAGATCGTCGTGATGAAATGTTTTGGCTTTCAGAGGATACTCTGATAAATTGTTTGGGATTTGTTTATTTGCTCGACACTAAATGGAGGCTAAACGAGGATAAGTGGAGTTTGTTAGTTGCGAAAGCAATCTGAATTATGGTGGTTCGTTTTAGGTTCGCCAGAAGATTCAGCAGTGAACGAACAAAATGGAGCCAGAGGAAGTTTGAGACAGATTTTTCAGTCGATGCGTGCTAATACCTAAAGAAAGTGATGAGGAGCATTTGCATAAAAGAACATTTATATTGCTTTTTCTAAAACGGAAGAAGTACGTTTTTATTTTTCAGTATCTCTAATAATTTCGTCGGCAATTATACGTATAACTTAAGATTCACGAATTTAAAGCGTTTTGCCTTAGGCGTCAAGAATAAAAAGTGACATTGAATTTGTTGTTTTAAAAAGAAACTTTACGACCTTCTTTTGCAATAATTCGTGACTCAAATGGCTATAAATTATAAACTTATCCCTTGAGTAATTGGAATCAACTTGAACTACGAGACATCTCGTAGTTGCCAGTGAATGGGTTAAATTAATTTTCGTTCAGCCAATTTTAATATGTACATCATTTTAAAGAAACCTTCATTAAGAATATAAATGGGCTCTATTTCCACTTTTTTCAAATTTTTAAAGTCACACGTGTTATAAAAACAAGGGATTTGTTTGAAACAATTAAAAAAAAGTGGTTATAAAAGCTTCCCAGTGAAATTAATATGCACTGTCACGTTAAACACAAGTTTCTCGTTACTATTTCATCGCAACTGTGATAAATCAGAATGGTGACGAATTTAAATACGTGCATGAAGGGATTTCATGTAATTTATGTTTTATAAAAAATAAAAATATCTTAAATCCTACTTTGGAAGACCTTTTATTTAATACATTACTTGATTTGATCCGCGCGATACCTCTTATCACATTTTCATAGAAAGATAGCTCCAGTGCAAAGAGTTAAGGGCAGAATCGGATGGAACTTTCTTGGTCAAGGATCCAGGAAAGTAGGGGAGTCCCCATTTCGAGGCTTGCACCGGTTCCTGCTGACACGGGTCTGACTCGTTGATTTTGCATAATTTAGGAGGCAAGCTTGGACCTCGCGGTTACCTTCTGTTATTCCAACCTTATCTTATCCCACCCTCAGACTTCCGTTCATCTCGTGATATCAGATTTGCGCGAGGCTTCCGCGGGAAACCGTAAAGTCTACCGGGTCCAATCCTAGCTCCTCGCGTGAAAAATTGTCTTCCAACGAGAATAGAAAGTGGAGGTGATTCCTCCGCGAGAATTATTAGACTTTGGTCGAGTTACGGTATCCGAGTTTCGTCGCAAGATTTTATCGCGCCTAACTCTATATATATATATATATATATATATATATGATACATATCGCGGGGAGCGAAAGCTGTAAAATAATCCCTCCAATCATTGGTCTAACTCTAATTCCGAATTTCGCGGCGACCAAACGGTGCAGAATAATTCACAAGATTTCATGAAATCCCAGCGATACTGCAATTATTATTCCGATTTAGGAGGGGAATGCACGCAATCGCGTTTAAAGCAATGGGGCTTTAGAATCAGGTTTACCGAAGTCTATGACCAACAGCCTGGGAAGAAATTTACTAAAAAGTTAATTCCTTTCCTATTAGCTAGTAGCGCCACGATTTGTTGGCAAGCGGTACAAAATTACTGTTTGTGGTACAAATTAGTACAAAATAAGTACTAAATATTCCACTAAGTCCGATATGATTTTGCTGATTTGGTCCTGCCAGCTTAAAAGAGGTCTGACGATCATTTTGTTTATTAAAAATATTCTTTCTCTCCCGAAATACAACGATTTGGACTTGTGGAATAAAAAATAATCGCAGAGAGCCAAATCGAGCGAGTATGGTGCATATTGAAGTAAAAAAATTTGTTTTTTGGTAAAAAAAATCGGTGATGATTGATGATCGATGAGAAGGTGCATTGTCGTGGTGTAATCGCCAACTGCCATGTTCTCGATACACCTCTCGATAAAGGAAACCGCTTTGCATCAATTGAAAATATTCAACAAAAAACGACGAGCAATATCAACACCATTCCAATCACGAACATAAAAAAGTCATTTGATGCACTTTTTGATGCATGCGAATCGTTGTATTATTTCGAATGTGGAAGAATATTTTGAATAAACAAAACGTTTATGTCAAGATTGTCTAACTAATTGTGTTATTTTTAAAGTGTGCAACCCCCGGGACCTAACACTACTACATGACACACTGTTACCCCAACTTATCAAACCCTGGTGTTTGGAAATGGCTGCCAACCAAAAGGGATCGCATAAGCACATTCTTCCCCCGAATGCAGCTTCCTACGCGCCACCGATTCGTAACAGAGCCCTTCGGAATTCGGCTCAAAAATATCTCGATTGTGCAAGCCGTTCCCGTCCTAGTTGCATTAGTGTATTACGTGACGAACTTGCCTGATTTCGAAAGGGGGAAAAAATTCTTTCATCAGAAAGAACGCTGGCTGGGACAGGAAGCGAAACGCGAGAACGAAAGAGAAACGCAAGAAGCAATAGGAGATTGGAGAAAGAGACGGCGTTAATAGAACGGTGGAGGGGGAAGTGGCGACTCGGAGAGAGGGAAATAAAAACGGAAATAGGTAAGGGAATCGTAGTTTTAATTCGTCGGGGAAATAAAGTCAGAATAGCCGCGAGCGAAATTGACTACTTCGCTGAGATTTTAGACGATTGGCAAGCCTTGGAGTTTTCTTCATGCCGGGGAAAATATCGGCCGCTGCGAGGAGAAGAATTAAACTTTCGAGTTTCACGTTCGAACTTTTTTCCTCCCTCCCTCCCTCCCCCTCCCCTCCTCCCTGTCGCGTTTCTTTTCCTCCATTACCTCTCTTTTCTTGATCGTAGATCAACATCCACTACTTTGATTCCCCCACCCCTCTTTTCCGCTTCGATTCTTCGCTCAGAAAGACGTTTGGGAGAACATACTCGTAACCAGAGCAGAAGGAAATAGTATTTCAAGTGAGATATATGATACTTATATGGTCTTTCTTCTTTAAATCAAACACATAGTTTAACTATACAAGAAAAAAGGATTAAAAAGTGATTTCTCTAGCCACAGTGGCGCCATCTAGTATCTTGCAGAATAGTAGCTCGCGTAATATTATTCCTCGCAAAAAACCAAATAACTTTCGTATGATACATTTTCTGCTATCTTCACTTGTTTTCAAGCTATGGTAATGTCTCCATAACTGCACAAGCTCGGGACTGGCCGTGTGCAGTTATCGCAGAATTCGTATATTCTCTGATGTTTGCCGACGAGCTTCGAACGTGGAGACGGATAGCGAATAAAGAAGAGGACGGAGTGAAAGCACCAGGGTACGTAGGATGAGACAATTTAATGCAACGACTTTTTTATTATTAACTTTTTTATTGTAACACTTTTACCATCATATTCTGGACATTTTTCTGATTAAAATTAGACCAACACGATATAATTCGGATGATATTTAGCATGCATCTCTTTTTAGTTAATATTTTACGATATATAATACGTAATAAATTGTTACAAGTGAATATGTTGCGAATACGTTGCGTTTGGTCTCATTTTAATTAGAAAAATGTCAGGAATATGATGGAAAAAGTTTTGCAACAAAAAAGTTAATAATAAAAAAGTATCACCGTTGCATTAAATTGTCTCACCGAGTAATCCGATCCCAGATCATGTTTACACTACTCGGCGATCGAAGTTCTTGACCCCTCAAGGAGTAAACCCCGTCCCGGATCATGTTACATTGCTCGCCGATCGAACTCTGTGACCCCTCAAGAGGTATACACCCCGATGATGGAGCTGGTTTCTTTGCATTTATCGTAGACACATTTGTGCAGTAATAAAGACATTACTGTACTTCTAACTGATCATCGATTCTCTACCTGTTCCTCGCAAATTGGTAACTGGCTGTAAACTCAAAATCAAGTGGAGATAGACAAAAATTGCGGAGGAAGACTTTGTACCGTTTAACGAGCTTTATTATCCTACGATGGTATTTTTCTCTCTAAGTGCATTGATGCATTTGCAAACAGCAATTCCACTTCTTTCAAAAAACTCAATCACTTTGTTTTCACCAATAATAATATTCTTTATTGCGTCAAATAACATAAAAAGTAAGATTTGTGCTTTCGATACACGTTTCCTTGCGAGTACGAGAAACGCCTGAAACGATCAAAACGTTTAAAACGCGAAACAGTGAAACGTGGAAAACGAATAACTGAGCGTCGCGAAGACAGGTCTGAAACGCAGAAAGTAGAAAAGTGCAATCAGTCGACTCAGCGGGAGTGAAAGTAACGGAATGTTAACGAGGATTCGCGGCAAACAGCAGTGGAACCCCGATACTTGCACGCGAACCTCATTCGTTTTCATTTGCGTTGACAAGTAGAGGGAGGTGGTTACTTGGCAACAAGTGGTGTGTCTTACAATTTCAGACAATAGTAGATCGTTAGTACAAGACCAACAATTATATGAGAAGCCAAGCAGCGGTCGCAGACTCGGTAATGACAGGCTGATGATAATATCGTTGGTTAACATACTTTAGGTGTAGACAATACATTCGTGCAGGTTTCTTAGGACTAATTACAATCTGTGATTAAGAAATTGTTGGTCAGACGTTATACAGCAACCTAATTCTCGTTTTCCAGTGACGAACTGCTGGTTTACTTGAAAGCGGGACAGGCAGCCGTTCGATGACCGAACTTCAAAGCGATGCTACACATGCATTGCTATGTTACTCGTTAATGCTTCATAGAGGCATTTCTAATCGACTAATGAATTTTTCTGAACTAAAATGACTTGAAGCTCAATTTTATTAATTAGAGGTGATTAATTTTAAGTATAACTTAAAATAGTCAGAATAAGATTGTATTTAAACTTAATTTCATCGGAAGAAACTCACCAATCTCATGAAAATATGAAAATGCGATGAAAAATAGAACAATTTTAATTTTTGACAAAAACATTGATTAAAAAAGCCGAAGAAACATATTCTCCTTATTTAAAGAAGGACCTGGTTCATTCAGTTAGATTCATTGGATTAGATTAGTGTAATTAATATGTGACGACAGAGTCTTTTTAGATTTATATAGCTTGAATATTTTTAATATTCTCTGACAATCTATTTTTCTAATTTGCTCATGAGCTGTGCTTATACCTAAAATAAAAGAATTTGAAGATCAAAATATCCATAAAGTTCGTGTTTATTTTTAAATTCTCAATTATATGTAACCCCTCAAGTTTCAACTTCTACTTTTTTACTTCTGACACAGACATTCAAATCCTAAGTTGCCACTCGAAGCTAAAAGGTCGTCGGATCGCGAAAAACCTTCGTCTTCCTTGGTTTTTATCAGCAGCCACGAAGGGATCTGTTTTCTTGATTTTCCTGGCATCTATCTCCTCATCCTTTAATTCTTTCGAAACCTTTTTCCAACAGAGTTGCAACCGTTTCTCTCGAGGATTTTAGTTATTTTTAACTTTATCAATGCTGCATTGAGATACTATCAATTCGAAGTTATCCTTGCAATTATAAATTACACGAGTACGATATAGTCTAATTTTTAAATATATTAGGTGTAGAAATTAATTCTGTAACTTCATATTCAATCATTTATAACTGTAATTTAAGTAAAAATATTTACTCGTTATTTTGCCACGATACATTATTAACCTTCTGTACATACATAACCTAAGTTCCAATCTGATAATCATTATAATTTACAAGTAGCTATATGAAATTCAGTAGCTAACAAATATTGATATTGTTGGTCTTCAAACAGATTACACGTGTACCTGCTAGACAGTTATTAGGTGTAGCAATTGATTTCATGCTTTTACATTTAACTATTTATACGTCTAGTTTAAATAAACATATTTATCGTCCATTTTGTGACATTAAATAATAATGAAACATGAAGATTGTTTCAATATTTAGTTTTCCAACTAATATGTGTTTTCTTGGAATGTGTAACTAAGAGATGAAAGTTGAATGGTTCATCTTTATAAATAAATGATATGTTTGTAATATACTTTGATGAAAAACTGAAACGAAAAGCTTAACAGTTCCCATGTACTGAAACTCCATATTCGTAATTTATCACTACTCAATCAGCTTTTGTTAAATGTAATGAAAACTAACACATTGTATTCAAGTTTTGATTTACTTGTCGGATAACGCAAAACATGTTTGCAAAAAAAAAATAAATGGAATTTCTAGCAAATAAAATGAAAGCAACCACGGTAAAATATTGCTGATCTCTGTGAAATTGTACACGATAACGAAGTTTTATAACTGCAAATATGATGTAGTTTTTATACGATAATATTGACAGTAATATTCACTGAAAAACATTTACTGTACACGTATACCGAATCTAGGGTGAATAAGAAAAACAAATTTAACGCAAAACATATTTTACGTTGAGCGACATAATATTGTTCAAGTCACTAAATATGCCAAACAATCTTATCGAGTTTTTAAATTTCTTTTGCATAAGAAAAACTTTAAATTGAAGTAATATTTTTTAAATACAATAATATAAATATTTATTTATTTTCAATTCTGATTTTCGCAAATCATTTTTATATTATTGTATAAATAAAATCTCCAAAATCCATTCGTGAAAAATCAATTGTAGATTCACATGAAAAGCTGTTAGAACAAAAAGTTATTCTTTATATTTTACTAACTTCGCTTTACTCGTAACATTTGTTCATATATTATTCGAAGCAGAATGTATTCGAATTCAAAATTTTATTTAAATGTTAACTCGAGATGTAATTTTTAAAAATACATTTAAAATTTTAATTGAAATTTTATTCGAATAATGGTCACGTCTGATGGAAAGTCGATCTAATTTCAGTTTCGTAAATGTGCAACTACCTCATCAGTTTTCGTGGGGCACAAGAAACGAAGGGCCCCGTGTCATTCTCGGCATCAATAATTGTTCAGATGTCCTCACTAATGAAGCGAGACTTCGACTTAATGACCGTGCTTAATTGGCAAAACTTTCAAGGATCCGTTCCTCCTTCGAGGCAAGAACATGCCACTATCTCCGACGTTTACTGCGTAGAAACGCTACTTCTGCCTGCGGTGACACTGGCAAGAGAATAATCCACCACCCTTTACCCCCCCCCCCCGCCCCGCTCCCTTTGCAACTACTGTTAAAACATGATTTAATTATCTCTTAAGCGAAACATAAAATTCATCGAATAAAACAACATCTATTACGAACCTACTAAAGCCTTGATAAATGTAGAAAAACGTAACTAAAAACGTGCAGTATCGAAGTCATCAATTCAATAGGAAGAAGCATCATCTATGTAGTTAGAATACTTATCGTACTAATACTAGATAAAATGCTTTCCTACGCTTTCTGTACTTTTTATGTTTTGGCAGAAAATATAGGGTGAAACTATAAAATTCAAAATTTTTCATCGCGATTCATTTCACTGAGTTAATGGAATGCACTTAAAGTACTGCATTTGGCAAGAAACAAAAAAGGAAACTGTTAAGGTTTAAAATAAAAAAAATGTAGCAGTGTTTGTTTTATCACGTATTCCTAACGCAGACGATCAAAAACCACAGCCTCGTATTAGAAACGATTCCAGAGGAAACACAACAATCTCTACACTGATAAGTATTAACACTAGGCTTAGGAATCACGGTCATTTTTACACATTCCTGTTTTCACAAGGTTTTATAAAAACCGTTGATAATTTTCGTCAACTACTTATGCTAAATCTTATCCACATAAAAAGGTAAGCATATATCCAAATTCGTTTTTATCTAAGCCTCTTAATTAATTTTATTAAATCGAATTTACTTAATAAGGGGCCACTTTTGTCGTTTCAAATATTCGAATTTCTTTTTTCTTTTTTTTTGCTTAAAGTACTCTGTATACGAAAATGATATGCCGTTAATTGGAAATCGATATCGAAGCGTAAGGGGAGTTTTGAGCTCTAAAAGTAGATGGGCGCGTCGGCGTAACGGAAACTTTAAACGTGTTTTTCTTGAAACAGTATTTTCAAAATCGATGGGCACTCTAGCTTCGTCAATTTTCAATCGATCGACTTAAATCTCGTTTTATGTAATCATAATTTCTTTTCCAGAGAAATACGTAGGATACTTTTATTATAATATAGTAATATTTGTATTTTTTATGCAATTTTAAGTACCGCAATTTTAGACAAGATTTGTATGTTTTATTTTGGAACGACGCCATTTTATTGAAAATGTATATTTTTAAAAACAGCTATGTATTTGACTAGTTGTTGGACTAAGGAAACAAATTAATTTTGTTTCATTGTTCTAATCTGAACCTGGTTTAAGTTATCGTGCCACCGCAAAAACGTTTACTTTTTAGACGCTTCGCTGAATTGTCTGCCAAACCGCCATTTTTGTAAAAATGGAAAAAATAAAAAATCATTTTCTAGCTGAATACTCATACGACGCATTAATGTACTTCATGTACATAAAATCCAGTTATTGCTTAAATAAAAATTCTTGAAAAAGCCTCAAAATTCCGGTGGACAAAATGGTGTAACCCCTTAAGGCGCTACTTCAGCAATAGAAACTTAGAGTTAAATCGATGCATGGTCATCGACAGACCCTACAAATGCACCCGGAAGCGAGCATTACCGTCGCGTAACGAGTCCTTGAAAACGAAATAATGGACGCGAAACAGGAGAAAATGATTTCGTCGTTGGTAAATATAATCGTTATTCGTCGTTAACGCGTCCCCTTTAATTGGCAAAACTTTCAAGGAGTACTTCTTCCCCTCCGGGGGCATGAACTTCACTATCTACACGTAGCCCCCCCCCCCCCATCCCACCAATCGAGCCCTCCTCAACTATAGGACGCTGTTAGTTGGTTGCTCTTCCTCCCCGCCGACAGTTGGTATTCTCGCGGTGGCGGCGATCACGGTAAGGGTGGCAAAACGTGGTTGGCGTTATCCGATATTCTCTCTGTGGTTGGTCCATGATCTCGGAACGAGGGTATCGTAAGATCAAACGAGGTACACCAGGATATATCGAGCCACGGTTCGGCGCTCACCGGTTTCCGGAAGCTTATTGGAGCCCACGTAGTTTGCACTGCGGGGATGCAGGAAGCGACAGAAGGAGATACCAAGGGGGAGAAGATACTCCGCCGGGGCGTCGAGTACGTTCCTACCCCGCAGATGCTCGGAATAGCGCGAGCACCTCTTCTTCAATTACGCTTACGCGTTTAATTATCATGCTACCGATATTACATGCGTCTTATTCCGCGACACTTGACGACAACACCCCATCGAGCTTCTACGGGCACTCTGCATTCGTCGCGTAATTTTAACCCTTTGCAGAAATGGCGCAACTTCAAAGGATAAACATATTGGCCTAAGATTGTTGTCTAAAAGAGACTTTCAATGCGTATTGGTCATTGTTACTATATGTATGTTACCATGCAAAGTACCGTACGTTAGACAATGAATGTATGATATTATATTAAAAATTTGTTTCGTGAATATCTAGATATCAATGTCTAAAGGTTCATGTTAGAGCCCCAATTTATACGTGTACGCGGGTTTCACGTGTAACACGTGAAGTCGTGTAGAAATCCGTGTAGTAAATTTGTACAGTCAATAAATTGCAAAAAAAATATTAGTTTTTTAATTACATGTGTACATATGTAATTAACACGCGTGTTTTCCGATATCCGTGTCTCGTAAACGTTTAAACCGGATACAACGTGACATGTATACCCGCGTATGGCATTGTATGTGTTTTAGGCGAGAACTCTACTTCATACACCAAGTATCATTGCAGTAAATTACGTGGTTGCCCATTTTGCAAGAGGTATCATTATCAAGTATCATCATAACAAATATGTTACTCAATATCTAAAGATTCGTATAAACGAGGTAGCATTAAATTACATGATAATGTATGATTTTAGTATGATAGTGTATGATGGTATATGATATCAAATTTAAAATTTGTTTCGTGAAAATATGTGGACATCAATATCCATAGATTAACGCAGTCCAAGTATCATTATGACATAAATGATATTGCCTCAAATATTATACTACATAATGTAACGCCATTCGTGTTTGCGCATTCTACAAGAAGATGACGCCCACAGGAAAGGGTTAATTCATCCACTCTTGTGTCCGTCTAAATGGAAAGAAACTTCCCTGCCTAGTCTCTCTATCTCCCTTCGACCCAACCTGGAATGTCGTTCGATAAAAACGGCATCGATTCCTTTTACGTGGAACGGCGAAAAAAATACGGCTAACGCGGAACACACGTCGGGTTTCCGTCACGCACGAGACGTCGCAATGTCGTGGAAAAAATTGGAGGCTTCCGTATTGCCATTTTTCCACTCACGTAATCCTCCATTCGGAATGTTTCATAAGGTATGCCAGATGCAACGCATTCCTCACTTCTATCGGATCGCGCGACTTGTAGACAGTGGAGCGTTACCCTCTAGACAAAAAAGGCAACTGCCTCGGATCGCGCGACGTGTTCAGGGTCCTAGGTCGATGATTTTCAACCAAAAGTCGTTATCTATCGATGGTCCTTCTCGGAGCGTGCTGGAAATTTCTAGTGCTCGCGTTTCTTCGAGATGACGTGCGTTATTTGAGGTCCATATTCTGACTTTTAAGTAAGAGAGAGACTAGGGTTGACATGGAGGAGGAAACTCTTGGGAATTTTAGCCGTTAAAGTACGCGAAATGTTGGTCATGAGAATCCATAAGATTGCTTACGACAGGTGAGAAATTCGGCTCCTGTAGAGGAAGTACTGGACAGTCGATAAGGTTCGATAATAAAGAGGACTCTGTCGATAAAAACTGTGATTAACTCGGGATCTATCTTATCGAGTATCGTAAACTCGCAGTACTCTATATTACCCACTGTAGGTTTAAAACACAATTAGATAGAAACTTCACTCCAAGCGAGCTGCAACAACCGATTGAGCATCATTTTTTTCGCAATTTCATGAATCTCAATTAGGAGCGGCGTTGAAGTATGCACGTGAATAGGTGAAAAATACCTCGAAGACTGCTATCATAAAACCCAGAGACCTTTTTGCGCGTTAAATTTAATCGATTCCAAAAGAGGCGAGCGCGGAACACGATCATTAATAACCTTAGATAAAAAGAAATGTCAAGTCATTTATTAATGCACGCTCTTCTAGGTTTGTTAATTTAAGTTACCTCGATATTGTATCATGATCATAGCCAGTGGGGGACGATCCATCTTATATGCTGAAACCTTCAAGAATTAATTTTATACCTTGCCTAAAGCAATTTATCAAAACTAGGTGTAGACTCAGCTATCGATACAATCGCCATTAATATAAAATTTCAAATGTATGTGTTATTGTGTTTGCATTTGTTGATTAGGTTATGTTTGGAAGATACATTTATTAAACATTCAAACACAACGTAATATATAAAAAAGGAATATATATTCTTCGTCTGCAGATCAATAATACATATAACACGCATGTTACAACAAAAGAAAAATAGGATTCATTAAATACAAATAAACACACCGAAGTAAAGAAATACAACAAGACTTAGAGAACGCGGTCCGCTCCCCAACCGGGCCGGAAGTACAATTAGACATTTCGCAATCGACGAGAAGCAACATCGCGCCGCATTTAAAACTTGCGCGATGCCGCAAGAAAACGAATGTAACCCTATCGTATTTCCCCTATATTTTCTATTATTCTATACAGATGAAATTCTTCTTACACGCTCCTTATGTTCTGTTCTAAGGTACATGTTACTTGGTTTGTGAAAATATTATCTGTATTTATACCGTAAAATTAAAATAACATTAAAATATGCTCGACTATTTCCGTACCATTCCGTAGAGCATTATCATGCGTAATAACAAGATATATGGGACAAGCCGACGAGGAACACGCGTACAGACAGGAGGGGAGCGGGTGCGAGGGTGGAGGTAAAGAAAAGGCTCAGAGAGCAAACCAGTTCGGCGCCTGTCCACGCGTCACACCGTCTGCTTCTGTCACTCGCTACAAAACGTATCGTCCTATCCCGTTCCAGAGACGTGCCAACGTGTGTAGGAAGTCCTCGTGCACGCGCGCGCAATACGACTGCACGTTAACGAGCCACTCGTTGAAGCACTCAGAAATTGGGGTGGGGGTGGCAAGCATCGAATGGTTTTTCACGGGAAAAGGAGGCGGCCATCTGGACTCTGCCCGGATATTCTACGTTTCTAAAAGCGGACCAGTCGATATGTTACAAATTCAGAAAGGAACGGACCGAAACGTACGAAATGGACGTTAGCGGGAAAGTGGTTTTCCCTGCAACAACGTCGAATATCCTTTTTCCCCTATTTTTGGCTTGCCCGTTGACCCTTTGGGCGGGCATTCATTCCGTGGACAGAGCGAGAGAATTTAATTGGGTGGGTTAATTTTAACTTTGTTAAAAAATTAGTAGAGTACGGGTCCAAATCCAGGTACAGTTTAAAGAAATCCAAAAATACAAAAGAAAAACACGATTAATGGAAGGGGTGTGTATATATAAATCGATAGAAGTTTTTTTTTTGAAAAAATTATTCTAAGATATCTGTCGTAGTATACATCGCAATAACACTCCATCTTTTCTTCTTTCAGAAACCATCGATATTATATGTATATTATATAGTTATAGGGTGTAGTGAAGAAAGAAAAGGAGTTACCGGGCAGTAATATAGAATACTACGTCGGTAAGGCTCGGTAATGCAGAGTATTCGGTTGATAAATCCTGTAGTCAACTAAATCCCTACGTTACCGAGTCTTGGCGAAATGTTACTCTATACTACCAACCGTTCTGGAACTGGATAAGCATTACTCCTAACAATGTTGACTAGTGTGAGTTTGTAAATAGTAAATCATGAATAAAGAAAGGTGAACGGGTAGGTAAGGGCAACTGACAAGCTACTTACCTTCAAGATCTGACAACTTTACCAGTTCCGTGTTTATCTCGTCACTGAATCAACTGTGTCTCGGGATTTGAGACCAAATTAGGTACGAAAGTTATTTTGGAACGTACTCAGGAAGCAGGGGAACTGACCAAATAACCCTACAAGCACGGTTTAACTTGATTATTGGTTAAACGCTTCGAAACTCGGTTAGTATCGTCTTCGGTAATATTAGAAACATCCATCGACGTCCGCATATCCGCCATTCGAGAGTTAAAAGCAACAGTTTCCCCGTCGGCTCGTCTTTGGCGCACTTAGGCAATTACTCTGTTGACGTACAAAAGCGAACACAAACAGACATGACCAACCAGCAAATATGATACACCAGCAGTTACCCATAACGTGGAAATTAATTAGAGAGCACTACGCAATGGAAGCCACATTCTGCACAGTGGCAGAATAATACTAATGGATAGAACAATAATACGCAACGGATCAGACATTTTATTGCATGACAAAGTAAATAAGACGGTGCATATGCTAATGTGCATGTGCATAATGGTAGGCGAAATATGCCAACAGCTAATGGAGTAAAATCATCTATACGCAATTAGAAAATAAAAGTATCAAGCACTGCATGCTAATCAAAATTCGATCAATTTTTTAAAGAAGGTATCGATTTTTTGTTAATGCAATTCAAGCTAAATAATTACTTTTATTTGAAAGAACTACCATTTTGAACACACTTGGAATAGTACAAGTAAATATAAACAATGAAGGAATAGAAGTATCAAGCACTAGACTATACCCAATTAATTTTTAAAGAGGGGTATCCATTTTTGTATTAAAAATGAATATAGCAATCCAAGCTAAATAACAACTTCTACCTAGATATGCAAAGTGCCATCTTGTAAAAAATTCTCATAATGGTCCATAAGTTGAGTAAACAATTAAGAAACGATGTCTAAGCGTTGATAAGAGCGGAAAAGAGTTTTGCCCGCCTCTGCGAGAAGAGGAATCAATGGAGAAACGAGAAAGGGAACGCCGGCATTCTAGTTTGAAGTGTAAGACGGAGGGAGGTTAATTTTTTATCTGGGAGCGGCGAGGAAGGCATAAAAGGAATCTATCGGTGGCAAGTGACGAGCCACGTGCCCTTAACACCTTACAACCTTATCGGCTCCGCGTTTATCTGAACGGTTTAAAGGCGCATCTTTCTTGCCCGTCCTAACTCAAAACCGATAAGGATGATTTGCGAGCGACCTTCCATTTGATTATCCTTATCTGCGATAATAACTTATGGGGCTACACGATGAAATTAAATTGCATCAAAGCCTGTTTGAAGTGAACGTTCGACAAAACAGTTTCGATTAATCGAATCGACGTGGCGTACAGCAGAAGTTATTTACAAATTGAAAGTGTAAAGTATACCACGATAAATAATTGGGAGTTCTGTATAATAAATTTTAGTTACTTTGTCATAGACTTCCTCTCCGATAGACTTGGTTTTGTGTTATCAATTGTGGGTAGTTATTATAGTCTTTGTTTTCGACAGTATTTGAGTAGGTAACCTACTGTGCAATTAAGAATAGTGCTAATTAAAAGTAGGAATTTTGTACGAGCCACCACTATGGCCAGATTGCTTTTTTTTTTATAATATTTATTGTAAAACATGTTATTTTTCTGCACGTAAAGCTAAGTTTGTCACTTTTTAGTAGTACTGTGCAGAAAATGTGCAATATTGTTATTTGCAACCGTCTTTTTATTCCTTACATGCGCTATCTTACAGATGTTAGGCGAGGGAGTGAAGTGAAGGTAAGCAAAAGAGTAGATCGACAAGGTAGCACAGTTTGTCGGTAACGCGGTGCAGTCTATCGGTAAGAATCAATAATTTCGTAAATCTATCAACTCACTAAGTTACCACATACTACCAGAAAGAAAGATTGTTTCTGAAAGGAACAACAAGTCTAACGTGTTATCATTTACTCAAGACACCACATTCTCTTAAATTTAATTGCACTCGCCACAGGTAAATTTATGATTCTAATAGACGTTACTTCACAAATATTTAAATCTAACATACATTCCCTTCGGTCCAATAAATAATTTTCCTGTATACATCCTCAACATCTTCCAGTAATTGAACAAAAGCAGACCAGTTGGCAATCAGTTAGCGATACACATGACACACACGTACACACAGTAATCTGATTCTGTCATTGACATCAAATTGCAAATACAGCGTAAAACGAAGCACAGGTATCAGATTAAAGAGAACCGATCGAGCACTTCACCGGAAACGATCGCGAGTGTGTCTGTGCAATGCGACGACGAAGAAGAAGGCGAAAAAAAAAGGAATGGAAGTCCTCGCAGAAAAAGAGTAACAGAAGGCACGACTAGGAAATGCTTCTCCTGAATTTTTCACGAGCGTCGCCGGGCTCTCCAGTCTCAGAAAAATCTCGGCCGCGCTTCTTCGCAATATTCCTCTCGGTTATCCGGAGTTCGAGCCCCCCAGTATCTGCCAGACATTTTTCGCGATTAATTATTAAGCAGCGTTACGTTCTTTTGCACGGACTCCTCCACGAGCTAAAAGTATGCGAGCAAAAGGGACATTTCAAATGCTAAAACGTTTTCTATTCTTCACGCGGCATCCTCCCCCGACATTGTCTTCCAATTATTATTATTCCGATAATTATTGAGGGCGCAAATAAGTAATCTACTATTTTAAGCAAAATTTGTAGTTTGCTGAATTACAGTTAAAAAGTTAAAAGAAGGTGTTTTCCAAAAGAGGTTTTTGGATTTTGTTTTTTAATAAGAGAATAAGCGTCAGTGTAGATGTGAGGGGCGAGTATATTCGAGGGGAGTATATTCGATTTAGGCCATTTATATATTTGTATATTTACTCTAAATTTAATTTTATTTGTATAAAAAGGGATTTGACATTTACTAATAGGTATTAATTTTAAATTAATAGGTATATATGTATAATGGTATGGAATACATTTGATTTATATAATGTATATATCTATATATTTCTTATAAGAGCATTTGATTTTATTTCAATAAACAAAAATTTAATATTTATTAGGATAATATAAATTTCTTTCTATCTATACTAATATATTATCTAAATCGAATATGTACCATTTGTATTTGTTTAAAAAAACGAAGCCTTGAAACTCCTTTTAGAAAATCTTTCCTAAGAATTCCTATCGTGTTTCAACATCTTTTTGAATCTTTCATAGAAGTACTAAGTTGTAGAGGTCTCAGGTCTACAAAAGGAAGATAGGTCAGAAGTTTGTATTATCTCGTAATTAATTTAATAGATCTGCTCAAACATTCTAACTCGACTTGTCAGAAAGACTTATCTAGAAGATGTCTATTACTTATTGCACTCAGTAAGACCAAATTAGTTATGTAGCAATAAACCACCGAGTAATTGGAGATCGTTCAAAAGATTAATAGTACGTTTAAGACAGGATCGGCTAGATAAGCCTTATCGATGAGTTATTCCGTCCCAGATCTGCTAGTGGGACTAGCAGATCTGGGACGGAACGCAATAATATTGCTCTTTGCAGCAAACCTATCGAGGGTGTCATGCTAGAAGTGAGTATGAACAATCGATGGGATTAAATTCTGGTCCGTCTAGAAGAAAGCTATTGGCTCTGACGCCAACCAAAACATCTGCTTCGTGAAGGACTGATGGTTGTTCTAGATTACAAATATAATTTCAAATGTTCAAGTTACCGATGAAAGTTGAAATTACAACATTCAAGTTGTATGCAGGTATGCAAAAATTGATGTTATTTAGGAAAGTGTGAATGATAACATTGAAACTGTATATAAAAGTAGGAACTTTAAAGTTGAAGTTATATACAGAAAAGTAAAAGTTGAAGGTACAGGAATGTAGATACAAGTTGAAGGGACATGCTTATGTAAAAAATGAAGTTACTTACAAGCATACAAATGTAATATTAAACATATTTTTCAAATGAGGAATATTGAAATAGAAGTAATTTATGAAAGCAGAAATGTTAGGTATTTATAAAGTAGGAATGTTGATGTGGTTATTATTTGTAAATGTAAGAATATTGAAACCAAAGTTACTTGTGAACGTACGAGTGCTTTAACCTATAACAACGTGTGAGATTCGTGATACAGAATTTGAGTCAAACATGAAAAACACGAGTTAGACACGTCGTATGAAAGGGCGCAGGGAATTTTATACCTATATTAGAATTATATCGTGATTATGGCATTCACGATCTTACAGTAGATCGTAGGTCAAAGGGTTAATATTGAAGTCAAACATCGAACAGTCTTCTTTAATTCGATATAAAATAAAGTAAAAGCGAAAACAAGTGCATATAAAAATATAATAGAATCCCATTAGCATGAAAAAAAAAAAGCTGAACAGAAAGGGCTCAAAGGATACGTAGCCGTGCTTCTCGTTAAGGGAATATATTACTACGCTCATGAACAATAAACTGGCCCTTCTATTCGATATCCATGAATGGTCCAATGGATGCGGTTTCCTGGGATTTACTGGCTACTAAATAACGAGGCCAATAATGGGCATAATAATGATAGCGCGGATGAGATTATCGGAATTGGAAAGACGCCAAAAGGCTCGCGATGTTTACGTCTCGCTTGCCAGTACGCGTTTTTACGCACCCCGCACCCTTATTCGCGAACACGTGATATTTGTTCAAGAGATACAACCGTCGTATTTTGCTTTTGATCTGTCTGCACCCCTATCCCCAACCCTTTTTGCATTATTCGAACAGCCTCTCTAATTTGTCTCTAGCGATTCATTACTAGATGAATAATATTCAAAGAGATACATAATATAAATAACTTGGTTCGTTATGAAATCTTCTATTTGTATCCTAAATAGCAGGGCAGAAATCTGACGACACGAAGAGAATTTCCTGATATTTTATGGAAGGATGTACATGTCAAAATAACAAAGATTTGTTGAAAATAATTAACATAATCCAGTGAATATAAATCACTTGAAATGAATGGAAAACGTGACTTAAGAGTCTAATCATTATAATATCTCTAAAAATTAGAACCAAATATTACTAAACTTTGCAAATATCACCAAACTCAAGGTTCTCATTAAAACTTTAAATTTCATGTAACATATTATTTGTACGTTAAGTCTAAATTAGACGTAATAAATATCATTTTACTTTTGCTCTGCCTAAGCTAAACCTAATCAACATTATTTTTAAAGGGGGTGAATGAGAAAGCGAATCTAATAAAATAGGAGTTTAGACCAAAAAAGGTTGAGAAACACTGGTTTAATCCATTAAGCGACGCGACATTTTCGTCGAGCAAACATTTGTCAGGAGGGATCTGTTATTGTGTAGTTGCATAGTGATTTGCACAGGACTCGATAAGCCTTATTGAAATCTGTTTATGATTAAACATCCACCGCTTTGATGCAAGCCGCAGCATGCACGTGTACGCACCTGTACGCACGTGCACCTGCGTAATTTGTGTCCTCCATCTTGAGACTGTGCACACTAAACAGTGACGTTGCGTAAGCAGATTTGGGGGAACTTGTCACCGGAATCGGTTAACGGTATTACATTCAACGAGCTCTGTTTACACTGCTTTGAACGGGATGTGAGATCAACTTCCTAATTAACGACACGGTTTTTGAAAATTTACATAATGATTGATATTTCTGGCTACGATTTTCGTGAAATTATAGAATTTAATGGTTTGGAGTTCGTGTTGCTTATGAAAGTAGAAACTACGAAGTTGAAGTTGATTATTGAACGTTGAATTTTAAAGTTGCTTATTAAAAATGTACACTACAAAGTTGAGGGTAGATGTGAACGAAGGTAGGAATATTAAAGTTTCCAGTTAGCTGTGAGAATGAGAATGTTAGTATTCAAATTCTTTATAAAAATGTAAATATTGAGGTGGGCGTTATTTATAAAACTAAGAATGTCAGGGTTGAAGGGTTCTTTATAAAAGTAGGAATATGGAAATGGAAATGGAAATTATTTATGAAACTAGGATATTGATATTGCAATTGTATTATAAAAGTAGGAATGTAATAGACGAAGATTGAAGTCATTTATGAAACTGCATAGGAATGTTAGTGTTGATGTTCTTTATAAAAGTAGGAATATTGAAGTGAGTTACGAATATTGAATATTGATGTTATTTATAGAAGCAACATTAGTTCAAGTTTAGATAAAAGTAACAACACTGCAAGTTGTTTAAGAAACTAAGAATACTCAAATAAACTGAAAATAAATTCCAATGGAATGCTAAAAGTAGTTTAGAACCATTCCTTCGATGATATACAAATATAACTACCAAACATGAACAGGAAATACACGTAGCATATCCTGCCAATCCTGAGTCAGTGATATCTAGATTTAACCTCGAGTGCAAGCTCCTTTGCTCATCCAGGATTATGTCTCCACACTTTTCCTACATGCACGTGACATGAACTGTATAAAAATACCCTTAGAAAAGTGACACTTTATGTCTTCCCTTGAAATCGTCGCACAATTAACGCCATATGCAATAAGAATCAAGGAAGTAGATATTAAGCAAAATTATAAAGAAAAGAACATGTTATTTATCTTTTTTTTTTGTAGATCATAGTTAATCACGTAATAATTCTATAAAGTATTAGATGCAATGACAAAACTATGTAAGCTAAGCACTCTATAAATGAATAAACTAACTAGCTGAACACTTTACGAGGCAAAAACGATATCAATTGAAAATGAAACAATCTCCCCGCATCGTCTTACGTCCGTCACACATCAGAGGGGAGGCCAATTCTCGACCTAAACAAAACTCGATATCGAGAGATTGGCCAGGTCTGGCGTTGTTACGGCACTTTCATGAAAATATTCGATTCCCAGGAAAAGCGGATGCGTGGCGTATATCGACATCCTGGAAGGTCTTATACATAGAGGACCTTTCAAAATTCAATTCCGCGACTTCTGCTCTCCGCGGTCCCGAGATACCGTGCTGCCTTCGGGAATTAAATTTCCATCTGCCTCGATCGCTGCGAGGGTTTCGATAGAATATTTTTCGTGGATTTGTGCCGGCGTGCTGCGTCCTCGTAAACGTATGCATGTATACTATACGCGCTTCGAGCATATCTACGCCGATGGTCGATCGTTTATGGGCAATAACTGCTTTTCGATACAGTCGAACCTCTGTGACGCGTTTAATTTGTACCCCGTTACATAGAAACTGCGTTATAAAGAATAAAGTACAAGATTCTAGCAGGCTGAAATTTCGTTTCTGAGACAACTGGAACCTACATAATCTAACATTTGTGGTAGTATTTAATTTTGCAATCTCGTAGAAATTCACAAATTTATTTTCATTCATTATTCCTAAACGTTTTACTGTATTGTAGAGAGAATAAAAGATTAATTCTAGTAACAATTACCAACTACTAATAACAGACGATCAAACAGTTTCATTACTATTCCAAATATTTAAGATTGTTAGAATTATTAACAATAAAAATGCTGAAAAATAAAGGTACTCGTTCTAAATGTTACTTTTGAACGACTCATTACTAAATGTATTGTAGGGAGAATGAAAGATTTTATTAAGAATTATAACTCACACTGAACCAAACAGATCAGTCTCCATTTCAAACATCTTGAATTATGAGAACATACCGAAAGTTACACATTCTAAATGTTGTTCCTAAATGTATCCTAGTATCAAATATATGGTAAGGTGAATTAAAGATCTACCAAAAAATTCTATTGAGATTTATTACTAGACTGTGGATCTTTATGCAAAATGAAATCTTCGCAGCCATACCTATAAAAATCAGTGATATTTGATATCACTGAATAGTAGTTTATTTTACTCTGAAAATATAATTAATATATAAACTTTACCTTCAATATCTTTTTATATTACTGCATACTGTCTACATTTTCTAGTTCCTTGTACATTCAAATTTCTTATAAGTGCATACAAATTCGCAGTCTATTTATTACTCATACTGGATCGAACTGTACCGCCACCATTCCATAGATCTAAGATTAAGCAAAAATTGCTCGACACTGTCCATACACCCCTTAGCCATGGTACCACATTATTCTTACTTTGACAGTGACCTTTTTTTCTCCCAGCAGTACATCATATTTGTACAATTCGTCTTACGTGGAAGAGTCCGAAAGCCAATGTATTTAACATACGTACATGGTATCGACTGCTAATATTGAATGAAACGTGTGTCGCGCAGTTTCTCTATAGTAATGCTCGTGTTTGAAGAAATAGCCGGCTTTGCGATGCAACATGTACCGAACGGAAAGGGAAGCGAATTTCTGACAATTTCAGAAACGTTGAACATGTGGCGCGAGACACGTCTGCGTACAGACCGGAGAGAATCCGGACAGCGCAGCGCCACCCTGATCCTACGCGTATGTCGTAGCCACTTGAATAAACATCAATTTCATGTCGCGCGTATATTGTGTCATCTGTGCGTTCGCCTCTGCCGTGGCGTCATAACGCACATAAATGTCTAGCCGCATGGGGTTTTACACCTGTGCGCCCCTCCCTACTCCTTTCTTCGCTTTGCGCCACCCACATCGCCGCGAGCGGAATAACAGTCCAAGTTCTTAGCCGATGGACTAGTTTCCACACGGTTATCGGAGAAACAGACAAAATGCACGAAGAAATAAACAATTCGAGATAGTAGCCAGTCACCAGTGAATCGAGCACTGACCCACGGATGACATAAGAACTGAATCATCGACCGAGAGCAACATCGAGGAGGTTATTCAATGAAATTAAGAAAGGTTTGTTATAATTGTTTCTTATTGAAAATGTAATATCAATATTCACCCGATTTATAGACCTATTATTTTCTTACTTTCTTCGTAGGTCTAATTTTGTTCATTTTAACCAGTATTAATAATTAATTCAATTTTAACATTTCTATGTTTATAGAGGCGCCTAACTCTGCCACACTAAAAAACTTTTGAAACAATTACTGTACACAAAATTTCTTTATACGGAAGTTGCATCGTTTCGAGGAGGATGTAGAATATATAAACTGCTTTATCGTCATTTTTTAAATGCCAAACTTTTTTATTTTACAGGTCGATAAAGAATTAAATTCTGAATAAGAAAGTACTTAGTGTAAGAATTAGCTGGTCGGCATTCTTTTGGCGGCACACGACCATCGTCGCTCTTCTGTTTAACCATTGACTTTATTGGTGATACACATACAAATGGATTGGCTTATTTTTCTGCGTACTTTTCTTCAACAGAAATACATTTTCTTCGTCAGATAAGAAGCTTTCTAATCCCCTTAGGAAAGAAAGCAGTTGGCTGTTCCGGTAACCAATTGCACCGTTGCAACCGTTTTTAAATCTTTCCCCTCTTAATGCTTCGATGGACCTATATTTCAAAGCGATTCACAAATTTAACTGTACCTGCACAATTGACTACTGAGATAGCAAAATTCTATTTTCCATGACGCGATCAGAAAGCTTCCTGATGGAAAAAATCTATTTCTGTTAAAGGAACCTACGTAGAAAGATATACCAATCCATTTGTATTTTTATCTATCCCCAATAAAACAAATTCGATTCGAAATTGTAAGAAAAAATCCGGTTTATATTTGAATGACCCTCGTAACATCAACTTCGACAAGTGCTCCCCCGAAAGATAAATTACGTTAGACTGTATTTGAAAGTGGTAGTCTAGTTTTAACTAGACGCGTGAGCTTCCGAAGACACAAAACACGACTGCAACCTGCCAAACATTTCTGAAGCAATTTTGTTCGGAGTAACGTGGCAGACATTGTGCCTTAGACACGAAAACACGGGAAAGCGGGTGGAGAACTCCGTCCGGCACAAGGGAGATGCTCCCGGCGTACGGGCAGTGGGCGCAAGGACAAAGACGCGTCCGTGGAAAGTGAGAAACCAAAGGACAAAAAGCCTCAGCCCACCGTCGACCTACATGGTAGCTCTGCACCACTGTGCACCAGCCACCGAGACCAGCCAGACACGCTGATGCATTACACGGGCCGAGATAAAAGTTTGCCGCTCATTGCCACGAAATATGGTAGCAGCCACGCGCGCTTGCCTACCAACAGACGGAGCTGAATAGTTGTCGTACGAACGACCTACAGGGTGTTCCTGAAGACTGGTTCGCTCTGTCCATTCGTATAAATATTTTCGAGTAGGTTACAAAGGTAGGAGCTACCTTTGCTAGACGTTTAAGTGATGTAGCTATGTTTAATAGTAGCTACGAGGTGATAGTAGCCAGTGGATTCCAACAAACCACTGATATCCCTAATGGAGATGTCAGAGAACGAAGAGAGTGTAAAGTAATGTGAAGCAATATCAAGAAAGAAATTAACATATTCGCGAACGGCAGATATTTTACGTTTGTACTACCAAAAATAAACAATTCTGACGCTGTACATCGCACATTTGTATCGTTAAGGCGAAAATAAAAATGATAAAATATGTTTTGAAATATCAACGTTGTAAATATGTAGTGTATCAAATAAAAAGGTTTTCATAATTTTGTCATAACCAAGAATAGAATTTGAAGTGACGTGAATTCACGTCAGCGGACGCGAATGTGTTAATGAACTATTGTAGAAGAGGACCATCTGAAACAGTGTAATGTAATGGTACAAAAGGTGTTATCGTCGAGTTATACGACTCTGCACCCTTATAAATAAATAAAAGTAAGCGGGTAAACTTTTCCTAGTTTGAGAGACAAATTATTAACTGAAGTAGGTTAAATGCAATAAGTTAAGTTGCTACATCATAAATAGACTGCGGATGTTTAAGCAAATTAATATGTTCACAGATACAGAAAAATACGTGAAACTTAAATGAAAGTATGTTTTATCTTCTGAACTGTGTAACATATATATTATCGTTGATATTTCATATATTTTTCCATTTGTACGCATTTTCATAGATTGACCGATATTTTCATTTGTCATAAATGCATAAACATCCGCAGTTTACTATTTATAAGGCTTTCGTGTAAAGCTCTACATAAATAAAAAGCAGAGAGCTGGATCTGATCCACGAGTTGCCCATGTATGTATGCTGTAAAGGAGTTTTCAAAAGGAGCGCTAAGAATTTATTTAAATTAAGCATGAAGTCATTAGATGTATGTATTTTTAATACTCCCATCGACGTTCATTTTCTTTTGAAGACTCTTTAATACACCTTGTGTCAACTCCCGTTAAGTTAGCCCCTAGACGATAAATAAATTGAAACCTATTGCAAAATAATGTACCAATTAGGTGCTAATTTAGTGCTGAAGCCTTGAATCAAGTCCTCGCATCGTTTTGCAGAGAAATTTCGTTACGCAAGGAAAACGCTAAGCTAGTACCCCTTCCCCCTTTTACGATGAATTTCTCTGCAAAACGGTACGAGGACTTAATTCGAGACTTCAACATAAATTAGCACCTAATTGGCACCGTATTTTACAAAAGGTTTAAATTTGTTTATCATTAGTAGAGGGGCTAACTTAACGAGGGACTCTTGTGTGAGCAGTTCTAAGGACTGATGGAAATAATTTGTGACAGGAATACAGTCTGAACACTGACGAGAAGAAGAACTTCACTGTATACATGGTTGCGCCATACGATTGTCCAAAAATCACTGTTCTACGTATCAATGCGCGAATGTTTGGATATGGATATTGAAATACCCGTATCCTGATTTCGACGTAGATTTCGCCTACTCGAATATCCGAATGAAGACCACCTAGTCCTGCTATAATCGTTTGTAATAAGGGCTATCGAAGAACGTAAGCGCAGCTCTTACACTATCGGTAAATATCTGTGTCGTTAGCCTTCCGTGGTGCAGGTGTTCGCGCATGTGTGTGTATGAACGCTTATGCAAAAATAAATGTGACAGAGAATTCGAAATGAACGGGCTCATGGAAACATTGGAAAAACGAGTGGGCAAAGGGAACTATCGAAGAGGGATTATTACGACGAAAAATAACTGTAGAAGGAAAAAAATACACGGGGACACGAAAGTACGGGAAAAGGCACAGAGAAAAGGAAACCGAATTCTGCAATAACAAATAGAGAAAGAATTGAGCAATATTTGTCCAGCGTGTCTGCGCGTCTGGAAATGGAAACAGAGGATGAGTGCGGGTATTAAAAACTAAGAGAAACAAGGTCGATGTTACGGTGGTGAAATAAAACGAGTATCGCGCAAGAGTACGGATAAACGAAAAGAGATAAACACGTGGAATGCGATAAATTCTAATTAGAACGGTGCCGAATTTGACAATCTCCGCCATGCGTAAATTATGCATTAATCCAATAGCTAATGGGCATTAATAGAGATTCGTTTAAAATTACAATATCTCCTCTACGTACTGGGTGTTACTTTTCACATTTACTGTAATAGTTATTATCGTTGTTTTAGATGGTAAAGGGGAGAGTTTGATAAAGAAAGTATTTGCTTCGAGTGTACAAATTTACTATTGGACTGGAATTATTTAGAATACATGTTTTGTTGAAATTCCAAGGATCATGGTTTCTCCACTAAATATATAGAGTATCATTTTTCACATAACACGATAAAAAAAACGAGTAATTAAAAAGAGAGGAAGTGCTTATTGCGATCTATAGTATATTGAAATTTAATAAAAGCACGTTATGTGTGTAGTTTATGCAATTTTCACGACAGTTTTGACGTAAAATTATTAAATAAAACTACACGAGTAAAAGAACCACAGATGACCGAGGAGATACTAAAACTATGACCTTGAAATATTTAAAAACATGACTTTATGGGAATGTATCGTTTGTAACAATTATCTCTATAAAACGGACACTTTTTCGGAAATTTGTTTCCATCACCTAGACGCGAAGGTAGTATGAAAAGTGATCATGTTAAAAAGAACACACTGTATGTGCACGCAGTGCGGTCTCTTATTCGTATGCGGATTGCGGGGCTACAGTTGGTTCGATAACGTGGTTTCAGTTGCGATGTTATCGCGGAGTACTATTTTTCGAGATTTAATTCACCCCCTATTGCATAATGTAGCCAATCGGGAACCTATAAAAACAATCCTTATAATGTTCACGGAGGAAATTTTGTAGAATTTCCGCACGATATTCTCGTATTGGGGAAATCCAACAGATCTGCAGATTCAAGTACTTATTATTTTATTCGGGCATTGAATATTTTATGCCTGTACAAATAACATAGAGACATAAATAAATCAATGTGTTACTTATAAATGAATCCACAAATAATCAAGAAATAACCTCTTCATCGAATGACGATATAAAATTTATGCAATAGGGGATTATTAAATACATATTTCATGTGGACAATTATTATTATTATTTAATGTGAAGATGTGCTTGTTCGATCGTTCAGAAAATTGAGTTTATTACAGAATGTTTCTATTCGGAATTGTCTTATATTTTTAATTTTATTGTATAGGTCCTCCTGGAATGTATTCATTACTATTTAATAAAAAAAAAATATATATGTAAATGTCGAATTGATTTTTCTATTAAATTTACCACGATCTTAATTATTATTGGTACTACTATTATTATTTCTAACGGAAGAAGAATAAAACGTGCTCGATAACGGTACGAGCACACAATACAATGACAGGATAAACCATTAGACGCAAAAATTAATTCCGTGCCTTTCTAAGGTAAAAATATAATTTGTCTATAAAGAGAAACCATGCATCTTTTAATCTTCTCTCAGTCACAAATTCCAAGAGAGCACATATTAGTTGGAAAACTGTATGTTAAAACAACCTATATGTTTCATTATTATTTAACGTAACAAAATAACAAGTAAATATTTTTATTTAAACTACAGCTATAAACGATTGAATAATAAAGGGACAGAATTAATTTCCACACCTAATATTTATTGTTTCTTTACTTATTTTTTTATTTTGTATTCTTAAAGATGCATGACGCATTGAATCTATAAATTTAGTAACTTGTTTATAAATCGTTCTCCGCGTTTCAGTTATAGCATGGTACGACACTCGTCAGGATCGGTAGCCACACGTGACGGTTTCAGGATTGCAGTCTGCGCCGCGGGATGTAACTGGGGATTTAATTAACGAGCTTGCCTATACATAACTGCGCCGCACCTAAGACACTCCGTGATTCGTAGAATTTCATCGCGTGCCTAAGAAATTCTATGAGCTTAGAAGCTTTTAGAAACGTTGCAGCGAAATTCGACTTCAAGTTAATCGGCGAAACATTTCTACTATGCGGAGTTATCAGCGAGCAGAGATCAAACGCAGTTATTTATTATTATTGTTAATGAATTTTCTAACGAAATAAATAATTGCTTTCAAGAGATTTAATTAAATTTAGGTTTGCACAACTTTTATTCCCACTAGAAAAAGTCGTTATCTTTCTCAGATAATTGATTTGTAGTTGCTGCGACACTAAGCTCTCGTATTAAAGGAAAATTTCAATATCTTTCTTCCTATTCTTTTATATGCTATTTCACGCTGAATATGCAAGTAAAGTATCGAAAAACGATGCCATAAACGACCAAGAAAAATAATGAATAATTCAAAATTCCATGAGTATTCGCAACGACAAGATTATTGCTTGCAGACTGGCGGTGTTACCGTTGATTGTTTTCTTTCCAATTAACCACCGATATTTACCGAGGTAAAGCGTTGCAAAATATTGTCGTTGAAAATTCATTGGTACATCCGCGTCCATGATATCCGAACCGATCGATGTACGCGAAAAAAATCATTCATTATTTACCAGTCTTTGATCGCGTGGATGTCGATTTAAAAAAAAAGAAGAATAGTCAAAAGTAGGAAGTAAAAATAAAATATCCGCCCAATTTAAATAAATGCACTAATAAATACGCTCTTTTTGGATTTAGCGGAAAACATTATCATAAATAAATAAAAAGTTCAGTACAATTCGATATTAAAAAATTCAGTATAATTCAATATCAGAAAATTTCTTTAAAATTAAATATTCTTAAATTCAATTGATATCGATACTAATGTTTGTATATATTATTAAATCTTGATTTAATTTGTTAATATTGCCTTCTGCTTTAAAGAAGTATTTTCAAAATATTTGTATCGGCTCACTTAAAACAGCATCTTACAATTTCAATTGGAAAGGTACAACAACAAAAATTATATGTGTATATGTTGAGAAATGTTTTGAACAAACAAAAATTTTGAAAAGGAACACTTTTGGTGTCGTTAAATAAATCTAAAAAAACATCGAAATTTCATAGAAAAAATAGATTAAAATAATGTTTAACCATACGGATATATTAATGTGTATGTATATAGATTGTCACGATATATGAAACTCTCCATACGCGAATTAGACTCGTTAAAAATTGATTAATCATGCTTCGCGCCCACACGGTCGACATCAAAGAGACACGGTTGCACACGTGCATTATCTCGCGAACAGGCCACTCTAGCCGCAAAGGATAATTACATTAGCTTTCACGAAAGTAAGAAAAATAATGAGGATAGCTGGTTGACAAGCTTCGTATTGTGGACACCGTGGCGCTCCAGACCATCGTTAACCTAACCCCACGACGACGCAACCCCTATTAAATTAAAGGATAATATGAATTAACGGTGTACAATTTTTCTCAATATACCGCATCCCTTATCCGAATACTTACTTCAAAGACAATTCTCTATAAAAATAAACATTTTTTTTTTTTCAATAAAAATACCTAATTATGGCAACCATCTTAGGACTAAACATGATAATAAAGATATATCACTTAATTGGAATTTTCTTTCTTTTTTTAAATTAACATCTTTCAGGGTTAACGATTTGGTTTAGTTCAATCTTTACATACGAGCTTTCTAAATGGAAGTTTAAAAATAGTGAATCCTGTAAGAGAGATCTTTTCTATTGCACTTGTATTTTAAATGGAACTATCTCTTCTGATTTGATTAAATGAATTGCTTGGTCATTTTGCGCATGGAAGGATAAGGTAAGATCATCGGCTACCGTCTTAACAAACGACGAACACACGAGTTAATGGCGCTACAGAGCAATGGCGTCTCCCTGAAGCGCCAGTAATTCATATGCTTGCCATGCGCCGAACCAATTGCTGTTCACTTTTCCTTTAAAACATATTTTATATTATCTGTTCACATAACGCTACTCGAACGCCTATGATCTCAGAAATGATTGAAGATTGACAATTTCCTACTAATAAAATGTTATTGAAATATTACAAATTAAAAAAATAATGAAAAATAATGTAACAATATTTGCCTGACAAGATGGATCTTGATGTTTTAAAAGAAGACTGATGTTTCGAACCTTACTATAACCATCCAGGTTACGCGCAAGTAACGATTTTCTCTGTTAGTTGCCCGCAAGATAATTCAAGATGAAGTCAGATACCATGCCTCACCATAATGCGTGTTGCGGCAATTTTATGCGAACTTGTGCGGCATTTTACACTTTTCCCCCTAAAGTTCCCGCCGGCGGGCTCGCAGCTCGCCGCACAATGCGAACGAAAATTAACGACCGCACTTTAACACAACGGATTCTTCGCTCGGAGCGAAAACAAATTCACACGCGCGAATTTAATAACGCGGTTAAGCGACAACGAGGAAAACAAAACGTCGCGTTCCTTTCAGCCTCGAAACACCTGGCTACCGTCGCGATATTAAGGCATCTTTCCCACTTCAGAGGTTTGACAAAATCAAATTTTTTAATATTTTTTTTGGAAAGTATTGGGTGTCCCGAATGGATTTGAGAAATTATATTGAAAAATTCGAGAAATTGATAGTTATATTCAAATAATATTGTGGTATCATTATAGGTACTTATAATGAAACAAATTTCAACTTATGGGGGTATTACATTAACGAGTCACTTAATTTTTCCTCCGATGAAGGGGCAATTTTAAGGAGTTATGTCTTTTAAGGAATAACATGCCATAAAACTTTAAATGGCTTTTTCTCTATTCCTTTTGATACTACCTATTTTCAGCATCAATTCTATTTTTCTTTTATGACTCGGTAACATAGAACACCCGATTGATAAGGCAGGTAGCTTTGCTGGTAATGTAGAAGTAAACTCTGTCGGTAAATCCTCCAATCGCTCAGGATTCTACATTACCGAGTCTTATCGACAGAGTGCATCAAATTATCGATAGAACATTGTATCTTGACAAATTTCTTATCTATTAATTAATATATTAATAAAATAATTTTACAGAAAAGAAACGAAGCACAAAACTTCATTGTAATCAAGATATAGGTATCCCTGAAAGCAGTCCTCTATAATAAATAGAGCAAATGGAAAGACTGTTTCCATTACTTTCTTTTAATTCTCTTAATTAAAACACAACATAAAGGTGAAGTTATGGTGCTCAAAGTACTGGGCAATGTATAGAGATTCCCGTTGTCAAAGGCATTTTTAATAAAACGCGGACCTTGAATCCGCCATGTCATCGCTTTATTTCTATTCCCGTGACACACCTTTTGGTGGTGTATTTTAATTAAAAAATATATTAATTCGAGGTTACGGAGCGGAGATCAAAGATCGTGGATCACCAATTATACGCAGGTGTAACACGATGCACACGTTACATGAAATAACTGTTCCTACTGACCTCCACAAGTGTGATGAGGATGATGAAGAGAGGTGGCGGGCAACACGTGTAATGATCGGCATAATACTTCCGGTCCCTTTCTTCCGTTAGGAATTCGTCGCCGATCATGCGGACCATCCTGTAACCAAGATAAACTTTTATTAGATTCCGATGTCCCATTATATTTAGACAGGAATATAGACTAGAATATAAATAATTCTGCGTATTGCTTTTCCTGGCTCTCCAGAAATGGGCCAGCTTAACACGTAAATGATCAATAATGTAAAATTCAAAATCTCGGCGTTAGTGATTCTCTTATAACTTCTATTATTTTTGTTCAATTCGGATGAGATTCTGTTTAGTTGTTCTTTGTATTCTGACGAAAAGTATAGGCTATTTAATTGGTGGAAAATTATTTATAATTATTATAAAACTAATATTAAACCTATTACCTATGAACTCTCTTGACAGTATAACACCCAAATTTGTAGCGACATAGTTCTCATTTCTATTCACATTCAAAATTTATGTGTTTGTGATTTCTCTATAACTTGTACTATGTGTATCTGATCCAGATGAGATTTTATTTGCATCCTAACATAAAGTATAGGCTACTTAACTTGCCGTGATAGTAGCTATAATAATTACTAAGTAATACTAAAGCCACTGCAGCTCAAGAAAGACACCGTTCTAAGCTGAATTCTAACAGAATTTCTACAAAGAATGTAGCCTATCGGGGAAATCTCTGGTCACAGTTTATGAGTTTTCACATCTAAAAACTTTAATAAAATTGATTGCATCGATCATACCACTCGATTATATTGGAAATTCCACAAATTTAATCAACGGTTCAGAAGCATTTTTCCGCCAGGCGGTTACAATGTTCTGAAATTAATCCATCGGTGGCCCAAGGATATCCTCTGAACTAGTCGTCGACCAGCAATGATTTTCTTGCGAAGGGATCGCCGCGCGCACTCGTTAATCGTTGCCAGAGGTAGTGAAATAACGAGGAATTAACTTCACCGCGAGGAAAAGGAAAAGCACTTTCGCGCTATTACGAAAGACTTCTGCCGTCTATACTTCCTCATTATCTCGAACTGTCGATATCTGGAGGCGCTTCTATATTCAGAAGTAATCAATCTCCCTTGTCCTTCAAGTTCATGGCGGCGCAAAAATAGCGCTTCGGCATTTCTTGCAAAAAATTCACGCAGGATATAGGGAAGCTGGTTCAACTTCAAAGCGGCGCTGCTCGTGCATTTATGTAATTAACCATTAGTGCAAGCTGAAGACCAATAGTTTTCATTGTATCATTTCAATCCATTATTAATGGATTACCAAGAATTTACCGATTAAAATAAAACCAAACGCAATTCTTTTCGGATTATCTTTAATGATACGTTCTTCGAGTAAATTCTGAAAAATTATTCACTACGTATTAGCAATATTCCGAATGAAGTCGTGTTTGGACTTATTTTTATCGGCAAAATCTACGTATTCTCAGTATTCTCAGTCTCAGTATCTCAGTATTCCGAATGAAGTCGTGTTTGGACTTATTTTTATCGGAAAAATCTCACCAACGTCCCGAGAATACTATTGTCAGGATACAAAAAGAAATATAAGTTTTTTTGTTTACATTGCAGTGCAGCACCACGTCGCGTTATATGAGTTTAAGGGATCATCAGAAATTTATAAAATTTGTCATGACGTTTATGCATGAAATATCGATACCGTTACATATTTAAAACAAAATTTAATTAATAAGTAAACAAATTAATTAATTTTTCTTCAGTTTTACACTTTTCCTTTGCGCATTCCGACTATTAAAGACGATTTTAACAATCTACAACAATTTTTCCAGCTTTCCTCGTTAAAAAAAAGATCACCCACCCACTGTCAATAATAAACAACGCTAGTAGATTATGCTACATAAAGAGTACAGAAGCAGCTAAACCGCAGTTTCTTGGCTGGCATGGGGATTCCAGTGTCCGTGAAATGGAAAACTAAGCCGTGTTCGGGGGGGGGGGGGGGGATCAGTGAAAATGGAGACGGACAGAAACGCGAGATATCGTGCGCGGTCTGAAAAAAAGGGTGATCTCGAATGCATAGTGGCTCGGTGCGCGGCTGGCAGGTCCGTAGGCGCACACCTAATTGCCAGTGCGCCTCGAGACACCGTAGATCGCACCAGCGATTTCCAATTAGCGATGTGACTGATATACCTGGGTTCAAGGAAACGAGAAAGGGGTCGTCTACTCTCCTTCTCTCGCTTCCTCTGCTCGCAAGCACAGGTGGCGTGGCGCTCGACGTCTGCCACGCTCCTCTGGAACAAGATAGGATGAGAAACGCTCGCTCCGAGGTTACTGATTAATTGCATTGACCACCAATATTGAACCTTCATTATTATTCGTCACAATGACTAAAGGGCCGTGCTGATTGATCGAACGCCCTCAAAACGTTGCCCTCAAGAGGGAGAAACAGGATTTTTTTTTGACGGTTTTTCGGAACAAAACCACTGCGGTTAGGTGAAGAATGGAACCGTGAAAAATATTGTTAAATATTGCAGACAATAGCTATATAATTAGAACCAAGATGGAAAATTAATGTTTGTCTAATCAAGAAAAAAATAATTTAAATGGATTTAATAGGACTAGAAATAATGAAAGAGATTTAATTTATTGTTCACCCGGTACAAATCATATCATGTTTTGCGAAACAAAATTCTTATCCAGATATTACTATCAAAAAATAAATAAAATCTACATAATTATTTATCCGTTACTCATTACATAAAAATTAAAATTACAAAACAGCATTTAATAAATTACGTCTTTTATTGAAATCATTTTTTCGAAAAATCACTTTTTTCAAACTACTCTTCTTCTTTTCATTAGGCATTTTTTCTCGTAGATAGTAGAAATTGCTCTTATGTGTTATTTAACGAAATATGCTTCATTTTGACCGAGAAAGTACAAAATAATATTTACAGATAATTTTTGGTTTTGAACAAAATTAACTGGTATCCCCTTTGCGAATTTTTAAAAATATCTTTCTTTCATTTAAAAAAAATTTAATTTACACTTTGGAGAAAAAATTTCTGAATGTTTTTTGTAGGGTTCTATAAGATTTAAGACGAAAAAAAGTTTCAGGCCAAAATGTTTATTATTAAGAGAGGTACGAATTTTTCAAACTTCGACATCTTTTTACATATTTTTCCGACAAAAAGAACTAAAAAACAGACTCTTTCGATAGTTTTATATTTTTTTTAATTACTCTCCTAATCACACGCGGTTTCCCGTTTCAGAAATTGAAATCCGTTTACTCAACCAAGAGTTACTATTTTCTCAAATTTCAATCGAGAATTCTGGGCGTAATTGTGTAGCAATCCTGACCACAGTACAGAATACGTATCGATATTGCACAGTAACTCGAATTTGGTAACAGATGGAAGAAAATTCTTTAAACGATAGCTGTACAGTATGAAAACGTCCACAAAACTGCGAACACAATTTTTATGCAACGGTTAGTAAAAACATATATAGTTGGTGAAATACTGTTTAAAATAAATTTTGTTTAAATTTCTTCCTATGCTGTTATAGACTGTTAAACCCCAGTTTTCTAAACCCTATTTTCTATTTGAAATTGTTTCAATATCTCTTATGGTTTCCGAAATATTAGCAAAAATAACTAGAATTATTTAGAAGGTGTGTATTCCATAATTAAATCCATTTTTGGAGCAAAATGGAAAATGGTACTGTGATTAGGTTTCCACGAACTTTACGAGTTAATTACCAATTT
Organism: Hylaeus anthracinus; assembly: GCF_026225885.1. NCBI lineage: Eukaryota > Metazoa > Arthropoda > Insecta > Hymenoptera > Colletidae > Hylaeus > Hylaeus anthracinus. Next base: position 3,462,750 of record NW_026533254.1, read on the forward strand.
ACTTTCTATACAAATTTAAACTTCCTTTGTAAGTATTGGAATAAAATTTCGGACATCTTTGATTTTAAATAGTAAAATACATATATTGCAAATGTCTATAGAAGGTTTGCCTGCAGTTGTGATTAGTGGCTTTCTCGCGAAAATGTTCACGAGGGAAGACACTTGACCAAGCTCGTCGGGGAAACCTCCAATAATCCTCTACGTGGACGGACGGCATGTATCCGAGTGGCGATTCTCTCTTCTTTCTAAGCCAGTACAATAGGACACGTATCGAACCAATGCATTGTTCTTTCGAACGTGACCAATAGCAGATCGTGCAATAAACTGTGCCATTTTCGTCAGGTTTTAAATTGTGTTGTTCCATTCCTGCCCCTCGCAACTATGTATTTGCCAATAAAAGGATGAAAATCACGCGACAATGCTTGTCACTCAATAATCTACGCGATAGAAGTTGCTATACAATACAGATTCGCATTTTCCAACGGTACAATTTTATTTAAATCTATACGCACAAAACTTCGGTATTGAATATACTTAATTTCATAAAAGACGTTTCAACCAATGGGGAGGAAGATATAATAACTAAAATGTAACCCATTAGTGTTTAAAAATGTCAGTCTTTGATAACGAATAAAGTCTATTTACAAGAAATCAAAAAGCAAATCAAAAATAATGTTTTCCTTACGTATATGTCAGAATTGATTGTGCTATTTGAAAATTGACCTTCCTCGAATATCGAGGCTCAGGGTTGCGTTCCCCACCCCCAGTTCGTGGCAATATCACGTAACAATGCACAGGGATAATGAAGAAATGTATTTATTGCGAATATCCTGGCAACGTTGCCGATGTGAACACGTTTCACGATTTCTTCGACTGCATCTAGGGAATAATACTTCCATAAGAATCGTCCCTCTCATCCTCTGTACCGCGTCTTCGTAGCAGGAAGAGGGATAAGTAGTCCTTAAATCCAATTTCACTCGTCCACGATCAAAGACGCCAGGAAATCGAATCTTGCGATGATCGTCTAGGTCGCGTGCAGATTTGGAACCGATTGACTGAATGGAATATGTAAGCCACCAATACCGGTAAAAGAATTTTGTACATACAGGGTGTCTCAGCTTTCTTCGTTATCAGAAATATTTTATTTTCAGGAAGAAATCCACGTGTGACCTCTGTTGTTCTTGAAAAACTGAACTGGTGGAGGAATTTATCGTAAGGGATTGTATAGGATAATATATACTAATATGCAACAGGTACTGTGTAAATAAAATCCAGGTGAACTTCGTATGCACCCTATGACCTTATTGAGAATGAAAATGGAACCATATAAGAATAAAGGATTTTTGTTAATCTCTTGAAGGATAGTGACAGATAGATTACTCACTTAATATTCTGAAAGCAATATCTAAAGTAATTTTAACTAATATTAGATACAAACGTATGCCAAACGAGAGAAAACAATCCAAACAAGTTATCTGTATTTATTATTCCGAAACTACATATTTACAAAGTTGTGATATCGCTTTTGGAATATAAAGCGAAAAATCTATCTGTCGAGAAACTGTTGGACGCCACTGAATGTGTACGTTTACTTTTATGTCAAATATACCGTTATTTACAATCACAATACTTTTTGTTAGAATAAAAAAAATATACAATACTAAAGTGACATAGCAGATTTGTATGTCAAAGTCGATCTACAGATATAAATTGTTTTGATTTGCGGATATTCAATTAAAACATAAAAAAATTCATTTCAAATTCGTCGCTCAAGAGGTGAAACACTGAAAATACAGGAAATTATTCGTTTGATGAAGTTAGGTGAAACACCCGGTGTACATACATAGATACGAGAGAAATGCATATGTATATTCGATCAATGACGGCATCGTTCCTTCGGTTCGTTAAACGAGTCGATCGCAGAGCATTTCGTTCCATGGAAAGGCTTTTTGGGAGAATGCTGCTGCGATCAGAAACACGGAAGTAAATAAAGTAAGTATAGACTAAGGGGTTCCATGCAATTCGGCGAAACTCATGACAGAGCAACGACAGAATTTCTGTTTAATTTTTTCATTAAAATATGCATCCAATACTGTCTTATATAATGTTACAATTTTTACCTTGCATAAATGTCACATAGCGACTACATTCAAAGATTGAGAATTATCTCGTATCTAACCAGTCATCCAAGCAAGAAGAGTAACATTTTTTCATTATTTATATTCCATTTGCTACAAATCTATGAATTCTACAAATTTTGTATGAATGTACAAATCGTTTAAAAATTTATAATTGACTTGTAAATTTATAAATAGATCGTTAATGTACAATTTTGTTCATAAATTGATAGCATTCATAAATGCGTTATCAATTTATAAATTTGGTATAACTCCATAGAATCGTTTATAAATTTATAAGTTCGTTATAATATGTTTAAATACTTGTGTTAACTTCTTAATCGACTTGTTCCTAATACACACGTACTAAATCAGGCGTTGACAGACGTCATCACAGATGGCGCCAGAAGCTGTTACTGTGCCCCAAACCAGAGACAGCACCAAGTAGCACCCCCTATTTTATCTCGTAATACCACGTAAGGCTTTCATTTTTAGAAGAATAGTACAGTATTGTCTCGAAATAAGCAACTCGCCGGTCCCAACCGAGTTGCTTATTTCGAAACAGGTATGCTGTTCGACTTGACTTTGTTCTCAAGCGTGACGAGGGATAACCCGTAGACAAAACAGGGGGTTCGGTATAGCGGTAAACTATAAAGTGATCGCTCGAGCACAGGTGTTGTACTTTGGAGAATGATAGAAGATAACATGCTTTCTCATTTTAGCACTAGTAAAATTGAATGAATAGAACGTATATGTACAACTAACAGTAATATGTCGGAGAATACACACGCCAGAGATAGAGAAAACATTACACATATTCTGTGCTCTTTCCACTAATCTGTTCAGTCGGCGGTGAAAGATTTACAGTTTTTCGTTTTCACGGGACTTTCACTTCTTGTCGAATCTCTCACTCGGCAGGCGACTTCAAATAAAAAAGTGGGGATTGCAAGTTGCTTATTTCGAGACAGAAAGTAATTGCTTATTTCGAGACAATACTGTACTACTAATTTAATATATTCATCAACAATTATTCCAGACGTATTCAAAATATATACGTAATCAAATATTCGATTCAATTCTTTATTTGATCTTTTCACGTTCTCCTTTTTTTTTTATCGTTGGCTGAAATTCATGAATTCCGTCTGAAAATATTCTTAATGGTGGGTATGTATATATTTCATCTAGAGGGAAGGGAACCGTAAAGGGGAAGATGGCAATCGAGAAGGCGAATGAAAGTTGTAAGGGAGGGGGGGGGGGGGGGGGAGAGGGGCAGAAAGACGTTTGATCGCAAGAGGGTTGAGGGTGGCAGGGTGCACCGCATGCCCGAGAAAGCATGAAATTGCGCTCAGGTCGCGGCATATTAGATTATTAGGACTCCGCACGCGCATATCCGGACGACGTCCCGCTGTATTCCCCTTGAGAGGCCAAGGGATATTTCGCGATAAATCAAACGTAGCCAGACCACGGCTACGTCCACCGGGGAAACAAGATTTTCGCCGAAACGACCGTAAAGTCATTAAATACCCCATATTTCGTGAGCCTGTTACATGTACCGACGGTAAAGCAGTGTTGCATTTCTGGCTTCACTTCTTCAGAATTTCTGCGTCGCTGTAGCCACTTGAGTCAACTTAACGCAATAGCAATGTTTCGATAAGTGTCGCGGTACCTGATTTGATAACTGTCACGAATTATTTTCACTGTTTCTTACTATTTAAGTATGTATCGTGAATTTGAAAAGAGAGAAGCAAGCCTGTCGACATTAAGATGCATGACCTAAAAAATGTTAATTTTGATTAGAAAACGTATCTCTGTTACTATCTTGAATTTCACTTTAATGCAACGAATACTATTTAAGAGGCGCGTGGTTTTTTCCATCACTTTGTGGATTACTTGCTTTCAATTACTTTGGTGCTTAGTACACCATATTTCTACTGTATCTATTTTGACGGTAAAAGAGAAGAGCATTTCTGATTGGTTTTTGGAATTCAGCGTGCTAGTGCAACTTTCCATCGTTACCAGAGGATGTCTTAGTTCGAGTACAATATCGAACAGGTGATTACCTACTGGCCCAACGAGTTTATCAGAAGAAAGTCGTGGGAAACCGTATGAGGAAAAAAAATACAGGAGTTTAGGTGGCAGCAAATAGACGCGAACGTTGTTGGGGGCAAATGGGAAACAGGGACCGAGCGATTGGACACAGTAGCTTTTTTACGAGCGACTCTTGGACAGCTAGCCACGTTTACGAGCTTATGGCACGACGTGCACCAACGCTCTTGCTTTAACAGCTAAGACAGCCGCGCCGTAGTCCGAGCACGTGTCCTTCGCTGCCAGAAGTCAATTTCCTTCTTTGAGAAAATCCTTTCTTCGTCGGTTTATCTCTGTTCCGCGGCGTTTCCAAGAGTGTCTTCGTTCTCCTTCGTTTGCCGCCACTCGATTCCCAGCGCTCCATCACGTATTACTTTTCCCTTAATGTCATCCTCGCGGAAACCGCCTCCACCGAGGTCGTAACTTCCGGATGCGCCTTGATGTTTCATCCGAGTTTAGAGAAGATATTACTATCGGCCAGGGAGGCGAATTCTTGAGTGGATCGAAATCAGGTTTTCCTTTTACTGATTCCATGAATTTCGTGAATTCATTTGATGAACCGAAGTCTGATCATGCGATGTTTTTTCAGCTTCTAGTACGCTCTCTCCTGGTACAGTAATCTTTCACAACACTTTATAATTATATCACTAATTATTTTTAACATTCCATCCCTCCGAAGTTTCTTTTCCTTCTATCTCCCTCGCGAGTTTCTACTCGCAGCAACCTCCACGTGGTGAGACCTGGTAATCGGTATTACTCGCGACAAAGAATCATTTGTTTATCCTTTGTCGCGAGTAATAGCGAGCTAATGGCTGCAAACTTGTAATAAGATCTTTTGATGTAAAAACTAGGTCCGTGGAATACCACGCTTTACAGGTACAACATATTAGATACAATGGTGAAGTTTTATTAATTCTTCCCAGACATTTGGAAGATGATGCAAGAGACTTGCGATTCAATAAGTTTGTCATCACAAGTCTATTACATTCTTTTCAGAAAACCTTTTAGTAACTAAAAGTTGGATAGGGAGCATCACTATTCGAGCTGGTTTGCAACTTGAAGCCCCAACATCCTCAGCGTTGGTTGTCAAATCCCTTTCTTAATGGTAGTTTATCCTCCATTACAAGTGAATCGACCCACCTAATAGCGCAATCTTTCTTTAAACATTTACTCCAATGTTGTATAGTTTGATATGTTTTTGAAGGTTTGATTGTTATATTTCTTTGCATCTGCATCTTTGATATCCTTTTGATGTTTGGCAACTTTAAACTAATTCTTACTTGATTTCCTCTTCGATTACTATGATAAGCGTCTCCTTTTTCGTACAATGTTCATAAGCTTGACCGAATACCGCTTCTTCAACGTTGGAGAGATGAGTCCCCCACCCAAAATCCATGTCTTGTAAGTCCCAGGTCTCTTCAACAATTACTATAAGCAATTTTGTAGACTGCTACAATACAATTTTGTTTAAAAGTAATTCTTGATCATCTCTAATCGTCCCATCGATATTCCACGAGAAAGAAAAATCAGCATTTGTTTCAAAAATTACTTCGTCTCTTCCACATTAAGAAAACAACGAAAAAATGCTTTTACGTTATCAATCGACTACTACTAGAAAACTAGAAGTTGCTAGCAAACAACGTTGCACAATTTTCTGAACTTCTATGGTACGTCCAAACGTCTCTTGTCAATGAAATGAAAAATGTCTGACCAATTTCGGGTCGTTACTACTTGGATCAGAGGCTGAACAGGACGGAAGATGGCAGGCGGGCAACATTAATAACGCGTTTTGTAGATTTAGCGACCGCAAGAGATTGTTCTCGATTTCCCACTCCCTTGTGAGTGAGGGTTTCCGTGTGGAAGAGGGTTCTGTGTGCGAGCATGCGGCGACCGCGGCGCTTGAATCATTCTGACTTGCTCACCATGCTCGGATAACCGGCGCAACTGGCGGTGAGGGTGGTTAAACCGACGCAAACCAGCCGATGATGTACGACCATACGGTAAACCACGCATGCACTAACTGAACCCGCGTCTACCGCGGTAATGGCGCATTCTTTCCAGAGTATCGTACACGATGGTTATGTTTCAATCTTCTTAGAAATAAACAGGATTCATGATACTCCTTGTCGTAGACGAACACCAGAATAGAATAGCGAACGAGGCGTTCCAGACGTTTCATTCCCTACTTTTAGGTTTTTCGCAGTTTAAATCAGGGTTATAATAAAGTTAACCCTCTAGAATTTAATTTATGTTTTGACGTCTCAACTAAGTATTTGGTTTGGAGGGTTCTACCACCAATTGAAAGGGAGATTTTAACCCTTTGCGGTCGTATTAAATTTAGACATGAGTGTTGTACTAGTTGGAATTAATTTCCGAAGAACGAGCACTGACACATAATATGCAAGGTTGTGAAGGGTAAATAAGATTTATTAACACTTTTGTGAACTTTAGATATACATTTTTGTGTCAAGATTATATTTTATAACTCTCCATCATGTGGTATCTTTTAGTAAATTACTTTTTGGCATTTTTATTTATTTATTTGCTATTTCGATTTACGTAGGGTGTCTTTTATTTAATTTAAACTTTCATTTTTATTAACAATTTACTATTTAATTTTGGCCAAAAAATGGATTAGTGCGCTATTTCTACAAACTTTGATTTAAAAAAAAAACCTCTGCGTACTTCTATAGCCAATAGTATATAGATTATAAAATTTTTTGGATCTTTGTTCCAGATTTTATACACGATGAAAAAGCTGTTTTCTCGTGAAAAGGTTTAAAAAAAAGTAAATGTTGATGACTCGATCTGCCGCCTCCATTTTGTATTAAAATTATAATACAACAACTTGTTTCATACTTCAATATGTGTTAAATAAACTCTGTAAAAAGAAATCCTATTCCTTTTGCGATACTCTCAAAATTAATTATCAAAGTTAGGCCTTTCTACCAGCTGCTAGAGTGATGTTACCCCTTGAAACACTCACTGTTTGGGACTTGAGTAACAAGTAGATAAGCAGTACTCGTTTATACAGGATTAAATTAGAGATTAAAATGTAGGTAATGAATATGTAATTTCATAGTCGCGAGCTGGTACAGAGGATTAAGAAAATCAAAAGAGAAGATTCATTTAAAAATTAGAATAATGACGTTCTTTCAAGCTTATAACAGCACTGCGGTCTGAGCTACAATTATTCATACCATTCAAATTTCGCGTCAAACTGTTTTCCTAACTATGCCTATGATAATTCAGTTCCTCGCTCGAAGGAGACTCTACAGTTGTTTCTACTTCGCTGAAAATTTTGATGATACTTAAAGAGATGGATCTATAAGTTAAACAATGACATCTTGTGAGATATTTATTCCCAATGATATTCTTTCCAATTAAAATTTACAAGATGAAATTTGTTACGTTTAAACAGCACTGCACAATAGTAGCAATGAAAATTGAATATCATCATTCCATTGGCAGCAAATATCAACGTCATTTACGCAGCTGGTAAATGGCTAATGATACACGATAGGATATAGCCAATAACCGTGGGGATAAACGATCTACGATAGATACAGGCGATTGGATAACGCGCAATCAAATGCAATCAATCAAATGACCAAGTCGCCGTGCAGAGCCATACATTACGGTCAGACAACTCGTCTTGATGGCTAATGCAGGCTGCTCAGGAGGGGTTGTCATCCCCTCAATCCCCAAATTCAATGATCTTCGCTATTGGGCCATTACAGAAATATTTCCGGTGTTTTTGATCGCGTAACATTATTAAAAGAAACGTTAAAAACAATTTATACTTCCCGAGGGTACCAAGGGAGCAAGAGATCAGACATTTGCAGATTGAGCATGAAGAAAAATTATGCCAATGATTAGTTCTTCCCTTCTACTTGACAGTTCCATAGGGCTGATTTTGATGGACTCTTTATAGATTTTAGCAAACAGGGAAATTCAATATCGTATAATCATTTATACCGAGTCTCTTATAATATTACGGAAACGACTCTTGCAATATTAACCCTCTGACGAATACGGACGCACCGGTGCGTCCTGGCTGTTGTGTGCTAGATAGCGTAACGACGCACCAGTGCGTCCAGAGTAAATCTAGCCACAATAGAAATCCACAGCCTCAATCGTTTGTTATGCTTTCGGTTATCTTTATTATTGAGTTCGAGATATTATATCATGATTTCTTTCCATCTGTCCACTACGGAAAGTAAATAACATTAATTAGAAGGGTCTGGCAATCTATGCATGCCGTTGTTCCATTGTGCGTATACCCGTGCTTTGAAGAATACCGCACAATAAATAAATGTTAATACTTTGGAAGTAAGTACTCGTCTGCCATAGTACATCGTATTTTGTTGTTTTAAATATTTTATTAAATAATAACATACAAAATTTTCAGATTCCACATTCACTTAAAAATAAATATGATATACAATAAAAATAATATACTTATCAAATAAATAACATATATACAATTTCTTACTAGTTTATGTATTAAAGTATGCAACCAAATATATATAAGAAATAAAATATTGTTTATGTTATGGAACAAAGCATACTTATAAACCGTGTGTATTTCCCATAATTGCTTACTCGTCAAAGGGTTAATAATGATGGTGATTAATTAAATACATAATTCAAATACGAAAATAAATGAGAATGAATGAACGAAAAATTTCATGCATAACATTTTTCAACGAATTCATATTCATTTTGAGATATTAAAGAAATATATATATATATATTCTTCAATATAATTTTGCACTAATTTTTTTGTAAAGGGTATTTCAAGAGAAGCTGTATGACCTTCTGTTTTAATAACATGCTATTTCTAAAGCATGGCCCTAGTAGTTTTATTTTTCCATTAAGTCGTTTTTCTTTAGACTTCTATTCATCCTCTCCTTTACGTAAACGATATACATTAAAAAAACGAATCAAACAAAAATTAGCAGACAAAATTCCAAAACTCCTCTGCTCGATCGCCAAACGAACAGAACGAGTGCCGCAAGAAATTCGAAGATTCATCAAGAGGCGAACGGTAACATTTGAAAGGGACGCCAGTGGGGACGACCCTGCGGGACGATTAATCGGTCACGGTGCGGGGACGGCGTGTAGACCGTCGAAATTTCCAAAATTATCGGGATGACACGCCACGAAATAGCTCGCCTCGAGTGGGGTAGATGGCGTAGAGGGGGTTTGGCGGCCGGGGTGTGGAGGGGGAGGGAAAACACTTCCTCGCGAGGAACAATAGCTCGTTTGGGGTCGCGTAGCTATGCAACGTATGACGTATAGCCCAATATCCTTGGTACACGCCAGCCGTATGGTCTGGGTCCCTTTCCCTTCTCCTCTGGTTTGCTGCTTCCTCACCCCTCACCCCACCCACAATCCCACGCAGCATCCTGCTCGAATCACCGTTTCCCTCGCACCAGGATCTTTGACGTTCCGTTTCCACCACGGAAGAGCTCATACTCCGCGGAGCTCACGTGCTACCGTACGCGAGGATGAATGTGTAATTACGTACGGGGGTGGCTAATTAATTTGACGAATCCCCGCGCTCCTTCAACGAGAAGCGTCCCCCGCGAAAAACGGAAGCTCGAGGGTTGAGACGAAGCGAGACGGGTCGACATATGTATATCAGATGCACCGGTGGAATCGTTTACGGCGTCGTTTCGACGTCCTAAACGTGCCAGCATTGACTCCAGGCTCTGGAACGCTTCCTGCTTGAAATTCGAGTGCAACAAACTCGGTGGAGACTCGACGAGTACTGAATTTAATTTTTGCTCGGGGCTTGGAAGAAACTGGTTTTGGCTTTTTGTTAGTGAATTGAGGGATCCATGCTGTTGTACGCAGGACCTGGTTGCCTTTTTAACCGACTTCGAAAAAGGAGGAGGTTACTCAATTCGACATGTATATTTTTGTTTTTTTACTTAACTGACTTTTTTTTGTGACTTTTTGTAACACTCCCCGAATCCATTTCAAGAACCTCCGAGGGAAAACAGGAAGGACCTCATCGAATTAGTTTTCGAAGAAAACGAGCATTCTGTTAGAGCGCGTACACCTTCCACGCGCAGTTCTTTTTTTTATTTGTACAATACACTAAATTATATATTACCATTTAACGAATATAACATACTTATCTTTTTTATTATAATTGCACTAGCCCAACGTGTAATACTAAAATTACCAAGCCAGTCAATTTGACCTGTGCCCTTCAAACTTCTTTTTGAAGTCACCCAATTATTAACGATACTTTTACCTTAATTTTTGGAGACAATTATTATAACAGAGAATTATTTGAATTTACAAATTAGTTTGCTTCTCCTCCATCTAATTACAGAGATATAATTGTATGTATAAGTTTGGTACTTTTAGTGTTAACCACTTCTACTATTATTGCGTTGAATAAATAATACCATTATTGTGTAAAATAACGGGTGAGATCCGTTCTTTTAATACAATGCTACGAAATTTATTTGCTACTCGTCATTTATAAACAAAATGATTTTTGTTCAGCTTCAATAACTCCAGGTTAATAGGTGATACCAATCACTGAAGTTCGATCCTTGAGTTACAAACTCGAAAACGGTTCGAGATAGACAAAGAAAGTTTTAACAAATATTGCAGAACATTAAAAATCATTCAATTTTTATTGAAACATCTTTTTCCTATCTCTAACCGTTCTAGAGCTGTCAACTTGAGTACCCAGCTTTGGAGGGTAGTTTCACCCCTTTAAACATACATTATCGCAACTAAAAAAAATATGTACATTGTTATTTTTGTCTATTTTATCAACTTGCACAGTTCTATCCAAATCTTGAATTTGAACTTTCTTTTGTTAACAATCAAGATATATTAAATAAAACACATTTAAACTATTGCTGAACATCCTGTAGGCACTGAATATACATACTTTTTCCACGCGTATCGGAAATCAGACATCGATTTCCCTATGGACAAAGGAAAACAATATTGGAACGCGCAAAAAGCCCAGGAATCGATTGTCAAAACGTCCGAATTTGCATGAATCACGATAACGAGACGTGATGATGGCTCGTTCCGTTGTGCACGTTTCCGCGCGCACGGGAACGGACAGAGAGCATCGCGCAGACAGTAATCACCATCGGTTTTACTAACCCCCCGGAACAGAAACTCCGGATTATTTTCCTACAATATTGACCCTGCGTCGAGTTTTAATCAGATTTCAAAGCTTCATCGGTGAATACCGCGTTTCGTACTCTTCCGCGACAACAAGAAGTCGAAATTGGAGGATCCTTGCGATATTTATAAATTTTATTACTTTGGAAACCGACTTATTCGAATAATAATATTGTGTCAAGTTTTTGTATTTATCGCCGTTATAGAAAAATATGTATTGAATGAATACATTCGACTTTGGCATCTTTAAATACATTTTTTTCAAATGCGCATGACTACATCAATTTTAATTGTTTCGATACAATTTTGTTGCGTAGTATATAATAAAAAATTATTTTAGTATCTAGGAAAAATAGTATATTTATTGTGCTTAAAGTATCTCACGGCAAAATGCAATTGGTGTGCGACTTGCTCGAAAATAATTATTTCATCCTACGACGAAAACATTTATGTGTCAATGATATGTCACAAAATGGAATTTAAATTGTTAGTGAAATTGATTTGTAATTTACGACCATATAAAGTAATAATATAAACTATTTAAAACAAGTTTTAGACTATAATGTTTAAGTATAGTATTATACCATCACTCTTTCTTTTTCTAAATATTTTTTTTTTAATTTGGAAACAAATGGTAGATTAAAAGTAAAGATTTGTAAATGTGTATCATGATCATTAGCAGAGAAAAGTTTAATATATTTAATCGGTAATCTAATAAAGCTGGAAAGTGGTCACATTAAAAATCAATTCGCAGTAGTAAGTCCTGAAAGTAGTCAGCCATGTACATAATATCTGCTACGTTTTCCGAGGCACGAAAAATACTATTTTCTAATTACCCATGCTAAGAGTATTACATCGAACCCTTGATAAAATAAGATTAAACAAAAAATATAACACAAAATAATAATATAAAATAATATTACAGTTGTCAAATTTTATAATAATCATACAAAAATGATCAAATATTGTAACCTTCTGTGATTTATAATTACATATTCAAGATATGTACGGACACTTTAATAACTCTACACTGAAAAAAATAAACATATAATAATTTCGATATCTGAAAACGATTGCAATTTTTCTTCGCCTTTCTCTTGTTCGATTTTCAAGCAGATAGTATCAACAAATATACATACTCAACGCTACGTTCTGAAACTTTTATTCGGAGTACAGTGGAACTGAGGCAAAAATGGAGATTGGCAGCGTATATTCGAAAAAAACTTTTTCGTAACATTGGTTTCAAAATCGATTTCGGAAGTTCTGTTTCGCTGGACTATTCCAAAAAGGCAACGCGAACCTCTTCGATCGCTATCAGTGTGTCGACTCGCGCAAACTTTATGATCGATACGCGATATACTGTCTTGCGGGAAGCAGGAAAATTTATCTTGAAAAGAAAAATCCGCTAATAAAATTTAGGAAAACAGTTACAACACATGTTCAATTTAAAACGACAACGAAAACATAATATTTTTATTTCTTTTTTCTTATTGATTTACTTTTTGTAGGTCGAATGTACTTTAAATGTTTGTGTAAATGTAAATCTTAATATTTGACCACTTCTATTGATGACCATTTTGTATTTGAATATTTTACTTTAATACTCAATTTTAGTACCTTCTTCAAATATTGTGTTTTAATACTTTATTTTAATGTGTCTATGTTCTAAAATTAGCTTCATTGTTTAATTAGTAAGGTACGAATGAAAAGTATTTAAACAAACATTTTAAATAAAATATTAAAATAAAATGTTTAAACAAAGTTGCAGAATATATTATTAAAGTATAGTATTAAATTATCGAAGTATCGAAATAAATGATTAAAATAAAGTATTAAAATAATGAAAAAAATATTCGAAAAAGGATACTTAATGAAATTTCCCACTAAAAAATTTACTAATTGTTTCCAACATTTTTCACCAATTTAATAGACTTCATAAGCAGAACAACTTTTATTTGAATTATTTTTCAAGTATTTTGCAATTCAATCATTTTCACATACACAAATAAAATGTTTGGCTGTGATAAAAAGGGTAGTTTCATCCTAAAGACCGTAGAGGAGCAGGCAAACGAAGCACGACTTTAATCCCCCGGGTGGACCAATGACCATCTAAGAAAACTTTTATCAAAATGGCGTGCTCTACAACTGGGCGATGCTCCCTTGTGAGTCTATAAACAGGATGTGCGAAGCTGATCCGGTAATTTCGCGATAACGAGACATGAAAAGGGCTACGTGAACGAAAAACACAATTCGACCTGATGGTATTTCTACAGAGCTGGAAGGGTGAGCTAGGAAGCGCTTTTTCTTCAGGATCAGCAAAATTGTATAGCGGCTACGATACAGTGTCGGTTTAGGTGGTTAAACCGGAAATAGACGTAATTGGGTATCGAATACAATGTTGGTCGACATGTTTGACCAGTGGCATTTAGCTGCAAAGTTGAAAATTTGTGCAACAATGTAATCATTTTTATGGTAGCTTTCAAATTCATACAAATAATCAATATAAATAAATTAATTAATTTGTACAACCCACAGTTGCACAGTCTCTTCGACTTAAACTAGTAACAAATATAGCACACTCATTTCGTGGTATGTTAGCCTAGAAACCTACTCTTTAATATGTTATTTAAACACTTTACTTTCTTTTTAATGTGTCTATGTTTTAAAACGAGTTTTATAATTTAGGTAATAGAAACCAAATAACAAGAATTTTAATAGGAATATTAAATAAGGTATTGAAATCCATATTTTAACATCGACATCCTATCCATCTGATATTACTCTATTCCTTCACTACCTGTGAGTTTCAAAAATAAAAAATTTTCTAATCTCTATCAGTGTGCGAGTAAACCTGTCTGTTTGCGATGATGCTTAAGATAAGGATAGAGAGATCCATTTCATGGGTTTCCTCTTTGTTTGCCGAACATAAGTGGAATATAACGCCTCAGCTCCACTTTAGGACGCCTTCTTCTTCAGGCAAAACAAACAACGAACAAACAAGCAACTACGTTCTCAGGGTACAATAAATTAGGACAAGAAAGAACTTCGTTTCAAAGTACGATAAAGAAGATCGCCAACACAACCAAAACAAACTTGGACATTTTCTCCAGCTGTAACCTACATAGTTACATTTTATTACGCGGCGAAACTACGACGCTGATGTCTCTGAGATTCAGATATCTGCGTGAAAGGGCTGATAATAGGATTTAACTGGGTTAGAATTTAAACTGGTTTTAAAAATGAAATTTTTCGTCCGAACTGTGTCTTTAGGTTCGGGAAAGCTGAAGAATTGCTGCTTTGGAGCTTCTAGTAGTGCAATTTTTTGATAGAATTGTTACAATACTTCTTGTGGATACGTGAGATGTACTTCTTGGGGTTCTTCCTTATTTATCAGAGTTAAATCAAATACAGTATTGTCTCGAAATAAGCAGCTGAATATTTTATTTTCTACCTCGAAATAAGCAACTCGCTGTTCCCACCTTTTTGTTTGAAGTCGCCCTCCGAGTGAGAGATCCGAAAAGAAGTGAGAGGTCCGTGAAAGCGAGAAGCCGAATAGATTAGTGAAAAGAGCACATTAGTCCGCCGGTCCTGACCGAGTTGCTCATTTCGAGACATTACTGTACAACTCTTCAACTAAAGATTAGAAAACCGTCTTCAGGTAAGACACATCTACCATGAAAAACTGGTTCCTGTTTATCGAGATACTTATAGAGAGTTCGATTTCAGCTGATCAGGATCTCAACCTACTATTATGGTACTTCATGAGCCTCAGAAATGAAGATTCTTCATCTAAACTATGCTATCGGGTTACAAAGCCGAAGAACCATTGCCCTTGAGTTTTTAGTATAACCTCCTACCATAATGATTAAAACACGCCTTGTGCCTCTTATTAAGCTCCTAAATCTATTTCATAGAAGTTCCATCTCGTTTATTGGCCATAAATCGAATGGAACGCTTCAGCTCAACTTCAAGGGTCCATCTTCATACTGACTGTTATACCTACATCCTGAACCAAATGCTTTCAATCTCTCTATCGATATCTCATCCCAGTCCACAAGCCTACTCAAAACTAAAAAACCTTGGAATTTCTAGTATACCCTCCTATTATTATGATTAAAACACTCTTTGTGTCTTTCATTAAGGCTCCAAATCTATTTCCTAGGTTTTCTCCTCATTTATTTCTCATAGATCAAATGCATCGCTTAAACTCAACTATTAGAATTGCAGAATTGAATTGCAGAATTGAACAATGCAGAGCCTCGCTGACAGAGGGTATCTTGTATGTATATGTCGCAGGGAAATGATAAAAATAGAGATTGGATCAATTCACGGGAGATGTTAAAATAACAACTCTGTGAAGTCATTTTCATAAAGAAAGTAAGTGATTTGATCAAATCCCTTGACTGTTTTAGTGAAAAGATGGAATAATATTGTTTAGATATTGAAAGTATTTATTTAGTAAATCAGTTAACCATAGCTTAAGTACCTATTTTTTTTTTGCTAATTAGTCTCGAATAAATAATTTATGTTTCTATGAGTATTGTTGTATTACCTATTGTACTTTTAATAACGCATGATTTACTAAATAAATACTTTCAATATCTAAACAATATTATTTCATCTTTTCACTAAAACAGTCAAGGGATTTGATCAAATCACTTACTTTCTTTAAGAAACTGACCTCACAGAGTTGTTATTTTAACATCTCCCGTGAATTGATCATCTACCTTAGGGATTTGATCAAATCTCTATTTTTATCATTTCCCTGCGACATATGCATTGGCAAGTCCAGAACGCTCTCGAAACGTTCAGATTGCATCATTACATGAAACCCAGATGTATCTCTCAACATCAACTTCATAAATCCATGTTCAAGTAACACGTACCAGAAATCCTCTCCTTACAAGGATACTGACTACCATGTCCACATCCTAACCAGGTGCTCTCAATCTCTCTATCGATAGCTCATTCCAATCCACAAGTCCATTTAAAATTAAAAAACGTCCAACCCAAACTGTGTCACTGAACATACTCCATCGAGAAAGGCCAAGGGCAGAAAGCTGTAGACCGTTCGCTGACGGTCGAGGTTCGAGTGTGCGAGCGTCGAGGTGCAACGAGCAGGAAGCAGGTTGCGCCCGCCCAAGCGGCCCGACGCTCGTTAGCGCCGGTAATTGTCACTTGTAGGGTACCAGGTTTTCCTCCCCCGCCCCCCGCTAATCCCCAGTTTTCCGTCAACTGCCCCCGTGGCTCGCCACTCGAAAGGACCCCGCAGCGAGGCCGAGAGCCTTTTCAAAAGCGCTTCAACGCCCGAAAGCCCGACCGAAAAGCCTCTTGTCGACAAGTCCTACTATTTACCCACTTCCACCGACCAACCGCCACTCGTTCGCACTCTCCTCCGTGCTATTCTTTCCTCTTCTAGGGAGTTCCCCGTTTTTCGTCACCAGCCGCCAACCCCCCCGGTAATTCGAGCAGCTGGCCGCGATTCGATCAAGACGAAACGGTCGTTCTTTGATTGGGACACGCTTTTATTCTCCCGATTCTGTAAATCGATTGATAAGAGACGTTGCTTCTTAGAGGAAGAAATCCGTGGTCGACCTTATGCAATTCTGACTTGGGATGCTGTTCTTGAAATCCAGGTCACTCTTTGGTTCTTCTTTTTTTTTTTTTTTTTGCTATTGTTGATTGTGAGAGTAACGTAGAATGTAAGCCTTTTTGGAAGATATTCTTTTCTCCTTGTTCGTAAGTTAGAGAAAGAGAAATGGTAACCTCTGTTAAACGGAGAAAATTCAAGAATCTTTTTTCAATATTTATATACATATTTTAATTCAAAACCATGGTTTGAATTTTTTCCTGGATTTTCCCCTTATCATTTGGTAAAGATTTATTCCCCTTTCCTTCCTTATTCTTTCTACTTCTGCTTTGAACTTTGGCCATTTTGTTTTGTTCAATTACGACTAAAGGTAATTTTGTATTATGGATTCTACTGCATATGGTAAGTTTATAATTGTTGATTTGCAAACAACTAAAAAATTCACTTTCTTGACTTCAGAATAAAAATCATGGAAAAACTGAAAAGGGGGAGTTTAACAATTCTTTCAGATACAGAAGCTTTTGTCAAAAAATGGCATCCAACAATTCCACCGTACTCGCGAGCGGTACTATATGAAAGTAGATTTCGTATGCACCATCGGAAAATCCGAGAAGACGAGAACCGGTGTTCTTCCATCAAAGGAATATCACCGAACAGCTGTAAAGATGTATCTAAATTTTATTGTCACCTATATCTCATTTATGACAGTCTGCAAAACCTACCGCGACTTCAAGCCACGCTGATATATTCCCTTTTTATAACCGACGCAAGAAACAGACGAAGATTCGTATCCGTGCGTGTTCCTGACAAGAAATACTACTGTACGCGTAGAGATGCAGCGGATATATCGCGTTAGTCATATTTTCTTTTTATACAATCTCTCATTCGTTGGCAATTTCAATCTGATTTATGAAATAAGAGAAAAATTGTTATAATACTTTAACTTTATGATAATCATTTTTAACTTTAATTTTAATAATTATTTTAATTCATTACCATATTAATCAATTATGTTTTATATAAAGCATAGAAAAATTACTCAAGAACTTTAAAATATTATTAAACATCACATTAAAAGTAACACTGAACATAATGTTTGTGAAACTTGTTAATACCAAATAGAAACAATGAATTGAAACATACAAAAATTATACAACAATTATTAGATGTAGAATTTAATCCTCTACCTTCACATTTAATCATTTATGTCTCTAGTTTAAATAAAAATATTTACTCTCCATTTTGTTACGTTATATAATAATGAAACATATAGGTTATTTCGACATTTGGTTTTACAACTATATGTGCTGTCGTGAAGTGTGTGGCTAAAAGAAAATTACAAGTTGTACGGTTTCTCTTTATAATTAAATCACGAGTTTATTTTGGAAAGGTACAGAATTAATTTCTACGTCTAATATTAATATAACGGTATTTAATAATGCACTTGCCCGAATTAACTCGACGAGTATCATCAAACGGTCTATTTGCAAATTAGCATTTTATTAAAATGAAGTTAGCATTTTATTAAATTAATCCAATATCGTCGCAACCCCACCTCGTTCCCAGCGTTCGGAATATATAATTTCGTGATATTCTCTGCGGTGTTTTTCACGGGAAATCCGAATCGTAATATATTTCAGCGTATCAAGATTTGCAATTGCGTCATCGGATTTATCGTTATTACGTTAACAACGGTGGCAGGTATCAGGATGAGGGAGGAAAAGCCTGTTTATCGTCGGTGCGAGCGCATAGCCTGTTAGAATAGATAATTAAATACGAGAGGCTTAACACTCCACCGCGTAAGGTAACGTGGGGAGAAGGATGGCTTAACGAGACAAATTATTAGGCCGATTAACACGGCCGGATGATCGAGACCAGCACTGCAAACTCCCGGACATAGCATTCAAATTTCCAACCGGAAATACAGAATTGCAGCTTCGATGGAAGAGATCGAACAATTAAAAGCCAGAAAGAATTTGTTCGTTTGTAATCTGATGAAAGTGTCTTTCTGATTTAATTATTTCCAATGCTATTATGAATAAATAAATGTAGTTTTGGACATTAGAGAAGAACTTTCTAAATTGCAATGAATTATTAAAAATATTTTGTAGTGATGCCCTTTTTATTAAAAATAATTCAATATCTCGAATACTATTAATTTCATTGAAAATATATACATAGAACAGAAAAGATTCCAAATGTAATTTTCGACTACTTTTGTTATGTACATCATTGTTGCAGATGTAACGGTAAGCGAAATATCGTCCATTTTGTAGCTGGTGCTCTAAACAACACCTTCTCAAAAATAACTTAATATCTCGTTTCCCGTTAATTTGATCGAAAACATACATAGAACAGAAGAGTTTTAAAATATAATTTTCGAGCATTTTTGTTATATACATCATTGTTCTAGAAGCAACGGTAAGCGAAATAACATCGATTTTGTAATTGGTAACAATATACAACGAAGAAAGCTTGAAAAAATTAGTCAAAAACTTCACCATATCGCTAAACGTCATATTAAATATCATAGTTGCATATCCTCTACAAATTAATTTTATTCGAAGAGTAGTTATGCAAAACCGTATCATAAAAACACGAACAAACAAAAGAAGAAATTACATCGAAAAGAAATTGGGGACAGAACGAAATTATAGCTCCAGATTTAATCGAATCAACATTTAATTTACGAAAGTCCGTCGCGCGTCGGTGTAGTTCGCAGTTGTTCGAACGTGCACTCCAACGTCTGTGCACAAAACAATTGACGCTTTTCGAAAAAAAGATACTTAAATCTGCAATCTCGCACGAGCGTTAAATCCACTGAATCGTTTTTAAGATTATCTCTCGCGTAAAAAACTTCCTCAATGCACATTCGAGCAAAATGTTTTATGGGCGTACCGAATTAAATCATCGTAAATACTTCAAACGAATTAATTTAAATAAGAGAAAACTTAAAATACATCGAATTGAACTGCTAAGACAGACATGTTAATAACGGAAATATATAAATACATTTGCTTAACAAAAATTTACACAGTTTTGCATGCATACGACGTAACAGAAGCGAACAAATTAATTAATTATGCCAGTTAAGTTTTAATTTTAATTGAAATATTTTATAAAAAAACATTATTCAAATTTAAATAAACAGAAATTTTGTCATGTATTATTTAAATTTGAAAAATGGTTTCTGTTGTAAATTTATTTTTTTTTTTTAATGCAAATCGTTATGAACATATGCGCTTGCCAAAACAGACAATGTAATGATAAATGTAATTTGCTTGTAAAGAACGAAACTTCCAAAATAAAACGGAAATTTGCAAGAAAACTCTTAGAACACAAGTAAAAAATAAAATAATAACCAAGACCACTATGTGGCAGTCTCATCAAAAGCATTATTTATCCCAAAAAATTAATGAAACACGTTCATTTCTCGCGTTTCATAATATTTCTCAAATCTTTAACAATTGTTCAGAAAATGTTAAAAACGGACCACGTGTGGTCCGTGAATTGCATCGCTGGTTTACTCTAAAATAAATATATAGATGTTTAAATAAATAAGAAATAATTCCCTCTTTGAAAGATACGATACGATTCGTGCAACAGAGGTTTAGACACAGTAAAAAACTTATCCTTATCCCTCCTTACTCTCTCCTTTCCCTAATCCTTTCCTCCCATCCGCAACTTTGAATAAAGTTTCACATTTTCTTCGCGACTACATCCCATAACGGGAACAGCGTCCAAATAGAATACCCGACAGACTACCACTAACAAAAGTAAGCAAATACGCGACTGAAGTATATTCAATTTGCAAATCCGTGTCTCGCCGTGGAGTTCCCAAAGTGGCGACGATGATATTACTGCGGAAAGAAAAGTTTGGCAATCCTAATATTTCACTTTTGTCTCGAGAAATATTTCAATCCTCTTTCCCGTTCTTCGTCAACCAGATATATTCGAGCAGACTTGTTTTACACATTTACACAGTGAATGCTGCAAAACTGAACACACTCGTATTTCTGGCCATTGAGAATTCATTATTAATCGTTACGGAGAACTCATTTGATCTACAAAATTCCTTTTATAAAAATTAAATGAATTTATGGAAATAAATAAATATTTCACGCGTATGGAGACTTCGATAATGAAAAAAAAAAGAATTGAATTGATTGTGATTAACTTTATTAGTCGTTATAATGTTTTAATGTTGCAATTAAAATCAATAAAACTAAATTAAATTTCACTATTTAAAATTTATTTACTTTATAGAAATTAATTTAGACGTTCTAACTAAAGCAATCACAATTGATAAATGAAAGAATATTTAAATAAAATATATAAATGTGATTTAAGAGAAAAATAAACATGAATAAACAAGAGTAATCAAAAACAAAAAATTACTTCAACTTATTTTATCATTATTTTCGCACAGCTCAATTCTATACCGACCGAAACGTCGATGGTTTACCGATAGATGTAGGTGACCGCAATAATTTCTGACATGTTTCGCATACTGTGTCGATAACAACACATTGTCCAGCGCGAAATGAATCGGTTGGTAAACGACAAATCGTCGAACATAAACACAATAGATTACTAGTGTCTAACAAGTGTCAGAAACTCTGTTATTGCTGTCATCGATATCACTGTAAAATAGTAGTGAAGTTTGTTTTGTTGAGAATGAAATTAAACAACTAGCCTTAGAAGCAACTGTTTTTACTTTTACAAACGTATTTAAAAATGAACAAAAGTTTCTTTAAATATAGAATTGATGCTAATATTCCATAGAATTCTATGGAATTATTCTATAGAATCCTCTCACTTTATGCGACTTGAATGTTTATGTATAAAGGAGACAGAAGTAAGTTTACAACGTTGTACAATGTTAAATTTATGTCGACTACTTTTTTACACTAAATTATTGTTTATTATCGATTAAATCTCATTTTAATGGACAAATTCCAATAAGTTTTACGTTTTACCCTCATTTTTAGTTTTCATAACATTTGTTGTGGGGTATTTTTCTTCAACCCTACAATTATTGATCACTATAATTTTATATCGCCATATATTATTTATGATTGACAATATCATTATAATAATATTATACAGGTAACCCCTGTTTATCGCGATCTCGCCGAATGCGGATTCGTTATATTGCGATCTTCTTTTTTCGTATGGTTCCACGTGCATACAAATTTCCTTTCTCGCTTGATCGCATCGTACACATGTATATAACGTAAAGTTAAGAACGTGTTTGAGAGACAAGAGAACAACGTACGTCGGTGTCTGGTATTGTTGAACCAGTGTGTCATTTGGGTATATCCTTCAGTGTAATCTAGATTCCTTTTTGCAACGCAGAACAAAATGAATGAATTATGAATCCTGTTATATGTACATGACATTCTTTTTGATATTAATAATATTTATTTTATTAATAAAGTGTTTTTTGAAGTTTAAAATGATTTTTTTTCGCGAAATTTCGTTTGTCGCGACCATGTTTAGAACGCATTCTTCGCGATGAACGGGGGTTACCTGTACTATATATTAATGAGTCATATATGGCGATATACAATTATAGCGATCAGTAATTTCAGCGTTCAATAGAATATGGTAGACCGAAAAATTGAAAGAAATATGTGAGCTAAAACCAATATGAATGGTGGGAACGATATTGTTTTGATACGACGGGAATAATATCGTATCGAAATGATAGCATTTCCATCAAACACATTGGTTTTATATAACATACGATACTTTTTTTTTTAGAAAAATGTACTAAACATCGGTATTTTGTATCCCTGTGTATTATACAATTATCTAACCAATAAAATCAAATTTCTGACGAATATGCATAACCAAATTCGTAACCTAAAACTTCCAGTTTATTCGCCAGCTTTTACTACTTCAATGTAACACGGGAGCAATAATCAGTTATTAAATTGTTAGGCACTATTGTAACGTAAAAGTTCTCAACACTATATTTTCAAAATAGAATATTCAAAACTGTAGCCTTTTTCTTCCTTATTTGTCTAAAAAGTGTACTTATTTGTCTAAAAAGTCTCACTGTAAATCGTTTGTGAGAAATAAACCTACGAGATTACTGCCAAGGAACTGAATGTTTTGTTGCTTACCTTCTAACAACACTACCTTCGTTATTGTTATCTTACACCCTCCATCTTCATGAATTCTAGGTTATGTTTACAGAGACGTAAGTATAGTACTTTGTACTTCGTCTTTGCACGGTAATTATGTATTCGCCTTAAACCTGTTAATATTTCGTTGCACTAATCCACTTAAATCACATTGTACACAATTCGGGCGCAAGAAAGCTCGTACTACAACCATCGCTATTATTATTAATTTACATAAAACTGTTCCTTGTATACACAAAGTACCATGCTTCCAAGTTAAGCTGCCGTCGAATCAGATTTGTCGCTCTACCTTGAGTTATTCGTATTTTTGTTATTGGTCACACGGTTCATAATAAATGACTGCCGCGCGACAAAGGTCGTAAAAAAGAAATATAAGAGTGACGAAAGCAAAGGACAAATGAAATACATACACTGGCGTAACTTTGGAATATTACAGCGATCGAACAAGTATTTAAATTTCCGTATTGGTGATTTTGTGAAATCTTACTTATGTATTGGATGGAGCGAGCGGATTAGTCCCCTTGCCACGGTCCCCTTCAGTTTGCAACCTTCCTCGACAACTGAAGTTAGGACAGTGTTGCACGGGTACTACGTATTGGTAAAATCGAATGGATAATCGTAGTTCTCACGAGCGCGACGTAATCTCGTTTTCTAGTCACAAGATGCAGAAACAGAGAAAGAGCGATTAGAAACGTCTGTTATAATCTTATTGTCTCCGGTATCGTTTGCCACGAAAATAAACAAAGTATATAGCGAGCATAAGGACGCGAGACTCGGATGACCTCTTGCTGGAAGGATCACCTATTTGTCTCCAATGAAACAAAAATATACACAGGACAAAAAGTCGCTCTTCATACCGTGGCAACTACATGGCGACGCTCGTGCGACGTAAACTAAACAAACTAACGACAATCATTTTCTGATTATCGTTCACGATATAGCTTTACTCGTTAATATATTTTCATAACAGAATTTATGTGTATTTATAGAGATATCCAGAATAAATCTGGTATGATAAAAATAATATAGTTTGTGTAATAACCAGTTTGTAACAACGATTACAAATAAAGATACATTAAATAATATAGTACAAAAGAAATATGAGAACGTCGACACGGTTTACTACTTCCGCACGTGCACACTTTGGTTAAGCATAAAGTCTACAAAAATGTATGAAATTAAAATTGAAGCATATGTTGTTATCCCTAATATATTAGAGATTATGTACATTGAGAAGCCTCAATATTACGGCATAAAAATATTTTTAGATAATTAATGCCTGAACAAGTCTAAAAACAATTTGCGTTCTTAAGAAAAGTATTCGAAAGAAATTAGTGAATAGCAAGGGCAATATTATTTCCTAAGCTAACGCAAAGGTGAGATTTCGAAATATCAATACATCAAACGGTTGGTACATAAGGTGATGCATTTTATCGCAAATATTTGAGCCTTCTTTGTACAAATTTATCCCAGACATTTCTAGAGATATGTACACGAAATGTTTGCGTTGTGAAAATTTAGTAAGAAACAGAGCTACGGAGACCTTTTTTTGAAATTACTCACTGTACGAATACTGTTTATACTCACTGCATTTCTTTCGAGTGGAGCGCGTAAGAATGCTTTTGCAACCCATTAAGCAGAAACGAAACGAAATACCATTCGCGGTAATGGAGGAAAACTACAGCACGGAATTTATTCTCTTCGATTTTCCAAACACGATAAAGTATTGTTCGGGAAGTTGCTCTGTACCATTTCCGCCAAATTGACACCGCTGTCCAACGATAACAGTACAAATACTGCTTTATTGCAACATGTGTTGTTGGACGAAGTAAAGTCCTTGAAACTCTGCTGCTTTCGACACAATTTCCATATTAAAAGAAAAGATACACGAGTAGAAAACAGTTCCTCTTCGCGAAGGCAAACATTTCATCGGTAACGTTCGATATTATTTTCGATTCAAATAAATGTGACTTTGACAGGCTAGATTTGGTAGCGTCGCTTCTTATGTTTATGGTAAAAGGGTCAATTTAGTCAATAGTATATCAGTAGAGTATATAGCGTATATGTATAATTAACTTGAAGACTCCTTTCGTTTTAAAATATAAAAACATTTACCTATTTTTCTCTATATGATGTATTATAAAATGTATACGCTAAAATATAGAAAACCGAACAGAGAAATATATTAAAAATATAAAAGGCTAAAGAGGATTAAGTAAACGCTTCTAACAACCTATATTCTGGCGTCACAGTGAATTTTCATCCCACAAGCATTCATCAACGGAATTTATTACTGTATTCTCATCAGGTGTCTTATTCGTAAAAACGTAATCGTAGAAATCTTATTTTAACTGTGTTACCCACAAAAACGTTAATTGAATGCTATTACAACAGTAGGATTGTCTTGTTTTAAGCGACGCAAAAATCGTGGAATTTAGTGGTCGCTGTGTTAGCACGATAGAGGAAACTTAATGTCACCTATCTAATGCATGGAAAAGTTCTAATTATTAATTTCTTGACAAAAACGAAATGAAAAGTGCATCGAGCAAGAAACCGAACTCGCAGTAAATAATAGAAAGGCGATTCCCATCGTCACCAGAGGCAGATCCTCTCGTTGGTTTGCTCGGTTTATAGAACGATGGGTTTGCATAACACGAAACTAATGGGACGATCCCGACAAAACGTAAAAAGCGAGCAGAGAGGCGGAAGAGTGTGAAGGGAAAAAGAGGAGTCGACGCACACCTTTCTCGCGTGCCTCGATTTTCCTACTGTTCGAGAAAAAAGCTCGTTTCTTGGTCGGTGAATCGAACAAGGAAAAGCAGAATTTCAGTATCCGCCGTTCGTTATTCTTCTTCCAAACTTTCATCGGCACGCGCCGTGTTCGATAATTGCCAATGGAAATCGCCAAATAAATTTCAGACTCTTTCTCTAGATTAAGGAAAATAATTTTCTAAAAAGCAAATCATGATGAATGCTTGCCCAATTAATGCTGCCGCATAATAAAACGGGAAAGCTTTCCGAAGTTTTGAAATTCCAAAATGCTTTCTGTGTTGCTCTTTACAAATTAAATATTGAAAGACCTGAGGTGACCAATTTTTTATTTAAATGACAGATGACGAATAAGAATGTATAGCAATTTATTTTCGATAGATTTGTATATTCATACCATTTGTTAGATGCATTTTTATTTGTACAACACGAGATAGAACTTTGATCTATATGGTAGGAAAATTTTGCTTATTATTCTTTTTTCAACAGATACGATAACAAGTAGTTATAACGACTGTAGAAGAATAACAATAAGCAAAATATTGTACTGCATGTAATGTCCATCAGGTTGAGGACTTAGCAGGTTGGCACTTTAATGTATCAAAATTACGAGTAAGTATATCTGTTTAGACTAGTTATGAATGATTGAATACAGAGCTACAGTATTAATTTCTACACCTAAAACACAGCCCAACGCATTGAGGAATTCGCGTCATCTTATAGTCAGACTCTGATGGCATCCTACAGAATAAAACTACGAACAAATCTGCACCTAATATCGACTACTATCACAATAATGAGTAGTACGCACGCAGTTTAAACTCCTTTGAACAGGATTTACACGTCTTTTAGGCAATGATTAACCGAGCACGCGCTATGGTGAATAAAAAGAAAAATGATATTTACATGATCGACGTATGTTGCGGCCTGTCGGTGTCGCCGACATTGTTCGTCCCTCCGGTTAATCCTTGCACCTGTACGTTGGTAACGATGCTAGTCCTTGCCGGGTGTCTCGCACTGTCCTTGAGTATTTTGGTCGCGCTAAGCGGCGTGGCTGTCACGCACATTGTCTTGCGCGGTATCACGATCACCTTGGAAGCACGCACTTTGAAGGAGCACACCGTCGCGGCTTAGCGTGCACAAAACAACGAGTGTCGGTCACGATCGACGAAAACC
Source organism: Hylaeus anthracinus (assembly GCF_026225885.1). NCBI lineage: Eukaryota > Metazoa > Arthropoda > Insecta > Hymenoptera > Colletidae > Hylaeus > Hylaeus anthracinus. The sequence goes on from NW_026533254.1 coordinate 3,489,806, forward strand.
GAGCAATGGCTCGGTCTCGTGCAGCAACAAGGATCGCGACACGAGGGGAGAAACACACACGCGGCGAGGGAGCATACGTGAAAACTTGCAAGATACGATCTTCGTGCGAATAATATATCCGAGGCCTAGCGCGCGGTGGTTCGTGTGCACTGTGCGAGATATGAAGGATCGACTCGAAGGGTGCGAGCGTACCGGAGCATAACGAAGAAAAATATCACCGGGGGAACCGAACACTATTCGTTTCTTTGTGAGATTAGGCCCGCAGCAACGGGTGTAAATAAAAACTCGCGTCTCGTTCCTTCAAGGATCCCAGCTCATAGCGCACCGCGGGCCTACCGAGTGACTGACTGACTGACTGAGTGACTGCCGCGAGCTTCGAACCACGAGCACGAGCCACGAGCCACCCTGCGTGGGTGCACACGCGGTCTTGCTGCGTGGAGGGGCAACGAGCGCGGCCATTGGTCCGCGCCGGAGGTTCGCTGCCGAGGGGGGCGCACGTTCGCCAATCGCCGCACGGCGTTCACCACCGCACCGCCGAGCGAGCCCTACTAGACGATCCCTCAGCATTCTATCGCGAGCCGTCTCGCGGTGCGTGTACTTTTACTCGGTCTGTGTTTCTCGCGTCTTCACGCTTTCTTATCACCGTTTTTTCAATTCACGCGAACGGTTTCGGTGTCGTGGGAACGTTGCAAAGAGGAATATCCGCGCGTGGAAGTGTTCCAAGTTTCGACGTATCGTTAGCAGCTGCGCGAATCGAAGTGGTCCAAGTGCTACGAATGTTGCCACAAAAGTGCCTCGAAAACGGAAATTTGTGTCGATGGAAGGGACGCGTCTTTCCAAAAAGTGACGTGGGTTGCAACGTATGGATTTTCTCGAGTGATCGGCGACGAGCGGTTAAACAACAAAGTAACTTCTTGAACTATTCGATTTATCTTATTCGTTTTCTACGAGAGATACATAGTATCGCATAATTTAGTTATGTTACCTTCCGACGTTTAGTATTGGAATTTCAAACACGCTCGTCTAATAACGCCGTGCACGTTTCTGCGAGCAACGGACCGCTAATATAAACGTGTAAAATGTATCCGAGACGTTCGATAAAAAACACGATACAAGTCGGGAATGTGACTCAACGTACATACATTTTTCTCAGAATTTCTCTCGGTCGATGACGCGTGGTTTCCTGGTTTGAACATTACAAAACTGTGACAGTGGCCATCCACTTTTTTCGTTGGAGAACGTTCCATGACCTTTAATAAAAATAGCGGTATTCCTGGTGGCATGTCAGAGACCTCAAGAAAATTTAATCGATATGCTTCATTGACGCGAGGACGATGAACTAGTAACTACTGAAAGCCTCGACTACCTTCGCATTTCATTTACAGTTTCTTGTTTATTTAGCATCGTTATAGTACATTTATGTAAAAGTGTTCGTATACGACAAATGTGTGAAATAACATGCTGACGATTGTGTGGAAAAGACGAGTAAAGTGCTGCGTTTAATTTAACCAATTTTTCAATTGTTACATACAAGACCAGCGATAAAAGTGGTCAAACTTTATGTGCATAATAAAGCACTAATTAAAAAGAACGAAAAGGACTTAATACATGTACGTCTAGAAATCATTCGCTTTCGAGTTACAAGTCTCAATCGTTTGACGAAAAGAAGAGAAGAAGTTCGTTGAAAAAGAAGAGAAATAGTATAAGATTATTAAACGAATACGGAAATTTTTGTAAAAATGTCTTGAAATGAACTGCGAAGGGAATTTTTTCTATATTAGTATATATTAATCTAGACTTATATTAACTATTGCATAATGTTACTAGGTATGTCTAGCGTGTCACAAAATTATTGATACACACAGAAAATAATTGAACACTATTTGTTTACGAAATGTAGTATTTAGAATATAAACTTCTAAGAATATGAAAAGTAAATAAAACGAAATACTTTCACCTGAGCAATATTTAACTTACTAAATTATTGGCACAGATTATTACAATGAAAAATATCACCTGTGTTTATATTTATTAGAGCAATCTTTAAGTCTTCGATATTGATTCTATTATTGTTTTTAAATAATCCTCTTAAATATTACGCCATTCTTACACCAATTTATTTTGCAATGCCATTTTGTCATCGTTATATTATTTATAATGTAATCGAATGTTTCCATATTTTCGTGTCGAGTTGATCCTACGTCATCTCATCGCGGAATATAAATCCGGTGATTGAGTGGGTGTAAATTTTTGACCATTTAGTCCATAGTAGCTCGATATTAGTTTTCTTTTTTTTTCTGTACTCTCATTGCTCACAAATATGTTGACTGATCGTTATAACGGTTTATACTAATTGTAAGAAAAAGTAGAGGAAGACAAAAAATCGGAATTTAACAAATCATTTTTTGTCACAGAAAATATTACGTGTGTCAATAATTTTGTGACACTTTGTAAGTGGCGGTCCACAGAGGACGTACTTTAAAAATTAGTGTGAGTGTGAATGTGTTAAAATATACTAAATGTTCGATAAGTGTCGCGGATGACCACATAGCGACAGTTACCAAACAAGTTTCCAAGACGCTTTTAGACGAGGACTGAGAAGAATTAAATTCAATTTATGGTTAATTTATTACGTAAAATACTGTATTTAGAGGAATTTGACAAATCTTCTGAGCGAGTCACTGAGCAGAATGCGTGGAAACACGAAAGAATGAGTAAGGAATGGGATTTTTACGAAAATCGAGCGCAAAAATTGTGCAAAAGTATGCGTCAATGTGTTAAAATATACTGAATATTCGATAAGTGTCGCGGAGGACCGCGTCGCGACAGTTACCGAACATATTCTCTCGACACTTATAGACGAGACTTGAGAAGAATTAAATTCAATCATGGTTAATTGGTTACGCAAAATACGCAATTGAGAAGAATTTCGTCTACTTTTGGCTGCTATTTACTGACCAGAATGCGTGAAACCAGAAGAGAACGAGGGAAGAGTGGGATTTTTATAGGGAAAGTGTCGCAGGTACGGACCTGACAGGTTCTGACAGGTTCCGACAGACGGCGAGCAGCGGCGTTTGAAAAAGTAAATTGGCCAGTAGTGTGGAGGTAGCTGTGAACGTGCTCGGGAAATTTTCTCGTTCTCTTTGATGACCGTTCGAATCGAACCTGACCAGGTGCGCCACGAAGGGCCCTAATGCCCGTCGACTGGCGTTCACCTAAACGTTTTTCACGACCCAGTAGTTTACAACAGCTCCTTTATGTCCTTTATTAACTTCGAGATTCGACGCTACGTGACTGGGTCGAGTTTCGACGGATTTGTATTTCAAGACGGGGCCCCGGGATACTATCTCTTCTTCAACGGAATTAACAAGATCGCTGTCACTGGGTAAACTGTATCCAAGCGAAAGGAGAAGTTTGTTCTCCCTAACTAGTTCGTGCGACAGGGAAATGTCATTTTCGTTACATGAAAAATCATAATTAATTAATAAATAGGTAAAATAAAAGAGGTTTAATTTCTGGCGTAGAGTACTTTCATATCGTTGTAATTTCAATTATTACTCACCTCCAGTTATCGGTATATTGACCTAGGTCTACGACGGAATACATAGGTTGAATACATATCTATTTTGTCGAGCTTCCTATAGACTTTAAATATTGCACTAAAAAAGCGATCTTTTCTTTTGGGGTTGATTGATGTAAATGTATTGGTTGTTGAGGGTAATTCTGAATATTTATTGCATTAACAAGTAGGCAAAAGACGAAAAAGAAAATAGAATAATCGATTTAAGGGAATGACTAATATTCACAGCAATTGTACAATTGTAATTACTGAAATGCCAAACATTTATTTCTCCATTTATACGATGGAAATCTATACTACTTACGTTGTGTATTTATTAATTTTTGTATTTTATTAGTAATCCTTTTCTTTTATTCGATTTTCGATACAACAACCAAGGTTCTTCACTAGTATTAATATTTAACTAATTTACTTGATTCGATTACTTAAGTAGAAATTAGTGTGTATACCTGTTTAAGTAACATAACATTTCAATGTCTTAGTTGTGGGATAAACTTTAGAGAACAAAATTTATTATTAAAATATCTTGGCGCAATATAATACTCCATTCAATGTATTTTCTATGTGGAAAACAAGTTTCATTCCTCTTTCAGTTCGATATAAATGAATCTTTATTTTTCTTGAATTTCTAAAACAAGAAATGTCTATTTGTTAATGCAATTAATTGTATTAAGTCACGGAATGATATTCAAAACGACTTGAATATGTATAGCATATCGAATTGCTCAAAAATGTTCAAACTGGAGATTCACGTACCCATTGCTAACCGTGGGTTTCTCGAATAGGCTATTCTTGCCTCCTCTCCCAATTCGTGTAACGTAAAATGTACACAGACACCCGTTGAAAGCTAACAAAGTTGTCCAGAAATTTACTGTGAGTGTGAATCTTGTTTACAATTACAACTGTGTATTCGCGATGCTGGTCGTAACATAGCGTTTCATTATTTACGTATGTTGCTATGTCAAAACAATACCGTGCTTAAAATCTCTGATGGACGTACTTTATTTCGCTTAAGATAAATGATCTTATACTGGATTTAAAGAATGTGGATTCCTTTGTTTCTTGTAGTAAGAAGATAGTTTATTTAGAAACTCTTTAGGAGACAGGAATTATATGTACATTTTTTTTATGTACTACCATCTAAAAGTATATTGCAGGTAAAGTTATTGATTCGTACTTTATAATTTTTTATATTTTTGATTTGATTTGAAAATAAAATATGGCGACTATTTTCTTCTTTGCCTTTATAGATTTTGCATATATGTATAAAACATCTGAAGAGGATCGAGAACTAGTGATTCAAACGTTGTTTGTGTGATTGAATGTAAAGTTACAAATTAGTATTTAATTGTACTCTTAGGTGTGAAAGAATTGATGTAAGTAAAAGTTTAAATCTAAAGGAAACAGAAAAGTAAGTTCGTAATTTTATACATTAATAACATAAACATATGTATTTATTTTCAGCAATGTACACGAATTCTGGATATATATTAAATAAAACAGTAAAAAACTATTTGTCTTGGATTATTATTCATTAAACTTTCAAACTATATATCGAAGACTTCTTAGCGATGTATGTGAATGTAAAATGTTTATCTGGCTATATATTATTATTAATAATGCATATTTAATGTAACATTAAATACAATAACAAAAATAATCTTTATTTTTTGGTAGCATATTTTTTTCAATTTGTTTTCCATCCACTTAATTTGCTCCTATCCATGATAATATTATTGAAAGTAATTCTGACCGTGGAACATATATTATTTAAATTATATAATTACCTATTAACACTTTTGCACGTTCCGTTTTACACATTAAGTTTTCCAACTGTGTTTATTAAATTCAACGAGTTACGTATTGGAGATTGTAGAACTCGATTTTTGTTTGCAATATTTTCTTTAAGCATACACGTTTCGAACGTCAATTACGTTGAAATAAATCTTCAGTATCTTTGGAATTTCCATAATGGGTAAACGGTTACGGAATTCCAGATGTATGTACCAACTTCCAAGCGTGCGAACGCTACACCTAATTGCGGTTTTCTCCAAACCATGTTTTTCAAGTCAGTGCACACGGTATCTCTAGGAATACTTGATCAATTTACTTGAAACATTCAGGGAATACTCTTCAGAAGTATCCTAAAATCTACTATCATGCTGTTTCATTATTGATAGATTCCATAGGAAATAGTTCTACAAGAGATTACAATTTGGTTTCACTCAAAATAATTTGAATTTAAGAAAAAACTAAGTATACACATAATGTCAATGTCCTTGAAGAGGTAAACAATTCTATTGTGAGAATATTGTACGGGAATGCTTTCAGTCACTTCCAATGGTACCATAAGCACCATATAAAGGAAAGACTTGATTTCATCTTTCCCTTCGAAACTTTTCGCTCCGAGGCGCTTAAAAATGCACTAACCCGTACCTCGCGCGAGCCAAAGAACAATCGCGTTTTTTATATCGCGATATAACTTCATTATCGTCGTTTCTTAGCTCCAACGGGAACAGAAATTCCTACAATTCATCGACAACCACTTTGATGAGCGGCATAATAAATGGCGGGCAAACGAGACGGCTCCGAAGGGTATCGAAATAATTTGCAAAGCTTTTCCAGCAGAAATCCCGGAGCTTTCCTAACGCGGTATCAAAGAGCCGTGAATTTCATTTCCTTTACCCTCTTGCTTCGGCCAGCTCGTTATTTCTACAAAGTGCAGGCCGTCGTACGAAAAAGAAGCCGGGAAAATACCGGTCGTATTCGTGAAAGAGCGAAACTTCTACGCCCGTTGCTTATAATCCCTCGCGTTGTGAGAAATTCAATTACATTCGATGCGTGACGCACACCAAGCCAAAAGGAATTATAATCTAGGCCATGAAACTTCGTTCTAGGCCAGACACTCGCAGACGACGTGAAAGGTAAATCAATCTCTGGAATATTACTCGTATTTTTTACTTTGCCCGGCTGTTATGGGCAGAGAAGTAGTATTTTTATTGGTAGAAATTTGTATTCCCTGTATTTTTGGTATATTTCGATGTTTTGAGGTATCTCGAGTCTAAAAACTTCCAAAAACTGCGTTGAAAATTATATGTAATATATATGTTAAGTCATTTTGTTTTATTACATTTTTAATTAATTCAGAAGTGGTTCATCAGAAAATTGAAATTTAGTATAAAGGCTTTTAAGATATTTGTAAGTCTGTATATGTGTAGCGAGCACGTGAGAAGAGCGGAACTAACTCTATCCTTCGTATGGCCCACAGTACAGTATTGTCTCAATTCGTCCAATATTGTCTTATTTCGAGACAGAAAGCAGTTGATTATTTCGAGACAATACTGTAGTTGCATACTACTTTGTCACGTTTGTGAATCAAGATACCGTGTCCACCAACATACAACAATTTTTGTAATTGTAGGCGTGCACAATATCGACATTTAGTTTGATTTATATCTCAGGAGTTGTTTGTTAGAAAATCATAAACTTTGCTATATCGACTCCTCTGCATCAAACTTTGATTCTAAATATATATTTAAAAAAATTCTGCATGTATGTACATATTTTCTAACAACTACATTTCATAACATTGCTATATTGAAATATAATTTATGGCACATTTTAGTATCCATAAGTTCTATTTTTTTTTCTTTATTCGGCAAATAAAGGCGTTACACAACTAAATTAAAACAAAATATCAAGAATTTACTGAACACTGTACAATTATGACATCCACTTTGCTTTAGCTGTATTCAGCTGCATTACACAAACCTTCGTACCAAGGATATTAATATCTGGGCTGAGTAAACCTACACCAGTGTTGACGACTATAACGTCAAATGAGCTCCGAACCCTCAACAAATACGTTGTCATTAGAAGGAACGGCGAACACAGGACGAGAAGCAGTCTCGTGATTAACTCTGTCGAAGCGCAAAAACGGAGTGACATTCATAAGTTTTCCCTTTATCGGGTGGACTGTACAGTCGCTTTTCACGGAAGTATTATCGGGGAAACGAAAAAGATGGAACGTGCGACAGGGAGAAACATGTGGAAGTGGGCCGTGCGTTTACAAAGAAGCACAAACCGCATTGACGTCTTCGGCCTCTAATTTGTCGCTGCTTCTTTCCGGTTCTTGGCGATTTCTGGTGCTACGAGGGAGAGAGGGGCTCTTTGAGGGCTGACAATAATAAGCACGAACCGTGATCAGAACTGTGACAAGGTAGGAACTGAGGGAGCACGTGCCCCCTGGCCGCCATGTTAGGGGGCACAGACTGTGCCCATCTGCTACTCGTGGATAACACTCGACCACGTTGGACTGTAAAAACATGTAATGGCTCGACCAGGTCGCATGTGACACATTAACAATGACGTAATCCGAAATTACTAGGTACCTTTGCCGTAATAGTTGTTACTGTTAGTAACTATCTGACGTTCTTGCAAAATTGGTAGCCATCTACTGCCCACGAAAGGCATTAAACAATATTTTATTGTAAAGACCTCTGGCTATAGCTGTACTAGTTCATGATTCAAAAATTTAGGTTGAGTCATCTTTAAATGTCAATAAAGATAGGAAGAAATTATTAACCCTTTAAGGTCGTATGTCTACTCTCAGCCACCAAAGCTTTTTTACCGTTCCGGTCGTACGTCTGCTCTTAGCCATAACAGCAAAGAACCATCCTAATCTTATATTGTATTCGTCCACATATCATTTTACACTTTCTCTGTATTTTTTTATTTGAAATTGAATTCAAGGTATTTTCAATGCCAAAAGTGTTATCATTAATGAAAAAAAGATTAAGAATTTCATTCTAAAATTAAATAGATACAAAAAATTCGTGTTAAATTAGAAACTTGACATTAAAAACAAACTTGTAACTATAAATTTTTTCATTTAAATGTCGTAATTACAAAGATATTCGATTAATTGATATTTCATGTACATTTGTCTCCGATTGTACCTTCCATACTTCCTTAAGATATTTCAAAAATAATACTCGAAAAATGGCAAAAAGAAACTTACCGAAAGATACCACACAATGGAGAATTATAAAATATAATTTCTTCGTAAAAACATAACATTGAAACACATTATTGTGTAAACATATATCTAAAGTTTACAAAAGAATTAATAAATCTTGTTTATCCTCCACAATCCTGCATATTACGTATCCCTGCTCGTTCTTCGGAAATTAATTTCGACCAGTACGATATCCATGTCTAAATTTAATACAACCGCAAATGGTTAGTGATACAATCATAATTAGTAACACAAATAAACGTAACATGTTTATTATATTATATTAGTAGAATGTAGCAAAGTGTTGGACAAAAGAAATTGTCAATTGAAATAACATACAATGTCCAAATAAAAATACTAAATATTCTTATTAAATTATAACAGAAGAGGAAAAAATTCTCATCTAATTCAAACTTTCGAATAACAAACGATGACAATTTAATTTTGTATTCAGTATTCACTGAATAAAAGTTAGAATTGGAATTGTAGAGTGTAATGATTTACAATAAACAAATGAAAACGCAACTGTTACATTAATTAAGCACTACGAATAGAGTAACGTTGGTTTTATTCGCCTGCTATTATTCGAATAAAATTTTCCTCATGCCTGTATTCGTGGGTACGTTTTATGCTGCGTAGGTTTTGCTGCCTTGCCAAAATGAGAGTGAATTCAAGTAATATTGTTTTTTACACCATTTTTTAAACATGGGGCCTTCAAATTGCACTTCATCTTGGGCCCCACGAAGTTATAATGCGCCATTGAGAGAGAGGAACCAATAAGCATCGTGTTCGTTCTCTCGATGCGGGGAGTGGTTGCATGTAACAATGTTACACTCCTTATTGCTACGCGGGTAAACTCTCAGCCTGAACGTTAAACGAAAGAAGCAAGATCGTAATACCACGAAATTACCGTGATGTGAAATTAATTCAGCTCTACGAACCGAGGCGAACAGCGAGTTAATTATCGAAAATTTGCCTTTGTTTCTAATTAACTCATATTGCTTTCCCTTTGCTTTAGGAGAAATTGTTGGAAGGATGCGATTAGTATAAAAACCGTACTTGGCAAATTTAATGATAGTTGCCACGCTGCCCAACAGTTAATTACGACAGGAAATACAGAAATCGTAGTCTTGATTACTCTTTTCCGCAAAAGCTACTTGGCATGGTAGTTAGTATCTGCGAACGAACGAGTAGAGAACCAGCAATCGTGTAATACAATCTGATAATTAATAATCAGATATATACGTCACAGTGTACCTCGTTACCGAACGAGTACGTAGATTTGTGAGTTATAATCTTGCTTGGTTTTGTTCTGCCTTGTTATCAAAAGTAAGACAACATTTATTGCAAATAAAATTCTCAGAATATCCAGAATACCATTCTTCTCGAAAAAATGAATGGAAAATATTCAGTAGAATTTTTCTGTACGAGTCTTTGTTTTCGAGGTATTCGATTTAAAAAAATACGCGGGGCACGTGCGCCATTGAACCGAGCGAAACGCGCTCGTGCTCTGCATTTTAAAATCAAATTTCTTGCAAACAAAGGTTCGTACAAACAAATTTCATTCTATATTTATGACTTGATTTCTTAGGAGTATCAAATATTCTAGGTTGGATTTTATAATTTGGGAGCTTTGCGTTAAAAGCGAAATAATACTTAACTAGTCATCTTCAATCGCTACGTTTTGTATGTATTAATGTTTATTTATTATTATAATATTGTGTTAATAGATTGATTTTGTTTAAATGTGGAGAATAATCTGAACTTAGAATTTTTCACTACTGGGATTCTTCGATTTCCTCTTCTATTTTCTTAGCCATAAAAGTCTCGAAGACGTCAGTTTGTGTCAATCGATTGAGAAATTATGTTCGCCCCGGTGTCAATTTACGTCACTTGCGTTTTCTGGCAGTGGTTTAATGTCTGAGTGACGCTTGATATTCGACGAGATTTAAATTCTTCCATAAAGATAGTAATAGTATAGTGAAGCAAATAAAAATAATTTTTACATACAAATCAAATAAAAAGTCTTTCGAAAATCTCTTCCTAAAAACCTTTTATATTTTTATTACAAAAGTTATAATAAACTTTACAGTACATGTTTGACCTGTACTGCTACAAAACCAGGACTCATAGTCAAATTTATAAAAATGATTTACTACAACGAAACTATCAAAAAAGGTGATTTCGAAACGAAATGAATGTTGGGCTCTGTTTTCATTGCTATCTTAGAAATTAATTGAATAATTCATCCGAAAATCATGAAGTTTAGTATCGCTACTCCTCTATGTAAAATATTGATACGATTAAATTTTTAAAGAAATTCTGCACGATTGGATGTATCTCTGCGTGTATGTTGGCGTTTGTTTGATACCTCGATAGTGGTTCATCAGAAAATTATGAAGCTTATCATCCTAACTTCAATACATACATTGATGGCAATTTTTGGAATAATTTCATAAATGAAACAGAGAATTTAACATAGTCGTTCCCATACCTCGTTTGAAAACGTAGAGTAACCTCGATAACTACCGCGGTTTACCAAAAAAAGTCCCGCGCAACGTTGCCAGCTCTCTGCGAATTCAGCTCGCCCGCGATAGCTCGGATTTAATCCGCGAAAGGAACGTCGCCAGAATCGGCCATTATTTAACGAACCTCGGGCGCTGCTATTTCATGGCTTAAAAAAATGCTGGCCAGCGTCGCAGCTAGGCGTTAGCGGCGGGAATTACGAGGGAGTGAAAATGGAATCAGTCATATTAACTCCGCAGGCTTAACTAAAGTTTAACGTCATAAAGGGTGGGCAGGGTGAATCTTTGTTTCGTAGCTTGGCGGTGGATTATATCTATCCGAGACGCTTTATATCCGGAGTCAGCCAGGTCTGGGAGATAGCTTTCGCTGAGCCTGGCGACGAAGAAAGCCGGGGCCTCCGCCAGGCTCGAAGTGAACTCTTCTGCCAAGGGTAAGTATAAAACGGGCGCATTCGAGCCAGGAACGAGAGCACGCTGCGCCGAGGGATTTATAAAGCGGGAGACGGAAGAACAGAAAGGAATCTACGGTTAATAGCCGTGTTTCTCGTAGAAATTTTCCGCTCCGTGCACGCTCTACGGAAACTCCGATTAAAAACGTCTCTTGCGTGCCGGCGAGAGGGACCTATAGACGCTAGACTAAAATTATGGAACTGGGAACGCTGGGAATCTTCGCGCGGTTCGCCAATTACTCGGCTTGAGGGGTTACACCGGCTTGGAGGAGTAAAATAGTCGTCGTTCTTTGGAAATTGTGGTGGAACAGGCTCGAGAAGTTTGAAATTGCGGTGGTGAATGTCAGGGTGAGATAGAAACGTCAACTTCGGATAATCAAACGAACTTGGTGCAGTGATTTATAGTATATATAGGGGGCATTACTGTCATGCAGTTTTTTTTACCAAATTTTCTACGTATGAATGTGCACGTGTATGTATGTAATGTGTATATGTTGGAATCCCTTGTGTCTCATACCTCTAATGTGCTTCGTCAGAAAGTCAATGAAATTTAGTATAAGGACTTGTTTATACGCAACATTGATGCTATTCATTTTTTAAACAAATTCTTTTAAATAAAATGTAATCCTTGCATTTTGACTCAGAGCAATACTTCTTCTCTGTAGCACTTAACAGTTAAGAAAATAAAAGCATAGAAAACGTTGAGATTCCAGACAAATTCTTGAGACTTTTAATAACATCATTCGGTGCTTCCTTGAATTTCACGACTGAAAGCAAGCATTAACATTAATGCGCATGAATCGAAAAGAAATTTCTTCCTAGAGCAGAGTTTCCCACAATTTCGCTAGACGTTTGTCGCGGAGCGTATAACTGTCTTCGTCGGTCACATGACCCCGCCCACGTACTATTACTCTCCAGGCTGTTATTGAATATGCCGGAAGGGAAGTATTGGTCTCCGACAAAATTCGACACCCTCGAGTTTTTGCATTTATCGATATTTTGAGGTGGACCGAGTCCAAAAATGCAAAAATATCGGTTACCAAATTTTGCATGTATGGATCTATGTATGCATGTATGTTGAGTTCTTTTGTGTTATATTTCGCGTACAGGAATGGTTTATCAGGAAATCATAAAGCTTTATGTCATGATTGTTATGTATGGAATGCTGATGTCACTCCATTTTTGAAAATACATGTGTGTATGCGTATGTATGTTGTGGTTTGCTTTGTTTTATATCTCACGAGTAATTCTCATTCATCACAAAATGGTGAAATTAAATATGAAGACTTCATCTACATACAGTATTGGTACGTTTCGTTTTTTTAAACCAACTGCTGTTTGTATGGATTTGTGTATTATGTACGTAGAACCCTGTGTTTTTTTATATCTCAAAAGTGTACCATCAGAAAATTATGAATTTTGATATGACGAGTTTCGTATATGGAATATCAATGTCATTCAATGTTTGAAGAAATTCTCTATGCATGAGTGTGTGTATGTGTATTGGGCTCCATTTTCCTTGGTACCTTATAAATAAAATATTTCATCCGAAAATCATGAAGTTTAGTATCGCGACTCCTCTATGTGAAATATTGAAGCGATTAAATTTTTAAAGAAATTCTGCACGATTGGATGTATCTCTGCACGTATGTTGGCGTTTGTTTGATACCTCGATAGTGGTCCATCAGAAAATTATGAAACTTACAATCCCGATTTCTATACATACATAGATGGCAATTTTTGAAACAGTGACATGAATGATGGACCCCATATTTCGTTTCGAAACGTAACGTCGACAGGTGGCGTTGGCTACCAAGAAAGTTCTACATCAACCTACCTCTTCTCGAATTCAACGCGGTCGTTTGCGATTGCTTCCAGCTAGACGTATCGCCGGCAGTAAAGCATTCTTAGTTTTCTGATGTGAAAGCGGTTCGCGGGTCCCGGGGGTGTCGTGGAGCCACTTTTATACGTTTCCCAGATTCGTCGCGAAAATTTGCGTGGTCCTTCCCCCATCGGTGACGAGTGGGGGCGTCGAGGTGTTGAGGCGTCACGACGCGAGAACAGGAGCGACGATGAGAAAAGGGGAATGCCGCGAGACTTAAGGGCTCTACTCGCGTCGAATTCCAAGCGTGCTCGCACTACCTGCCTGGAATATCGTCTCGTTATATTTCCACCCGACCACCCTTCGTTTCTATGCCTTCTTCCCCCTCACTTTCCATCCGTGCTCTTCTATCTTCTGTTCGCTTGACGCCCGAGCGATATTTTATTTGCAAAGAGCCTGCAGGTTGCCGGCGCTTCTTATCTTATGTGCACAGGAATTTCTCTTTGGTAGCGTAGAGATTTCGTGCTCTAGATGGACGACAGAGGGATCGTATGAGGCGCGGATGCGAATTGCTCTTTGCTCCATTTTTATTTTCACGATTGTTACCGAATGCAATAGAGACGAGTATTGCTAGGCGATACTTGACCTCTCTTTTCTCAAACGGTTTTTCGAACTTCGCGATATTTTCAAGTCTTGGCTTTCAAACCACAAATACAGGGACTCGTTTAGTATGTTTTTGTAGAGAGTAGACACAGTAATACAAACAGACACTTAAATATTAACACATTGTTGATTGGCAATTTTACCCAGAAGCGACTTCATGTCACCTACTGAACTCCTGAGTGATATAAACCTAAATACTGAGGAGAGTATATTCTATTGTTAAAAAAAAATCAAAAACCGACAGGACTAAACATGATGAGCAAAGCTTTTGCAATATTCTATATCGCCCTGGGTTTCATAAATTGAAATAAATAATGAAAGTGCAAGCACGAGTTAACTCGTGACTGGTCAACAATGTGTTAATGGTGATTCTGTGTTGATTCTGTGTGAATTCTCTTCTTCAAAATATGAAACCGAAAGACATCATTTTTTTTTAAGGGTTACTAAGATACACTTCAATATCTTCCCTGAATAGTCATGTTACTGCCAGAGAGCAGTTGAACACTCTAGCTAGATGATCAGGTTCATACTGTGGTCTATTTAGATATACTGTTTTCCAATAATAATACTCTTTTTCAGGTTGATAGCTATAACACTCCCTTTTCAAATAATTGTCATAGTTTTACAGTAAGAAATTAAGTTTGAGTTATAATCATACCTGCGAAAGAGAGGAGGCTCGTGCACGAGCAGGTGAAAATCGTTTTCCGAGCAAACCTCACGGTCACGATGGTGAACCGCGCACTTGAAGCTCCTCGTTCGTTTGCCACTCATCTGCAACAGAAATATTTTCACACTGTAAGTCTACCATCTTCAATGTTTGCATTCTATTATATAATACTGTATTCAGAGTACTAACACCACTGCCAGTATGTTTAATTTATACCACGGTCACTTAAATATTTCGAATGACTATAGAAAAAGAATGAATTTCATGGATTTCTTCAGTTACGAGTAGCTGATAAAATGATTGGATAATTTTGTATACAAATTTCTTAAAAAATTGCGATTTATAGATTTAACCCTTTGACAAGTACGGACGCACCGGTGCGTTCAAACTTATTCTAGCCAAACAGAGTACAAATCGGAAAAGAAATAACATTAATTAGAAGTGTCTGGCAATTTATGCGTGCCGTTGTTCCAATATACTCATGCTTTGAGGAATACCACACAATAAATGAATTTTAATACTTTGGAAGTAAGTACTTATCTGATACAGTACATTGTATTTTGCTGTTTTCAATATTTTATCAAATAATAACATAAACAAATTTCAGGTTCTACTTCCGCTTAAAAATAAATATGATATACAATATATATAATATATTTATTAAATAAGTAACATATATACAATTTCTTACTAGTTATGTATTATACACAAATGCTTACTCGACAAAGAGTTAATGTACGTAATGAGTTGATGTGGAATTAAAATGAAAAGGAAGCAGGTAGCGTACGTTGCGTAGATTGAATTTGAACCTCATGTACCGTTGGTAGGTGAGAAAAATGAACCTCAAGAAAAATAAATTCCAACAGTGGGCCATCTAGAAATGTTCGGAATGCTATTGACTGTTCCATTCATATTTTTGTATATGAAAAGCAATATCACAAGTGCATACATCACTTTAACCCATTCAATCTTTATTTATTTTGCACTTTGTATGGATAAACTACTGTATTGTATTGATTATGAGTCTGAGATAGTAAACTACAAGTCAGTCTCATAGATCAGGCTGAGTTGGTCAATACACGGCTTTGAAACAATCTGTTTGCAACTATTCTGTAAATTTCATCAGGGTGAAAACTGCTACCCCATTCTCAGTGTCTATCAGTATGCCTACCATAAAATTTTATTCAGAAGACAAAACACAATTTGAATGATAAAGGTTACCTTTATTGTAACGTTGTTTAAGCTTAATAAATAGTAAAGAAAGCAAAACAATCATTCATTGATTGCAACATAAACCACTTACATTCCCCAAATAAAGGAAGATAAACTTACACCACTTTCCTAACGAACTACTCAGACGTTCAAAGGAAAAGTTTGTGGGCAACATAAAACCTCGAAAGGTCCTGGCGTTATTTTGGGTATATCTTGAGCTACTGCATCCCATTAGTATAGTCAGAGCGTATGTATGAAGTACGTTGGAGAGGGACCACTGAGGGGAACAGGGAGAGACTCTTTCGAAAGTCAACGACGCGAAATGGGGTGGTGAGTTCTTGGCACGATCCTGTAGCGGAAGCTTAGCTGAGCGGTCTTGGAGGCACGATGGCTGATATTTGGATCGGGATCCGTTAACGCGGTTAGGCAAATGCAAGCAAGTACGCTAGCAAAGTCCTCGAGCTAAGTCCTGTACATAGACCGAGTGTGTACCACGAGAACGCAGACAAACATCCACCATCACGAGGACCGTCTTACGCGTGCGGTTTGTGTCAATGTGGACCAGTGCTTCCCAAAGTGGCCAACATCGTGTCACCTGGTGGAACCTGGAACGATGCAGGTGGTGCTAGTAGTCTTAAGTGTAATTAGGTGTCGTTGGATAAAAATAAGGATGGCGTTGAATATCAACAAATTGATAAGATAATTTATGGCTCACCAGGTTCCTCGTTTTCATTAGAATTATTTTTAATATTATCCGTGTTTTTTGTTTTGTAATTGTAATTTTTTGTAAATAGTAAATATCTGCTATCATGGTTGATTTTAATGAATAATTTTGTAATTTCAGTCTTTACCGTAATTTTCAAAACAACTAGTTATAAAGGTATTATAACAAAAATGATAATAAAGGAGTGTGTAATAATAGCTGAATTATAAATTCGATTATATTAATTCATAGGCCTGGGGTGTTTCATTCTATAGGGTATTCCTATAGACTGAACACACGAGGAATGAAGAAAATTGTACAGATATATTTCTGATATTTGTTGGCCTATGTGGCCACACTTTAGGTACACCTTGTATTAGAATTATTCTTAATAAAGATTAAAGTATACCATGCTAAAAGTTTTGTAGATTTAATAAAAATTAGTATGTTATCATAAACTTTGGAGGTGTAAGGTTGTCTTACTTGCAACGACATAAACATAAAAAATTATGCAAATTTCTATTGGCTGACTTCAAAAGGCAGGTTTTCAGGGGGATGATGAACAATTCTGCTCCCTCTTAGAAGAAGATGGTGATAGGCAAAATGAATTTGAGAACCTCTGATATAGACGGAAGAGAGTATGTACAGTGGCGTAAGAGCTGGCGACATTGCGATTCATCGAGCTGAGAAACGCTTTCTATTATGCTTACTGCACCGAGAATACGTTCAACCCCCCTTGTGGTGATTATCCCCAACAAATATTTGCGAACTCTTCTCACAAAAATCGTTGCGTCTACAAAAAAATAAATACAACTGTGAGGCCTGGATATATTTACTTTGACTATAGTCGACACTACCCGCGCTGTTGGAACTTAATAAATAAATGATTGTACAAGTTGTATTATTTACATAATTTGCATAGCGTATACAACATGCGTACTCGTACAATTTGCAATTGTTCTATTATTCGATTAACTCGAATAATTTGAAAAGCTTGTTCAACTTTTATATCAACTATTATTTACACTATACAATTCTGTATGAATTGTACAATGCATATTATTTAAATAATTTGTGTAATGCGTAACAACACACGTAACTCATAATTTTTAACCCTTTGCACTCGAGGCATTTTTTTCTGGTATCTGACAGCAACTCGAGATGTTTTTTAGCATTCTATTGCCATGAATTCTAAGCTATCTAGATTTGAGAATAAGGCCACCCTTACCTCACCGACAATCATTTTATCGACACTTCGAGCTCCCAAAAAATTAAACCTAAAGAAACATTAGGTATTGTAGATTTACTGCGTGACACCTAATGGTGACTGAGAGTCACCTCTCGAGTGCAAAGAGTTAATCCTTGTGTTACTTGAATAACGAGAGTAATTTGAATAATGTGAACGCAATAGTTTAAATTAATGTTAACAGTAAATTAAATGTCTAAATAGACACGCAGCAAATGTTTTGCACATCACATCTCCAAATGTAAATTAGTTATCGTTTTCATGAAAAATACTTTCGTCGGTTCGATTTTGCTCCCAACTGTCACCGAAGTGTTGGCCAATTGTTCAAGGCTACGACAGTGGGCCACGGTATCGCGGGACGAAGTTCGATAGAGCAAGTTCTGCCCACGAAGAACCAGCTGCCGGAAGCCGCAGCGTTTCTTGCTCGTTTGATTGCCAAAAGGAGGCGGTCGTGGCGGAAGACTAGAAGGAAGGGTGCGCCCCGACGAATCCAGGGAAGGACTTCCGTCTAGTAGACGAGGAAAATTAAATTTGCTGCCACTGTGGAGACGTCGTTTTCGCTCGGGACGCCTCGTCGCTATCGCGCGTGGGGCTTCTTTAACGTTCGACCGTGTTGGGCAAAATGTAATTCCATTAACAACTGACGATCGCCGATCGATCGTTAATTGTCACTCGAGATCGAATGTAAAGTCGTGATGATTAAAAGAAATGAATGGTTGCTTCCAAGAACTACAAAGTACTTCTACAAATCTACATCTTATCCTTGCAAGCCTATTTAACAACAAAAAATTCCTGTAAAGTTCACCGAGGCAATTTTACTGAATTTGTGGATAATTGTATTTAATAAAGATCTTTGGTAGCTTTTCAAATTCACTTCCGCATTCTGTAGCTTAAATAATAGTTCATTTATGAACAAAGAAATATATCGATAGAGTGTGTTATTTTTTCATGTATAGATTCAAATTTGATAGTAAAAGGTAATGAAGAACTGGTTAATGGTAGGTTGAGCAAAATTGAAAGAGTAGTAGTGTTTTATTTCATACTTTGTTTTAACCAAAAGTGCATGTCCTCTTCAGGTACATCAAATATTCAAATAAATTGTAGATAAAGTAGAACCTCGATTATTCCAGGACAATAATTCAATAATCGAGGTCCGTACAATAATCAAAGTAACCAATCCAATGAGTAGCATCCTTACCCACCATATTCCCCTTACTACTCCTATATTCTTGCTTAGCAACTGTGCAATATGGAAAATGCAACAATCAAACCTCGACTGCATAATAATACTCCTAACCACGTCGAAACGTCTTGGCCACTCATTCAGTTGTCCTCACTTATTCCCTCAGTTTTTCTCCGGCCACGATCGAGAATTAATTTCTAGGTGTTCCTATTAACGTAAAGTAATTTCCCGTTTAAAAAATACAATAGAATTTCGTGCAATCGAGGATCAAACATTTCTCGGTGGCGTTGTATAGGTGAAGGTTTTACTGGCAATGAAGCATAGGAGATTCGTCGGCGACCAGTGTCCGGCTAAGTAAGTAAATCTTCGACGTGAATTTACGATCCCAGGGAGAGTCGCTCGGTGTGTCCCGTCGTCGTGACCTGGATCGATAGTATCGCAGAAGGGGCTCAAGGGCTCGTTCTATTAATCTCGATCGTTTGTTCGGAGTTTATCGTCCTGCCGCAACCTATCCAGGATATTTAGAAGAGAATGGCGCCGGGCCACGTCTACCGAAACACCGCCGGATTCTTTTTGTCGGCGACTTGTGGATCCCACCGTGAAATTTAATCTATCGTTCATGGCTTATCGTAGAGATGAACAACACGAGTACCTTACAGGACGAGGGTTTGAGGGAACGAAAATAGAAATAGGTAATGATGGGACCAATTGAATGACGTCGT
This sequence comes from Hylaeus anthracinus, assembly GCF_026225885.1. Lineage (NCBI taxonomy): Eukaryota > Metazoa > Arthropoda > Insecta > Hymenoptera > Colletidae > Hylaeus > Hylaeus anthracinus. Next base: position 3,509,595 of record NW_026533254.1, read on the forward strand.
CCATTTATAGTGGACCACGAAAGTATTCGGACGCTCTCAAACGAAAGCTTTGACGTTTAAGAAAATGTTACGTATTTAAAAACAATTTTATTTCTGTAATAACGTGTCATCAGGGAAGAATATCTCTGGAAGTTATGAGCAATGCGACACTAGCGCCAACTTCATGAGGCCTACGGCTAATCAAGATCTACAGAAAATAGAAAATTTTGGCCTACATTGTGCACCAAAACTGAATTTATATGTTGTTTGTGGTAACGCAAGTTGAATTAACGAAATGATGTAATAAAATTTAAATGACCAACACTTCTAAATATTTAAGATCATAAAATTGCTTTGTAATTGCTAATAGTTTGTATTAACAAAATTCTTGGACTGTAAAGTGTTCAAAATTTATTGTTACTTCAGAGCATAGATTTTCCTGATACTTTATTATTTGATTAATTGAAATATTGTTGAATTATTATAAGGAATTAAATTTAAAGCTTTATCGATTTGTATTATTCTCTATAATTATTCTCCGAAATGGACTTAACACAGTTTGTCCTCGAGGTACAAGTACATGTATAAGACATAAGAAAGCCCGACAGTTAGGAAGTCAAGAGTTTAAGGGAGGAGAGTATGTTAAAGATAGACCAAGAAGGATAAAGGACCTGGCAGCTTGTCTAAAAGTGGTGTAAGTTTGAAAGTTTCGAATATCAGAGAGAAGAAAATTGTAACGCTTTCCAGATGCGTAAAAGAAGATGGCTTGTAACTTGGAAATCTGAGGAACTAGATTCACTATTCTTGTAATGTGTCTATATATTACGATGGTCGTCTAATTATAAACCGGATTTTTTTTTACACAGCTTTACTGAGGATAGATAAAAATACATATGGATTGCCTTATTTTTCTACGTAAATTCCTTCAACAGAAATATATTTTGTTCATTCAATAGGAAGCTTTCTGATCCCATAATAAAAAATAGTTTTATCCTATATTTCTGTTGAAGAAATGTACGTAGAAAAAACAAATGTACATATCGAATTGAGTAACCTCCTCCTTTTTAAAGTCGGTTGAAAATAAGGCACTCTATTGGTATTTGTATCTATCACCAATAAAGTTGTGTACAAAAATTCCGGTTTATACATATTTAAATGGCCCTCATATTAGGCTTGTCTCTAATGGATTGATGTAGTCTTTCCGATAAAAATGAGTCCAAATACGACCATAGTCGGATCAAAATAATTTTTCATATATCCCTCGAAAATCGAGATCACCAATTATCAACATGCGAAGCAGAGCCAAGCCAAGTCCAAACATGACTCGATTCGGCTTAAAGCAGTGCCTCGCGTATCTTTAGAAAATCGCGATTATTAGACTGTGGATTTTATGAATTTATGATATAAACTATTACAATAAATACATGCTAAACATATCCAAAAGGTACGTGCATTTATGCAAAATGAAATAACAATATTATTATATTACTTTTAGAATATATTCAACATACATTATGTATGTCTTCTGTAATATTGTACATCATAAATGTAGAATGTGTAGTGATTACCAATTATCAATACAGGGTGTTCAAAAAAAAGCATTCAATATTTATATGGTGTATAGGGCACACTGTACTGAGTAAAAAAGCTTTAGTAAACATTAGACCGAAGGTCAACCGTTTCTGAGTTATAAACATTTTTGTTTACTAGTATCACGAGAGAGCACTTAAACACGGTGTTCGGTCAAAGGTGGATTGGACGTGGTGGACCAGTTGCATGGCCTTTTCGATCTCCCGATTTAAATCCTCTGGACTTCTTTTTATGGGGATATTTAAAAAGCCAAGTGTATTCCACGCCGATAAATGACTTAGAAGTACTACGTAACGGAATCCACCATGCTTGTCAAATAATTCGACAGAAATGTGGGATTTTCGGGAGAGTTCGCGACTCTGTAAGAAGAAAATGCCAAGCGTCTACAGAAATGAGAGGGGTGGACACGTGGAAAATCTTCTATAAATATCGAAAACCCAGTAAGAAGTCACTCATGATACCAGCAAACAAAAATGTTTATATCTCAGAAACAGTTGACCTTTGGACCTATGTTTACTAAAGCTTCTTTACTCAGTACAGTGTGCCCTATACACCATATAAATATTGAATGCTTTTATTTGAACACCCTGTATATGACGCAGAGGTAGAGAATTCTTCCTCCAAACTGGTCGAGCAAGGACACTGAATGCAATAAGACGAAATCGTGTCAGCCATGGTTCATTTCCTCAAATGCCATCCACTCGAGCTGAGGAAACAACCAGTGACTTCATTTTAAGCACTCCTAAAGCAACTTTATGCTAAAAAGAAGTACCGCTGTGCCTGGCGATTACTTAAAGGTGAATAGGCTCGTAGAAGGCCGTAGCGTTGCAGTTTCTATCGAACGATAACAGAAATCAACGAGAACCCCCCTCAGGACCGAATCCTTTCGCCTGTGGCACGAGGGGTGGCAAACAGGGCGCAGAGTGTGCGGCCATTATCGCGCGAACGCTGCAAATCCAAACCGACGAGTCAGGCCGTCGTAAACACGAGTACAAGCGGCCAGTTTAATTCGATTAGGGCACGATCATCGGATTGCTCGATCGCCTGGCAGTGAAATCCCCCCTCGTTTCGCCTCCACCCACCCCTGTCTTCGCGCTCTTGCGCGCTTTGAAATCTAATCGCCGTCCTATGAATGCTGCCTGTCGATCGGTAAACGAAGTGGGGCGCCTTGATGAACGCACTCGCGCTGGAAATTAGGCGAAAATCAAAACAGGAAAGCTTAACCTTAGAATTGCCTGGTGTTTCGGAGAAATTTGTTTCCAAACAATTGTTCAAAACAAATGTTTGAATTTTAATTGTTCGTCAACTGAAGGTATATATTATTGGAAGCTTCGTAGCATCTAGAGCCAGGTCTATAAAATTTTAATTAGTCGCTGTATGCATTTTAAAGTTTACAGTAGAATAGTAACTCGAATCAAGTAAGTATGAGGATAGTGAGATGAAATATTTTACTATACAGTAAGTAAATCAATTTTTTTCTCACGTGACTGTGATAGATTTGTAAATTCAGTAACTTATTGTGTAGCTTGAACACAATTCAATTCGTGAATATATGAAAACAAAGATATTAATTCGCCAAACAATGTCTTAGAGGAGTCTTTCCTCTGAATATATATTTCAAAATAATGATAAAAAAGATTATTTTATTTGATATCAATTTCTAGACCACAGTATGTATCCTCTTCGAGTATATAAATGGCAGATAAAGTAGAACCTCGATTATTGCAGGGGTTTAGTCTCATTAGGAGTTTATTATCATTAAAATCCTGTATCTTTTTCGTCAAAAATTGTAACGTTTAAAATAAATTAATATTTTCTTTGGAGACTCCAAAAGTATTCTTGCAAGCTTTCTACTTTGCACACAACACCCAAATAATTACTTTTGTTAAAACGCATCCACTGTCTTCCGTCTTCTCGCCTAACAGAGTTGATACCTTAATTTATAGCCCGATGCATAACTTATTTGACGGGTTCGAGACTAAATTACATTACAGACAGGGTTTGCAACACGTCTACTTTCTCACCGGCTCTCAATAATGTACTTCGTGAAAAATCACGTATAGTTTGTTTTCAATTTTTTCTTTCTTATTTTAAATAAATACTTCGTTAGACAGATACGACAACGAAATTTAATCAAATTTATTAGTTCCTCCAAAGAGGAATGTTAATCAAATTTTACGGGTTAAATCTGTCGTGAGTTGTTTATGCCCGCATAAACCAGTCCAATTATCGTGAAAGCTTTGAGCACACCGACTAGTGGATTACTTTTGCACGTGAGCGTACTCGAAGAGCGCGGTTCTCACGTCGATACGCTGGAATCTCGCCAAATCTAATTTCGAAACTAAAAATAATGTATCTATGCCTCCCCTCGGATAATAGTTATATATCAAAACAGAATTTCTCCCGGATATCGTTCGTGTTCGTGATAAAATCTCGGGATTCGTTTAATAAACTATACCAACTCTAAATCCGTGACTCTTGTAGAAGATTTCTCACGTGTCCGTACACTTACGATATTAACAGTATTCCAGTTTAGTAACAATACTATCGGCATCAGTTTATGTTTACAACGTTTTTAATAGTTTTTCACTGGCACAGGATTCAACATAGCGACAGCTGATACAATTAATGCAAGTATCGATGTTGGAATTATGTAGGCGACAAGAGGACAAGTTACCCAAAAGATTGTTCAGCAATCCTTTTGACTGTAACTTAAGTTTAATAATGGTCGAAGTAAAGAAAAGAATTTTATCTTTGAGATATCTACTTTATAGAATATTAAAAAAGTGTACAAGTTTAACTTAAAACTTGCCAATTTATTAGCGAACTTGTTATGAAACTGAATAATATAATTATGCTAGGAAAAGATAAAAGTAAAGTCAAAGATAAGAGAAATATTGTTAACGAGATTTCTACCTATAAACAAGAATTAAGAATCGAAACAAAATTGTATGTGGCATCGTTTGTTAGCGCAGCAGTCTGGGCGTTATATGTGTTGGCGATCGGCAATATAATAAAAGATTTTGTCGAGATCTCGACGATTTGAAATAATCTTGATCTTCCTCAAATCTCGATATCGATCTCGAATGTTACAAGTAATCTCGATCTCGAATCACATCTCGAAATCGAGACGAGATCGACACGAGATCGAGATTTATCTCGCCTCGTGCGCAACGCTACGCAGAAATTGCTCTGCTGACAAAGAAGAGTCATGTTCGTTTCGTTACTCGAAGGACACGGTAACACGCACACGCGTGGGTACATGGAGTGAATTTTCCGGAGCATTGTCGAGGAGCACGGTCCTATTCGCTTTCGAGACGAATCGAATCGAATCGAGCAGGAGTAGGGGATAGTTTGCACCGGATGAGCGGGAAACCGACGTTTGGGGCGAGCAGGAGAATTTACCTATTGGCCGGCCTAATGGCACGGATTTCATTATGCCGGGTTTACACGATGGCGAGCCTACATTACGCGGCAAGTCGGCTTCCCGACGATTTGGAATGCAAAACTGTTACCCGCGCAAATTTGCTCGTAGAGAATATTGGCTCGTGGAATGGTTTAATCGTGTTGACGGCCCTACGGCGAAGAAGAGTTACGGGTCATCAAACGTTAAAGGAATCCGCGCGACCGACAGCTTTGAATCAAATGTTCTGAACAAAACTGTTCCACGGGAGGGAGACAATTTACCTAGCTCCGTTTTATCCTAACCGTGCAAGATGATGGACTTCCTTAAAATAATGGGTATTCGAAAAAGTTTGTAGCATTTTGACGCTCGATCAAAGCGAGAATGCTGTGCAGGCTTGTGAAAAAATTTGTGGTGTTTACGGACAAAATACTCTATCAAAATTTGATGTCAAAAATGCATCACGCTGTGGTCGACCAATCACAGAACGATGTGATGAAATCATGCAAATGGTTGAGAAACGCCACGAACTTTTTCGAATACCCAATATTAGTATAGATATAGATTGGAAAATCATAAATGAACAGGTACTCGTCCACGAGAAAGTAGTAGGGGGTAGAAATGAACAGGCCGAGGTGGATATGTTTAGGGGGCGTTAATTGTAATTGTGAAGCGTTCGAATCCCTCGACACTGTCGAGTCGACAGAGTCGAGCGACGCCGACGTTATGTGCGGCTTCAACGACCGCGGCAGAGAGTTTCGAGGTTACGGTCTACCCGCAGCTGGTTATCCGCTGTTCAATTAACAATTACGAATGAATATTAATTGGCAACACACCAATTTTCGGAAGCGACAGGAGTGTCAGGTTAGAAATGTTGGCTTGCTCGTGATAATGAGGCACAATGCGTGACGTAATCCATTAGTGCTGCGATTCCCAGCGAAATTCGATGCAAATTGGAGGAACGCAGAAACTGTTACGTCGCGTCGGAGCAGGCATAGAGAATCAGAACTACAAGCTGAACGTTATGGTGCATCGTTTATTTTCTCAGTTATGTATCCTCTTCTTTTATTTAATTTAGATAGCGACAGGAATCATTGATTATTGATAGTCAAATAAAACAGAAATTTGTACTGAATTTGAAATTAAGCTTGATAATTAGGCTGATTATGACAGCATTGGTTCTTCCAATGCATTGTAGGGAAGAAATGATAATAGTATTTCTGAGTAGGACA